>NW_026067983.1:4504624-4916120 GCF_014885135.2 Alexandromys fortis | reverse complement strand
TAGGCTCAATGTCCTTTATTTATGGCTAGAAACCAAATATGAGTGAGTACATCCCATGTTCCTCTTTTTGGGTCTGGCTTACCTCACTCAGGATAGTGTTTTCTATTTCCATCCATTTGTCTGCAAACTTCAAGAAGTCCTTGTTTTTTACTGCTGAGTAGTACTCTAATATGTATATATTCCATACTTTCTTCATCCGTTCTTCAATTGAGGGGCATCTAGGTTGTTTCCAGGTTCTGGCTATTACAAACAATGCTGCTATGAACATAGTAGAGCAAATACTTTTGTTGTATGATAAGGCCTCTAGCACTTGGGAGGCAGAGGCAGGCGGATATCTGTGAGTTCGAGACCAGCCTGGTTTACAGACCAAGTGATTTTTTAAAAAAAATATAAAATTCATTTTTTTCAAATTTATTGTATTTACATCAATAATAATCTTTTCAAAAGGCATTGCTAACACTGATTTATGGAAAGATACTATGTGTAAGTTACTATACTTTGTATTGTCAAATTCATTTCTTATTAGAGACTAGTTGGGTGGAAACTATCAAACTTAAGATAATAATCTGGTTTCACAACCAGCAAATGGCAAAGCTTGGATGTGAATATAGATGGCTTTCGTTCTAGAAGGCTCTACCCAGTGGCTTTTCCTACTTCCCAACTGGTTTCATGTCGGAAACAAAGTGAATTTAGCGGAAACAATTCAAACATATAAATATATAAGAATCTATCTATTGATAATACTGCTTAATCTATTATGGTCTTTCTTAGAATGGAAATTAGTTGGTAGGGGTTCAATCAGTTTTTATTCTTGGTTTTTGATATCATATACAAACTTTCCAACTTATTTAGTACATTATTAATATACTTAAATACTTTTTTCAATAACCCTATACATATTAAAATATCTTTAAATTTGAAAAATTATATATCTTCAATCATAATGTTAATAATAGCAAAAAACAATAACGAATAGACCTTCAATAGCTTATTATAATCTATGTATATTGATAAACTCTCTGAATCCAAGAGATTGACTTTGTCTGCTGTGTCTGGGCTAGACCCACTGGAAATACCGTATCATTATGGCACTCCCCACTGTCCCCAATACAACCCACTGCCGATGTCAACACTCCAGATCATCTGCCATTTTCCCACATCACCTATAATCATAACTTCAAGTCCTTACCATGAGATTATGTGTCTATTATTTCACTTCTACCTTTTCTACTATTATATAATTTTCATTACTATTAAAATACTTTAATAATGAATTCTCATAATTTGTTAAAAATAGTAAAAAATCATTGTCAAGATTCACTTACTTAACCAATTGCCTTTAAAGTTCAATAGTCTTTAGCTGCTTTCATCCATTTTCATGTAGAGAGAACAATGGGCATTTCTATCAATAACTGCCAAGAATATTTTATGTCTACATAAAAAGTCTTCAAGAAAGTTTTCCTTTAGCATATGCCTGTTTTTTTTTTCCTGGTATTTTGTAGAATGCTACCCTTTTCTTCTCTAAACACAAGCCAGAAACTGTACGTGAGACTTTACACAGGCATGCCAGGGAATCTTAGACAGGGCCAATGCTGAGTGGTCACCCGCTACACATGGCATTTAACATAATCCCAGCAAAGAAACACATATGCACTACAGCCAACTCTGGTGGACAATTAGTTGAGGGTGTGAGACAAATGGCCACTTATGTTGCTTTATAAAACCTGCTATGTACAATTAGATGTTTTAAAGAAACCAATTACAATGGCACACTTCTTTTCCTAGCCAGAGAGAGTATTTTAAAGTTTAAAGAATGGTTGGTAGAAGAACAAAGGGTAAAATAAAACTACTGTTATCTGAATTTATGATTCAGCAGAAGCAGTCCTCCTGCTGGGGTTGCTGGGAGGCAGGACAGCAACGTGGCTGTTTCAGAGCCCTGGGAAGTGCATTGTGACTGGCAGCAACTGGCTTTCCTTACAGCGTGTTCATTTAAGAGGGACATTTAGTGATAAATGTGCCTGTAGGAACTGCAAGGCGTGCACTGTATAAATGCCATGTAGACACTCCCTGCACAGAGCCTATTCTTTATGGAAAAATGAGGAGGTGTTACTTAGATCTTCATGTATAGAGTGAATGCTCAAGGTATTTCTCATGTCAGTCATTAGGGAAACGGAATTTAACCTTCAGGGAAAGAGCTATAGAGTCTTTAGAATACTCCCAACTCTGACACACACACACACACACACACACACAGGAAAAAATGATGACATCACATGCTGACGAGCTAACTCCCCAGTTCTAGGAATTGTATCTATATCTATCTATAATAAACTAAGGATTAAAATTATATTACATATAATATTTTATATATTTAACATAATTAGATATATTTTAGATATTTAATATATAATGATATATAAATATTATTTTATAATAAATAAAATAACAATTATATATTTTATAATAAATAAAATATAATTTAATATATTATAAAATAATGTAATATTTTAATCCTTAGTTTATTAAGCTAGTTTAACTTGACTTATAGTAGTGGTTTGGATGAACACTATCTCCTGTAGGCTCATATATTTGAGTACATGGTCCCCAGAGTGGTGGCACTGTTTGGTGGAGGCTATGAAACTTTTAGGAAGAGGAGCATGAGTGGAAACAGTACATCACTGATGAAGGTCTTTAAGAGTTTATAGTCTTGTCTCACTTCCAGTTTGCTCTCCACACACAGGAAAAAGAAGGAAGCCATCATATATACCCACAGGACCTGTGATATTAGAACAATGCCCTGACATAACATTGTGATACAAGGACGCTCCAAAGATCCCAGCTGAGCTCCTTCTGTGTGGGCCGTCTACAGCTGGGCATGGGACCTACCCTTATGGGCAGTTCACCAGGGAGACTCCCTCGAAGAAAACTAATTTTCCATTAGCAAGTGTTTATCAGTTGGAGGTAGCTTCTCAGTGAAGGATGTGAGCATGTGTCCACATGTTCCTTTTCACCCTAGAACCCCGTCTGCTGCAGACCCATGCAGGCCTTGTGCATGCTGTCTGGGTATTGTGAGCCCTGACTAAGGCTTTGATTTCCTGATGTTCTCCATCCCCTCTGGTTCTTACACTCTCTCTGCCTCTTCCTGCACAAAGTTCCCAGACTTCTTAACTTTTAGATAAAAGTGAAAATCACTTGCATCTAGACCTTAGCATTCTCATGCACCCACAGCACAATTTGTGAAGCCAATAGCAAGTATTTAGTTAATGCTTGTGTACATAATTTATTGATGGATATTAGAGCATCGAGTGCCATAGCTACAAATGATATCTCTTGTTTAGGAGAATACTGTTAAATACATAATCGTTTTAAAAGTCAACCTCATGTGAGTTCTAAAACAGAAATTCCTATGTATATGGATAACTCGATGGTGGAGTACACTTACTTGCTTGTCTGCCCTACATGAAGCCCTAGGTTTACCCTCAACATTGCCATGAATAAATAAACCCTGTATGTGAATACACACACAGCATATACAGATACATATGTATAAATTATCTGATGTGTTATTTCTTAACACTTTGCCTGAATCAAGCTATGCTAACATCCTAAGACAAGGATGTTTGACAGCCCCTTAGAATTTGCCAAGTTAATCCTCATTTAACACTATCAAACTGAAGACTCAAAAAGTTAAGGTCTTGATGAGTCATGGAGAAAAATCCAGAACTAGCACACAAGGCCTCTTATTCCAGTTGCTGTTGCTCTGTTCTTTAGGCAATTTGGGGAATGAAAAGTTACCAAGTTGACTGGGGATATAAAAGTATAGACTAATTTAAATTTAGAAAAGAAAAGAACTAATACCAAAGTTGGCTTTCTGAAATTCAGACCTACTTGTTAACAGCATCTTTCCCTACAGGCTTGCTAGCTTAGTGTTTGTAGAGCGAAGGCAACCCCTGGTGCTCTGGTTATGCTCACAGTTCATCCCAGGGCCAGGTTTCCCACGGTCACACTAAGACCCATCATTGCCAAAGGGACTGGAGCTGTCCGAAGCACAGCCAGGCCCTGTGTGTGTGCCATGTGCC
The DNA here is from genome assembly GCF_014885135.2 of Alexandromys fortis. Classification (NCBI taxonomy): domain Eukaryota; kingdom Metazoa; phylum Chordata; class Mammalia; order Rodentia; family Cricetidae; genus Alexandromys; species Alexandromys fortis. The sequence goes on along the minus strand of NW_026067983.1, from coordinate 4,912,041 downwards.
ATAGGATCTTACAGTGACATCCTGGAACTGCAGCCGCATGGCAGAGCTGGTGGCTTGAGGCCGACTGGTGATCTCCAGGATGGTCCTGAGCAGGATATCCAGCAGGCTGGCCACTATCACGTCTATTTCCTCCAGCACAGACTTTTCCTTGGGAGGAAGAAAGAATAGCACGCTCAGGAGACTGACTTTGCATGTACCAAATCTTTTTTTTTTTTTTTTTAATGGACAAAGAAAGTTCATGCCCAAATCTAAAATGAAAGACTCAGAGAAGTCAAGATGACAAGAGATATAGACCTCAACTAAAAACAAAAATGGCTTTGCAGAAGACAGAGCTCCAGAGAGTAAAGGCTCATCCCAAAGCACCTCATTTGGCTATGCAATGTGAAGCTGAGACACAAACAAAAAGAGGCAGAAATATTGTTTAAAAAAAAAAAAAAACAATTCTGAGGCCAGCCATCCTCTCTCTGAGGAACCTGAGCTGGCCTCTCTGGCTGCGGTCTTCCCTCACAGTGTGATTCTCTCAGGTCCTCACTGTGCTTACATAGATCTTCCTAGCACGGCAGTCACACAGATCATGCTCCAAGGCTTGCTATGTGCAAATGATTATTCTTATAAGTTTTTTTTTAAGCCTACATGTAAACATAAGGGACTAGAAAGCAGTCAGGATAAGTATCCTGGTTACAAAGAGCCCTGAGGTTAGCAGCCATGGGAGGGAGAGAGGGATTTTCGTTTTTGAAGTGACTAACACTATCCACACTTCAGGACTCCAGAGAGAATATCTACACTGCCTATTTCATAGAAGACATGGCTTCTTAACATATGTGCATGAGAAAACCTGGGCAAACTGGCTCTGGGCAAAGGATACTTTTAAAAACTGTATTTAGGGGATATATTTGTAATATTTGCATGAAAATTCCCAATTTTCCCAAGTGATTTGGTTTCAGCTCTAAATTCATTATGCAAAGTTCAAAAATCTGACTGTAATTTCCAAATTTAAATAGAGAAGAAATAGAAAGATGTCATCTCTCCCACAGCTTTTGGCTGTTAGTCTGTCCAGTGACCTGGCTAGTTTTCACTCATGGTGACCATATCCCAGCAACCTAGTCAGGCGGGACTTGGATCTTTGTGGTCAAGTGGTCAGAGGGAGTTTTCAAGCCAGGCAAATGGCTTCTCCCCCCTGTCATTCTCTGTCCTGTTCCCTATCGTTACTGGGCTTCCAGTAGCGGAACAGCGCGCTATCCCTTGCTGTGTATGCGCTGCTCAAGACAGGTTCAGATCCAGGGCTCACAGTTTCTCTAAAATGCCACCCCTGTTTCCGCACCAGCAGGGCCCTCTTCCCCCCTCACTCCCCTGGGGTTGTTCTCATCCCTGCTTTTCAGAAGTAGATCACAAACACTGAAAGAATGGGGAAAACAACACAGACTGTAATGCGGACTGGGGCAAACTGGAGGCTCAGCCTTCACTGTTCCAACCCCTCCATCATCCTGCGGCTGAGGAGCCCAGTGTTTGACCAACAGCCACAGACTGAGGGAAGGAAAACAGGACATCCTCCCTACTCAGATTTCAGAGCAGACTCTGAGCTGAACATAAACCCCAGACATTGTTCCATGTATAAGGAAGCATGCCATGTTCTCACTTTGCGGGGCACTCTAAACTCACAGTAATTATAGTGTGTCAGGAGTCAAGCAAAACAGGACTCCTTAGAGCCATAAGGGGAAGACTACAGTCGGGGTTGTGTAACGGCTGGACTGTAAGGTACTTCTTGTCTCCTGGGGGCTGTCCTTTGCTTCTGTAATTTCTACAGGACTGGGCCCAAGGGTCATGGCCAACTTCTGAGCTTTATCATGTGGCCTTTCCCAGATCAGATCCAAACCACCGCATCATGGAAGCAGTAATTTGGTTTTGCCACACAGCCTTCATCTCACCAAGATTTAAGACACATGTGGGAGGCTTTGAGATTGCTAATTTTTCTCACTTGGTGCTCAGTTCTTCCTTGAAACACAACTTTAGGAAGCCAGGCTATTCAAGGTTACTCTAATACCACGATTACTTTTGTATTGTTTGTTTGTTTTAATTCCTTCTGAAGAAACCCAAGAAGTTCAGCCTGGCTGAAAACGGAAAGCAAGTCTCTGGGCACTTCTCCGTGGTGTGACTTCTTGGAGGACATTTAAGATTTTATTTATTTGCAGAAGCATTTGATGAGAATCACACACTCTGACCTGCGGTACTCACTGAGCTATTTTTCTTGATGAGACAGAATACGTTGCTAAGGATACGTGCGCACATGATCAAGTCCTTCTGTTCTTGCAGGTGGATGTGGAGGTGGTGCAATACGACAGGCAGGAGAATGTACCTCGAGTCTGTGAGAGAGGAGCCGTTAGTGTCGCCGCTGCTTGGGTCCCGCACAAGCCTCAGCCAAACCCTTTCTGGCTGTTTAATTCCATTTTGATTGTCAACCTATTAGCACACGGTGGTACAGGGGCCCTAGCCCTATGAGTTTTATATTAACAAAAAGGAATACTTTCCCCCAGTGCACGATTCCTGTAGTCAATAGACCTGTAGTCAGTGAGCCCTAGTTTCATTCCTGTCTATCGCCCATCCTGAGGGTGTTTAACCTCCACAGTCCTACATCAAACATTTCTCTCGCTGTCTCCCACATTCTCTCTGAGGCCGAGCACCAGTGACATCTTACTATGGTAGAGGAGGACTTGGCTGTGTCACCTCCCATCCCGCTGCTGACTTCTCGAGAGCTACCGCGCAGTTTCTGGTTAACGTTACGACGATGCGTTCAGTGCTCCTGTTGTGATTTCTGGGCCTCAGCACAAGACTCTGTTTTTGTATTGCTTTGTTTTTTTTCTCCTATCACTTTCAGAGTTAGTGAGGAACTATTGTTATCCGTGGTATTTGTATTAAGTACTCCGTGCCTTGCCTTGGCCCCTTCAACTGGAAAGGCAATGAATGGTTCTCAATTTGTGGATCGAACAACCTTTGACAGAGGTTGCCTAAGACCATCGGAAAACATAGATATTTACATTGCAATTCATAACTGTTGCAAAATTACAGTTATGAAGTAGCAATGGAAATTACTTTATGGATGGAGTTACTACAACACTAGGAACTGTATTAAAGGGTCACAGCATTAGGAAGGTTCAGAATCGCTGCTGTAAAGTGTCCTGTACTTGGGGAAGCTGTCCTGATTTCCTCTCATCTGAGACTTCAAATACGTCCCCCAATGGGGCCCTCTTGATCTGGCCATTCGTATTTTCCCATGTTTGTGTCCCATTTTTCTGGAGATTTCCGTACTTCCTCACCTACCCTTTCTACCTATTTCTTACTTCTGCCATTTTGCAGCTCATGTCTTTGCCTGGGTGCAGTGTCACGGAATTGGAACCTCTTCAGTCACACCCTCCAGTCCTTGACCCCCTGAGACAGCGCACAGCACTCTGGGCAAGGGGGGTGGGTTGCTCTCGGCATTATCTTTCTCTTTCAAGTGAGTTCTCATTGTGGCCTTTGACTTCCACATGGGAAGATTTCGCTGCACCTGGGGGCTTTGCACCATCTGCTCCTCTTTAGAAGCAAGAAGCAAAAAGAGAAAACAAACAAAGGAACGCAGGTGACACAGGAGCGAGGCTTGGGGACTCCTGTTTCTCTTGATGTCTGCCACCGCACCCCCAACGCAAGGACGCCTGGCCTTCAGTTAGGAAGGGAGGAAGAAAGGAAGGGAGAGAGGGAGGAAAGGAGGAAACTTTACACAGAACTGCAGGCCTTCTGTGAGCAGCACACCCCAAATGGCACCTTACTTATTTACACAGCAATTATCTGACAAAAAGAAGCAGGAACAGAACCTGGAAACGGAGGAACCAGAAAGCTCTATGCAGTCATGTTTAATTGGGAGGGAGGGCAAAGTTCATCTGCTAGGGTCCCAGCGCTAGTGGAATTTGATTTCTAAAAACTCAATTTGCAGCCAACTGTTAAAATATCTATGAGCTAGGGGTGGAGCAAGGGAAACAAACAATTCACCTGTGCTGAATAAAAACAGAGGCGTGACCTTCTAGTCTGGAGAACTGCTTTGCTCCAGGGTAGAGGCAACCAGCCAGTGTAAAAGATAGGATTAGGAAGTCAAGGCCAAGCCATCTGAGTGGCTAAAATTCTAATTCTTACCTTCATAAAAGAAATATCTGGCCCCTACAGGCCAGACGCTCTCATAAAACTGAAAGTTAAAACCAAGCCCAGATCCCCTACAGGTGAAGATAAATGGACTTTGTATACATTAAAGCTAGTATTTGCTATATAGATTCTGCCCTTGAAAGGGACAGTGCTTTCATACTCCGAGTCTCAGACAAAACTCACAGAACACAGATCTCCATGGCTGCAGAGAGGGGGGACCTTTATGTTTGGTTTCATGTGTATCCACTGGAGTGGATAAACCTAGCTGTTAGGAATTCTCTACAGCATAGACAAGGAAGACTGTGGACAACCAAGAATCTTTTGGTACATTCCTCCTTTAGCTTAGTTAGAAACAGCCTGTCTTAGCTCCCTCTACCAACCAGCTTTAGATAAGGATCGTTGGTGTTGGAATCTGTCCAAAAAGGGTGAGGTTTGCCAGGCTCAAACTGCTCATCCCTCTCTACAAACTGGACCCCAGCATGGATTGGCCATGAGGAAGGCACCAAGGTAGCATGTTGGAACTACTGGGACTGCTGGAGGGCAGGACTACTCTCCACCCAAAGCATGGCACTTAGCAAATGTCCGTCTGTGGAGAAGCCCCAGACCCAGGAGGGCCTGAAACTGGGATTAAAACCACCAGGAAGTGAGTCAGAGATGTGCGAACCTGGAAAGACACTGGAGCACATACAGCACGCACTTGGTAGACGGCACAGTGGCGCAGTGCTAGGGATGCTCTCGGTGTAAACTTGTACATGCACCCAAGTGGCCTAAATTCCGTGAGGACGCAGCACGGAGGCCAAATGCTTTCCAATCGTGCTCTCTACTCGCCCCAAACTCCTACCCCACTTCCACTGCTGTGATGTTATTCTCATGCTCACCCTTAGATCAGAAGTTGCTTTCCCTATAAGATTAAAAAATATATATATATACATGCATGGCTTCAGTAGCATTTACTATTACATAGCAATTCCTAACCATGACTCAGTGTTCACTCACAAAAAGCCTCTTTAGCACCTGAGTGCACTAATTGATATTAAGGAAGTGAGAGACAGATTTGCCTCTGAGATACGAAGAAAACCCCGCTCTCTGGAGCTTTCTGTGGAGATGGGAGAGAATGGGCACTGAACTGGACATTTAATTATTTATCTAGAGTTGTGCTTGCTGATCCAAGAAGAGAACACAATAAACTATGAGCCCAGTAATGGGATAACCAGGGTGGGAAGGACATTTCTGCAAAGAGGGGAGTTAAACGGTGCCCTGAAGAATACATGAAGAGGAAACCCAGGAGGACTTGGAGAAAGTGGATTGCAGAGAGAAGATGGGACAGGGCAGACGGGCAGGGCCAGATGACTACCCTAGAAGATCAGTTCTGATGCGTGGCCCCCAAATGAACAAGAGGGATATGACAGGGGTTGGAGCAACACTGTGTGCTGTTTCCAAGGATGATGCTGGAGAGAGAAGGAAGGAGATGTGGAAACTAAAGGCAGAAAGGTCTCAGATGTGTCAGCAAGGCTGGGGACTGGGCTGTAGGGGAGACCTTGGGGCAGATAGGAGCCATGCGATGAGTGGCAATGAAGGGTAAAAGTGAGAAGGAACGTTGTGCTTGCTATCGGCAGATAAGAGCACACCATGACGACAGAGAAGAACGCTGCAGCTTCAATAGCAGACCAGGGGAGAGGAGGAGCCTGGGAGATGGTGACGTGCAGAGGTGGAAAAGCTGTTTATTGAGGTTCGGAGCTCAGGGTAGGATCTCGCCTTGAAACATCAATTTGATATTGGATCAGGGACACATGGGACATTGAGAGACTCTGGGTAGAACGGACCTCAAGCCTCCCTCAGATGCCACACGTTGCCTAGCAAAGTCCCCTCAGCACTAACTCTGCCACATCTTACCATAGCACCATTTGTTCAACATCGGCTATTATGCTAGATCAAAAAAAAAAAGACCAAGGGCAGAGACTGTTTAATTTCCATGATATTTATGATTTAATTTCATACATGATTGTAGGAGCCACTTGAAAGAAGGAAGGGTTATGTGTGGGGTGTGCAAGCTGCTGATGGGTTGTTCATATGCTGGAGGACGGCCTCAAACCCATGGGAACATAGGCAGCACTAATGGAATTCAGAGGGATATTTAAAGAAAAAAGACATGAGCCCTTCGTGGTGGTTTACGCCTTTAATCCTGGCACTGGGGAAGCAGAGGCAGGTGGATCTACAGAGTTGGGTCTACAGAGAAGGTTCCAAGACAGCCAGGGCTACACAGAAAAACCTTGCCTCATAATAAATAAATAAATAAATAACACAAGAGAGAGGATTGGAGGATGGGAATGGGGAAGTACCGGGGGAGACTTTGGAGAGTGGAAAAGATTTAGGTTGATATGATCAAGATACAATGGGAATGTAGGAAATTGTCAAATAATAACAAAATTAAATAAATTATACAATACATTAAACTTATAAAGTTAAAAAGGAGTATTTACTGGATAAATAAGTTCTATTAGGCAGTGGAAATAGGGCCTGGCGTCTGTCTTTACTGGACACAGCTCAAATGGGATGAGGGCAGAAGGCACCTGATCACAGTCCAGCACATCTGCTATGCCCATCCTGAACAGCAGCTGGATGAGGCTATTCCTGTCACAGCGCCAACCGCAGCAGCTGCTGCAGCACTTAGACTGGCCCTGTGCTCCATTCCCCTGAAAATCTGGGCCAGTGTGGGTGAGTGACGATGCAGCCTCTTCTCCAGAGATGCGCTGGCTGTCACAGGCCAGTACTAAAAACTCCAGGACCGTGGCAAGAGAGAGAAGTGGAGACTGAATCCTGAGTACCCAACATGAAGTTACAGCTAACAGATTCCTAAGCCAAGCCCAAATTATCATGGGGTAAATCTGTGACAAAATTCAGGACAGTCTACAGACAGCTTGTGGAAATGGTAGAGTACAATTCAGGGATGTGGGGGATGTGTAGAAAGGCCTTGGCCCTTAGTCTTTCCCCAGGGTAAGACTGGGAAAGGAAGCCGAGAACAGGGAAGGGACTGGGTAGGGGTAAAGTGTCCAGAGAAAAGGGGACAGAACACTAGTGATCCTAAGATCCTAAGTAAGTTTTTATTCTTTGTCATTCTTTATTCTTCTGTTTGTTTAACCCATTGCCTCTGTTGTCATGAGCCATTTCCCCCCTAAAAATCATTACATCACCTTGGGGAGTCTGCAGAGAACCCCACACCCATAATTATGTTCTATTGAGAGAACCTGCCCCACACCCAATTAACTTATCTGTTAGCAGAACACGCCTCACACTCCAGCTATCCAGGGAACCAGGTGTGGCAACTCGTGACTTCTTGGCCTACCTGTCCAAACGTAACCTGGCCTACATGACCGGGACCACGTGGCGAGATCCTGTGCCCTGCCCACCAAGTCCTCATCCAGGGCCTATATAAACAGCAACCATGATCCTAATAAACAGAGGCTTTGACAAATCTGCTTGGCCTCATTCTTCTGTCCTAGCTCATTCCCTTCCAGGTAGCGCCCCTTCGAGACCCTGGAATAACTGATTGCAGGGTGGGTTACAAACCCCTAGACTGAGTAACCCACCCAACGCAATCAACACTCTGTCTCATTACTCTCCTGGGTAATTGCTTTTATAATATATTTTTATAGTACATAACTAAGAAGAAATCTCCATTAAAAAAAAAACCCAAGACCTGTATACTTTTCCAACACATGAACGCAGGTCTAAGGAGTGAGCATCACTGGGTACTCATCAAGTAGAGTAAGGATTTTATTCTTGAGGTTAACAAATTAACATAAAAACCTAACCAAACATTATGCCAATAATTCCTAGAATATGCTTTAAAATATCATTATATTCTATTTTCCTCTCATTTGTATTTTCCTCTTTAAAAAGATTTACTTTTGATTTTCCTCGCATATCTGTGTGCTTGTGTGAGTGCCTCTCACGCGCGTGTTGGTGCCCTCAGAGGTCAGAATATGGCATCGGATCCCCTGCGGCTATTGTTCCTGGCAGCTGAGTAACTGAACTTGGGTTCTCTAGAAAAGTAGCAAGTACTCTTAACTGCTGAGTGATTGCCCCAGTCCTTTCTTATTTTCTATTACAGCTTTCACCCGTCTACAGAATTATGGGTGTTAACTGGGGAGCCCTAAAGGGCGATTCCTTCTGAAGACTTGCGCATAGAATTGCCACCATAAGCTATCTGAGTCTTCTCTTTCCAGGTGAAAGCGGGGAGTGCTGGCAGCTTGGCACCCTGAGAACCGACAGCATCTCATCTAGAGGGGAGGACATGGCTGGCGCGGGGGGAGCCCAGCAGTTGGTTCTCCGTGTCTGACTCTGGGGTCTAAACAAGCTATTTTAGACGCTAAACAGTGGCAGTCCATTCCTCTTCTGCTGCAGACTGCTCAGAAGGCCCAGGACAGAGGGGCCTCTCACTGTGGAGCAGGCAGTCAGGTCTTATAGCATGGCATGTGTCTGACACACAACTGTTCAATCATAAGCAAATAAAAATATGACCTTCTCTAAGGGCGGCTGCCGATTCCTGCTAAACAGATACCAAGTAACAGAGACAGAGCCACAGCTGACTCTCAAAGCTCCTACAGAGACTCTCTCTGATCTGCAGCACAGGAGACTCTCACCGCCTTTCCCTGAACTCCCCCCTCCTGACTCCCAGCCTCCACACCTCCTCCCACGCTCTACTCACCAGCTCCCTTCCCATCACTGCCAGAACAGTCTGCTCTAAAATGCAAGCCTTGCCTCCTCTACTCGGTTTCTCTGGAGACTATTCCCCATACAGGATTCTATTACATCTTTAATTTACAGAACATTCTAGGTCTCTTGGTGGGCTTATCCTGCTAGGGTCAAATTCTCAAAAATTAAATTTTATTTTCTTAACATGTGGTCCAATTGTGGACCTTCTTCTTTTTATGGCGAACACTAGTCCCCTAGACAGATTGTGCACTTGGTCAGATTCTTCCTGCTTCTGTATCATGAACCACGCCTCTGCTCATAAAAGCCAACCTCAGTAATAAATTACGAATAGCAAGTGTCATGGTGGTGGTACTCTAGGTTGGAGATGTGGAGCTGTCATGAAGAGAGAGTCAAGAATTAGTCCTGTGTTTTCAGCTGAGGATTATCGCTTTGAACATGCCCACCCCCACCATCGTACTGCCATCTCTGGGTTACAACTCAGTCGAGAAAGAATCACACTGTGATTTCCAGTCCTCAGGATGGAACCCTACTGCATTGCTCTGGTTTTCACTTTTAGCTTTCAGAGTTACTGAGGAATTATTGTGATCTGCGATATTGTATATTTAACCACTATGTGCCTTTCCTCGGTCCTTCCAACCTGTAAAGCAGGGGTCTCAACCTGTGGTCACGTGTTGTCCTCTATCTGCTATGTTGAATGGGCTACACTGGGGCCTTTTGTGTTGGGGTTCTTTGCTCACCCTGTCATGCTTATAGTTATAATTTTATATTGTCCTTCTTCTAACTCCCATCTAGTTATTTTCCTCCATTTGTGACCTCAGGCATTTATATTATACATTTGGTTTTCCTCCCAATATCTTTTCACTCCTGAGGGTACCATGAATCAACGTGCTTATCCCTTGAGTTCTCAGTGAGAGAGTTTGAATGCCATGGTCACTTGGGACTCTCTCTTGGTTTCCCTACCATGGGAAGTGGCCTGTGATTTAAACACGGCCGTTTCAATCTTGGAAGACTCTCAGGGACACTTCCTATTTTTCTCTGTGAAGACAGGCTTCTTCTGGGTATGTTGTACCTTATTGTTTACACATGACGACAGCCTTTGTTTTCTTCCATGATGAGTCAGCGAATGTCAAGCTAAGCATCACTGGGCAACTACGCTGGCTGTGAGTGGCTTCTGCTTCTCCATAATCCATCAAGGGGAGTGTGCCCATAGCAAGGGCACCCAGGCTTCCTAGCTCTTCTACCTCCTCCATGCCATATGGCAACTCTCCACTTCCTAATCCTGACTGGGCCTCTCCTCCAGGGCCAGGCACAGACCCTGCAGAACATCTCCGGAACAACCTTAGCAAATATCATCACCAACTTTTACAGAGACCTGATTATCTTAACTTCTGAAATGTGTTGGTGTCTTTTCTTAAAAAGCTCTCTGATCTTGCTTTTTCTATTTTGTTCACTGAAGGTCAGGAATTCAAAGGAACTGTGTCTGTGGAATGAATAAAATCCTCTCAAATAATTTCCTTACTGTTGGAAACCTATTTTATGACCTTAGCTGACCTTTTCGTGTAGGACTTTACCTAATAAAGAATCATCTTGTCCGTCTATGGGAAACAGAGCCGAAATCACAATTCCTGTGAGACAGGAGTCAATCTTCCTCATTTTGGAGAAAGCAGATTGATGCCTGAGTTAAACTAGGGACTTGGTCAGCTCCTGTCTATCCCACACCTCTGCTCTTAACCCTAAAGGGGTCCCCCAGCTGCAGAAACACTACCCTTTAGTTCCAAGAGACAAAAGTTTGGAAACTACAGAAGGAAGCAGTATCTTTCCCTTGAGCAATGGAACTCAAAATTCTGAACACTTCGACCCTTTAGTACAGTCCCTTGTGTTGTGATCTCCAGCCATAAAATTATTTTGCTGCAACTTGGAATTTTGCTTCTGTAATGGATCATTATGTGAACACCCGTGCTTTCTGGTTTCCTAGGCTATGCCTAGGGAAGGGACATGTGGCCCCCAAAGGAGTCACAGCTGACAGACCGAGGAGCACTGCTCTAGAAGGGTGGGATTTATTTTCTTTTAATCAAGAGAAATCAAAAGTCGTAACTTTCTTTTACATCGATTAGAGCATTTTTTATTTCAGCAAAAGGAAAAATAGAAGACATTAAAGATAAGTCTTCCTCAACAGGAGAACAAAATGAGTGATGATATAGTAACTTAGTAAACACTAGTATTATATAACAGTAAAAGGTATGCACTCCAGCTATATCGGCATGGAACAACAGCCTACCATTTAAAACAGAAACAAGGAGTGACACGCACCATGGTATGTAAAGATGGAAGAAAACCGAAATGTGGGGGACAGGTCAATCAGCTTGTCTTATAATGAAGGACTAGAAGATAGCACCCAGAATCTCTGAAATTTTGGAAGTTTCCTTTTTTTTTTTTTTTATTTTGAGACAAGATTCCTCTATGTAGCCTTGGCTGTCCTGGGACTAGCTCTGTAGACCAGGCTGACTTTGAACTCAGAGATCCCCCTGCCTCTGCCTCCTGAGGCCTGGGATTAAAAAGTGTATGTAACCATGCCCAGCTGAGAAAATATAAAAGTAATGAATTCCTTAATAAAAGACCTAAAGTAAATACTTGATGTTAAGATTTGTTCATGATTTACTTATTTGTTGTATCTTTCTCTGTATGCTTAAGATGGTTTATGACAAAATGATGTATTTTTTCAGTGCCTTTGATATTATATATTCACATATACATTCAAATGGAAAAAATAACTCCAGAAAGAATCTATCTTAAAAACTTAGCTGATGAATCACTTCAAGTAAGTTTTAAAATAAGGAGGATACTTTATTATTTTCTTCAGAAAAAAAAGAATCTGAGAAACAAGATAATTTAAAGATACCTAGTACAGCAAAAATCCATCTGATAACTGACAGCTTGATGTTGGTATACCATAAAACACAGGAATACAAAGACCTTCTATACATTTTTAGAACACAAACTAAGGTGGTTTGGGTGAGGCTCATCTCTTTGAATATTTGGTTCCCAGTGGGTGGACTGTTTAGGAAGCATTAGATGTGCCCCTGTTGGAGGAGGTGTGTCACTGGGGTAGTCTTTGAGTCTCACTGGCTCACTGAACATCAAACGTTTGCTCTCAGCTACAGTCCTGCCTGCCTGCTCCCCACTACACTTCATACCGTGATGATCACAGACCCTGAAACCCTCTGAAACTGTCAGCAAGCCCCCAGTTTAATGCACCTTTAAAAAATAAGTTGCCTACATATAGTATCTCTCCAGAGCAGCAGAACAGTGACTAAGCCCATATCTATATATGAATCTCAGAAGGAAAAGGTAGCTTTTTTCTTGCTCCATATAACAGGAAATCTACAAAGTGGGCAGGGGACTCATGCCCATACTACTACGAGCTGTGATTACAATCGATAATTTATTCAGTGCCTTCCACACTTCCCTTCTTTCTTTGGTCATTGGATCTCACTATGTGTACTTTGCTCAAACTATCCCTAAACTTCCAGATCTGCCTACAGCAGTCTCCTAAGTAGCTGGGACTACAGGGGTGAGCCACTGTGCTTGGCCTATTCGGTCTAGAAATGACACTTTGCTAGCCACACTTTTATATCTAATGGATAAACATATTTCCCATCCAAATTGTCAGGCTTTTGGGAAAGTACTTTTCATTTTGAACTGCTCCTTTAACCTCTGGACATAAGCTGTGGAAGAATGGCTAGAGAGTCGCCACCGTACCTGGGTTGGTGTAGAGCTGGCTCTCCACGGTTTTGCCAATGCACTGAAGCTTAATTGCCTGCAGGGAATCATCCACATGCATGATGGTTGGCAGGCTGCCCAGAGTGTCCTGCACCAAGTTGGCCACTTCCCGGACATCAAAGAGCTTCAGCAGTTCTGAGTACACAGCCGGAAAGGAGCTCAGGAACACAGCCTGAAAACAAGGAAGGAGTCTGCATGAATTATTGATGCCATAAAAATAAGATGTAAAATGTCACCAAGTTTAAGGACTGTCACAAGTATTCTTAAGGAGAAAAGTAAATGAGCAAAAGCTCTGTCATCTAGAGCTAACCGGCAAAAATTTAGACCAAAACAAAAGTGTGTGACAGATTAGGAAAGGTTTTAGAAATGTGCATAAAAGAAGACAATAAAAACTGGAGCTTCTGGAAAAATCACCGACATTATCAAATGACCGGCATCTACCCCACCGAACCAGCAAATACAGCCCAGCCGTATTTGCTGAATATGCACAGTCGAGTTCTGAGCTGTGGTCACTGAGATTACATTTCTCTTTGGAGAAATTTTCTGAACTGCTCATTTAAATCTCATTTCCCTTTAAGAAGCCAGACACACCGGTTCCCTAAGGCATTTGGTTTGTGATTGGGGAGGAAACCCTGGCCAGAACAAGGAAATGTGGCTATATGTAGTAGCCTCGCTTCTAGTCAGCACTGGGACTTTGGGAAGTCCTTTCGTCCTGTGAGCTTTAGTTTCATGGCTGTCAAGAAACAGATCGCTAAAGTAGTTCCCCACATTGTTCCAGGTATGTAAAAACTGCAAACAGTTTTTAATGGAAACAAATCTACTTACCATTTTTAGAGGAAAAAAAATCAATATGGTTATCACATGCCAAAAGGCATAACTTAAAGAAAAATATCTAAAAACAAAATCAAGTGGGCTAAGATTGAACATCGCAGGGAAGCCTATGTGGAGCCCAGAGACGGGAGGCAATGGAGCCATCAACCAACCTCACATCTGCCCAAGGGGGCGGGCCATGTATATATAATATGCCAAGACTCCTGGACAAGCTGGTTTTCTAACACGACCCCCGACTGTGTGCTTGAGTGGACATGTTCTGATGATTCCAACAAGGAACCAAATTCAAAGCTCCTGAGCTTAGTGCTTATTCAGTGCAGCACACTGAAGAAGAAGAGCCAAAACTCTATTCCTAACGCTAAAGCTATCAACATTCAAAAGATGCTAAAGTTATGATTCTTTACTCTTAAAGATTATATATTAACAGATAGGACTGAATGCATTTATGGAAAGTGTATAGTGTACATCAGTATCAGGCAGTCAATAAAAATATTATTTTTTTGTAAATAATTTTAACTTTTAAATAATTGTTTAAAATCAAGGCGTCCTGTGGGCTGGGCTATTCTCAAACGTGCTGTGTAGCCAAGAATGACCTTGAATTCCTCCGATCCTCCTGCCTCTTCCTCCTAAGTGCTGGGATGACAGCAGTGTACCACTATCTCTGTCCTGAGGATGGAACCTAGGGCTTTGCTAGTGCATGCCAGATAAGCAATGTTCCAACTGGGATGAAACCACAACCCCCCATATTCTCAAATACACTTTATTGTGGCTTCTTTCTATTTCTAAATAAAAACAGCATGCTTATTCCTCAAAAACTATTCATTTGCTTGACTATTCTTAAAATGAGTAACTTGGATTCCCTGCTAAAGACTATTTATATAATCTTCAGTGTACTCTGCAAAGAACTGAGTCATAAAAATGAAGTAAAATCAATAAAAGTAAAATAAGAAAAATAAACGAGCCTATCTTTCTAATCATGAAAGTTAAATTCTCTTCCTCAGGTATTTTATCTTAAAAGAAGAATTCCTGAATTCTTTATTATACTTCTTTACTTCAAAAAAAGAAAACCAGTTTGAATATGCCTGAAATGTAAAGTCCCTTCATCATGTGGCCACGGAAAAGCATGAGGCAAAAGGACTTTATGATGAGGGCGGGAAGCCAGTCGCAATGGGACAGATAAAAGCTATCCTTAAAAATAATAAAAGTACAATTTGGTTTTGACCTTCCTATGCCCTGAGACAAATCGGGAAAGATAATTGCAAAAAATTTGCAGCAAGGTCTTGGGCCTTTGCTCCTTCTGCCCTTCTTCTCCTTCAGGAGAGTCCGGGGCAGGAGTCAGTGCCCAGGATGGGAAGTAGAGGTCTGTGGCAACACCTGCTGAGTTGGTTTTACGTAAGGACTGTCTAAGGGAGGGTATCCAGGCAGGCATTGTTGTCAGGTTGGATTTTGGTTTGGAGGAATAAATGAATCTCCCAGGCCTAAGATGAGCAGGCCGATTGGGTGGCAATCTCTTGGCCCACTCATAAGCAGACCCACGGAGTAGTAATCCATTGACCCACTGATGAGCAGACCCATTGGGTAGCAATCTCTTGGCCTAGTTGGGTGCTGGGAAGGTCCCTTGGCCTCCAGGAAATCAGAGTCTGCCCTGGGTTGTAGCTCATGTGGGAAAGACTCCCACAAATTCAAGCCAGTAAGGTAAGTTTCTGCTTTTAACTCAGCCAAGAAATGTGGGACAGTGGGATCCTTGGTTCTGGATGATGCAGATGAATTCTAAGATGACTGACCAGGACCTTTGTTCCTGGTAGCTTTGCAATTACTTTATGTTACATTGCAAAAAAAAAAAAAAAAAAAAAAAAAAAAAATCTGTAGAAAAAAATGAAGGATGCTACTTACCCTGACTCTTAAATATAGAGATAACACAGATGGGCCTAACCTAATCACAACCCTTTAGTTCTTGTTGTTGTTTTTGGCTTTTGGCTTTTGTTGTTGTTTCTCATTCAGTTGCAGGAGAAACAACTGAATATAGAGACAACATAGCATACGGCTGCTGGATTTGAACAACCATATGTGAACACCATTCCGAGCAGCCTCTAGAAGACAGAGCACCTCCTGTTCCTCCAGCCTTTGCTGGCAGACTTCAAATTCTGCCAACAGCCTGAAAGGTCCTGTTCTTTTCCAAAGCCTTCAGGAAGAAATCAAGTCCTGATTTTGACTCTGGGAAACTCTGAGGAAAGAATTCAACCAAGCCTTTGTAGAGTTCTGACAGACAAAACTGCAACCCAATAAATAAAGGTAGTTTTAAAGCCATCGAGCATAAAGTATGCCAGGGTCAACAGAAAAGTAACGTGTCACATCAACCAAATTATTGCCATCCTACTTTTGTGAAGAACAGTGTAAGGTCAACAGTGAACTGGTACGGGAAGGGATGGGCCATTAACCTTACTACCAAATATTGGGGGAGACAATGTCCTTTTGTTTATTAAAGGAAACCAACCTCTCACAATCTTACACATTGACTCTGACTTTGCATCAGACTAAAAATAAAGCCATCACAGAAAATGATGCAGAGTACAAAGAATGACTTCAGTGGGGTCATTAGCATATTCAGAAACTTTCTATACTCAAAAACTAACAGCCAAAGTTGTCTCTAAAGCTTGACTGTGGAACAGAACTCTAAAAACCAAGAGCCACAAGAGTCAGAATATTGTAGAAACAGCATGGCTGCTGTACCCCGCAGAACCATCACAATTAAAGGTACCTGGTCTCCAGGATTAAAAAAATGGTTGAAATAGATGTTTCAGAGTGAAACCCTAATTACAGAGGCTTTTGTAGAAGTAGTAAATCCTGAGAACTCTAAGGAATATGTGGTAAGCCTACTGAATTATTCTCAAATTATTAACTGCTGCAAGTCAGGTCTAGTAAGGTGGATGTTTGCTTTTGAGGTCTCTGGCGAGTTCTCTGATGCAGTGATTGCATTAACTCTGGAGTACAAAATGACATTTAAAAGAGCCTGTGCTAGTCAGGCATTGGTGGTGAACACCTTTTATAGCAGCATTCTGGAGGCAGAGGCAGGCGGATCTCTGTGAGTTTGAGGCTACCCTGGTCTACAGATCTAGTTCCAGGACAGGCTCCAAAGCAACACAAAGAAACTCTGTCTGGAAAAAACAAAACCAAACAAAAGAGCCTGTGCTATATGCTGGCCCAGATGGAAGATAGCTCCATACCTATAAGGAAAGGAATGAAAAGACCTGCTGCCTGCAGTCAAGAAAAGCACAGTGCTGTAATCAGAGATTGTGGGCTTCTGGTCCTAGGACATTGTACGATAGGCCTTCCACATGCCATGACTCCCAGTACATCAACACTTGAAGACCCAGTGTGGTCTAACCTTTGATTTTAAGCTCTTAACTTTCTAGCAGAATGGTGGGAGGCTGCTTCTCCATTTGACAGGGTTTAATGAAGCCATCAGAATTAAAAATATAAAAGGAGAATTAAGAAATTACAGAGAACATACTAAGACTTATCTCTTGGAATGCATATAAGGCAATGCTATTTTGAATGTAGATGGACCCTGAACTGGAAACACAACAATAAATACAAAAAGAAAATCAGAGCCAGGCATGCTAGTTCCTCAAGGGCCAACCCAAGCCCTTGAGAGGTAGAAGGCAGACTAGGTTATACAACACCCTGTCTCAGGAGAAACCAGCCAACGTATTGGTGCAGGTGTGCATCCCAAGCACACACACGTTAAGCTACTGCCAGTAATAGAATTTGGCAGCACGGGCTTGGTATTGGTCTTAGACCGTCAGCCCTGAAAAGATTACAGTAACCAAAACAAAAGAAAGCAACATGGAATTTAGCAGAGTCCAAAAGAACGATGCTCAAATTGAGAGATTAAAAAGTAATATGAGGCTCAAGGAAAAAAAGCAGGGCGGAGTAGCTCTAGTGAAATTCAGCCCCCCACCTCAGTTGAGGGTATGTGTTTCTCTGAACGGAAGCATGGTTGATGAAAGCTGCCTCTACTCCAGTGTGGGATCTGTGGATGGAGCTGCTTCTGCTAGGCCGGTGCTTAGAGCCCCAGGATCTTCAAAGCCTAACGGGGTGATGGGTAAGCCACAGGGGAAGGCAGCTAGGCTGGCGAGTGAAAGAAAACAAACTGCGGTTGCTGCAGGGATGGGAGACAATTACCTGCGACTGAGACAGCGCTCCGGCCCCTTTGCTCTCTTGGGAAAGGAAGAAACGGACAGACATGAGGAGCTCCTGGATGCAGCAGCGGAATTCCTCTTCATTTTGCCCTCCCGTGGCAAGGGAAAACAGCCTTCGCGACTGAACTATATACTTAAAAATGTATTCTTGTGCCTTGAAAAAAATATAATGTTAGAAAGTTAGCTCCAAAGAACTCTGAGAGTATTTATGTAACAATGACATAGCATAGAAAAAAAAATCACAGAACAGTGTTAGACTTTTAAATAATTCATCCAAAAACTGGAGGCGCAGTGAGGGCTTTGAATGATATGCATTTAGAGGGGAGAAGCCGTTCTTCTTTGATGCCAAAGGAGCACAACATGTTAAAAATTTCTTTATAATCCTAAAGTTAGAAATGCTGAATATTTTTGATCTTCAAATAGTTATGTTTTTAATTTAGCTGATGAAGAGATGACTCTCTTCAAAAGTGACTTGTCACTTAGCATTTGGTTTTCAAACAGACCAAGAGAATAAATTGATAATGAAAAGAAATGTCCATTTTATGTATGCATAAAACTTTATGTATACATTATCTACTTATCTACTGACAGCACATACAATAGTCTCAGTATGAATCAGGGGGGGGGACCGCTAGGGCTAGGACTCCCCTTGAAGAATTTATATTTTTTTCTGTGGCAGTATTGGGGCTGAACCCAGAGCCTCACGCTTGCTAGGCAGGCACATACTACTGAACTATGTCCCTTGCCCCAAATCTTAAGAGAGGACTGGGAGTTGGAGCCTATCCTGGGAGTCTACCATACTGAGAGGGGGAGGGGAGAAGGGGTAGGAAGAAGAGGAAAGGAATTCTGGAGCTGGAAACTTGTATTCTGCCACGTGCTGGAAGTTTATGTTAACACCACTGTGAGCTCAGTACACTGGGTCAATTATGAGACTCAGTTAAGCCTTGGGTGTCTTCATTTTGATCCCCGTTAGGTGACCCTATTGTCTCATCAAACTGGGGATAATGGTTTCTCAGAAGCTCTGTCAGGGGTGTGAAGCAGGCAGACACTTCCAAGTTTAATTAGCTGCTCATTTGCAGCCTTTCCCTGTGTCCCTACTTCTCCTGCCCATCCTGGATGTCATCTCAAGTGACAGGAACCCAGAGGAGCAAGGATTCAGGACCCAGAACATCCAGTGGACAGGCCTGGCAAAGCCCCTTTCAAATTTCATCAGCTCAGGAGCAGCCATATACGGATTAAGATCTTTGAATTGGAATGTCAGGAATGTATCATCAACAATTACTGTCTGTGCAGAAGAAACCAATTAGGCCGCGATCATCTCGCGCCAGGTTCGCGAGCCTCTGTTAGCGGTTCTCAACCGTGAGCGAGCGCCATTACCTTCAGCACCTCCTGGATATGCTCCTGCCGCTCCGCTTCTGTGATCCTGTCCACGTACCACTTCAGCACTTTGATGAGATCTCTGAAGCACGAGCAGAAACGTGCAGATTGCAAAATGGTCAGTTCTCAATTAAATGGCAATCAATTTGACACAGCCGTGCACCAGGAAGCCACTGCCTTCTCCATACGGTCTCCTGCCAGGCTGCTCTAGGATGACTTAATTGGAAACCACAGGTCCACGTCGCAACCCGCTTTGACACTTAAGACGGAAACACAGCGCTGCCCACCCAGACTGCCCTCAATCTGGAAATGTCCTGCTGACCTGAGAGCTGTCCTGAGCAATCCTGAACAAGCTATCATTGGGGTTCTTCCTTCATCACCTCTGTGAACACTACAAGGGTGACTTTTAGCTACAGGTGAGGGGTGTTGGGGGCAGGGGGAATGAAGACAAACTGGTCCACGGCGAGCCACACCCCTGCAATCAGGCCAGCTTTCTCACCAAAAGAACAAGGCTTACTGGGAAAGCATGCCCTGGAAGGTGCATTTCCAGAAGAGAAAGTGGCTCTCTGGTTACTGGTTTATTTTTTCTTAGTTTAAGAAACAAAACCAAAAGTAAATAAGAGTAAATAACAAGGCACCACTCGTGAGATTGCAGTCTCACTGAAATGCATTTCTAGGAAACAGCTCAGTCGTAGTTTTTTTTTTTTTTCCGTTTTCTTCCCCCCCCCCCTTTTTTTTTTAAATGATGGCGGGCCAGACTCCATTTAGCTAATCCCTGACCAGGGAACAAGTCTTCACAGAAGAGCACGTGGCACAGGGCCTGTTGTCTGCCTGGAGGCTCATGGCCCTTCGCTGTCCTTATATAACCCGTGAAAAAGAGGCAGTCACATCTAACCGTAGATGTCAATGAGTAAATGGCTTGAGTCCGCGACCAGGTCTGTCCATTAGAGCAGCGAGCAAAGGCACTCTGTAAACACTAATGGCTGAATGCACGACCTGGAACAGGGATGAAGGCCAAGGTTGCTTTCTGTTTATAGTTATTTGTCTAAGTCATACATAAGGGAGTGCAGTATAAAAATAGGACTTCTACAGTGAGAAGGGCCGTGACATCTTGGACCAAAGCACACCAGGTGAAATGGGGGTGGAAAGAAAGGTACTAGGTCCAGGGACAGATTTCAGGAGTTCTTGCTCCTCTTCCTCCTCCTCTTTCCTCCTGCACCTTGTTTCTTCTTCTTTCTTCTTCTCCTCTTCCCCTCATCCTCCCCCTTCTTCTTCTTCTTTCCTTTTAATAAAATAAGCTATAGCCACTGAGCAGGGGTTCTTGAGGAGGGAAGACAGGACTCTGTAGCTGAGCTTCATATCTGCCCCTACTCCCCTGTGTCTTCCTCTGCAGTTGCCTAGGCTTCTGCATAAGTGGAAGAGGCTCAGCCGCTACACCAACTGCACGGCAAAGGGCCTTACCTGTACGCAAGCGCTCCAGCAAAGTGACTCTCGATGTAAGTGTCCATGACAGGCTTAAAATGATGGAACTTGCTATCCTGCAGCAAATTTATTATGTGGACCTAAGAAGAAAAGAGTTTTATAAAACCGAATGCCAGTCATTTCTTTGTCTCTTAAAAATAAAGAAGGAAACAAACTCTTATATTATCGAGTGGTCATTTCTGAGACAACCTTCCTAAAGCCAAGATGGGGAGGCACACTTTTTTTTCCTACTATTATCAAGGAAAGGTAAACTTACCAAAGAATCAAACACTTTAGAGCCATATTTTTGGGAATTTTCATCTAATATTCCAAACAAAGTATCCAGTGTGTCTTGGAGGAACTGTGGGTTAAAGAAGCAGAAGGCAATGAGTGGGCCCCACTCTCGCCCTCCCAGGGTGCTGGGCGCCCAAGTGGTCAATGAGGCAGCGTATACCTTTACTATCTCCGAGCCATCGATTTCTTTTAACTTAGAGAGACAGCCTGTGATCTTGTCCGGGTGGGTTCTCCACTTCAACAGATCAAGCATATCACCTTTTCAAACAGAAAAGGAAGATTAATCGCTTTTATAGAGGACAGCCTTCCTCATGAATGTACTCTACTGGTAAAAGCCAACTTCTTAAATGTAATGCCTACCCCACCCCCACACTGGGACCCCCATCCCCACACTGAAACCCCCATCCTCATACTGGGGCTAGCCTCTCTGCCCTGGATGGGATTTATTTAAGGGTGTGTTCATTACTCCCCTAACCCCCAGGGCTTGCTGCTCAGTTCTCCTGCTCCATGGTGCAGTCCAGGAAGGCTCTCCATCCCTTCCACATGCTCCTGCCTCACAGAAGCACTCATCTTTCCCCTGAAGTTGTCTATACCTCAAATAGACTGTAAACTCCGAGATAGTAGCGGTGAGTGTGGCCCAGTTGTATCCCCAGGACTAAGAACAGTGTAAGCAACCAACAGATAGATATCTGCTGTGATATTTTCTGCCACCCCCTAGTAAGAGTTTCCTAGGAGGTAGGAACCTGTTTGATTCATGCTTAAGACACCTGAACACTCTTCCCAGCAACCGATTCCACCCAGCAAGGAAGGTCTTCTTGATTGTTAAGACAGCTCAAACCTTAGGATCACCCACTGTCAATAGGCTGTGACAACAAGCCCATTCTACTAGCAGACAATCTAGTGAATCTTGGGATTTAAGAGATCTATTGCTGGCTTTCCAGGCCGTCTTCTACCACAGCTTATGAACAGACACACAGCCCTACCTCTTCCAGGTACCATCTGAAACTGATAGGTGGATTCATGTTTCAATACGCCTTTAGGACTAGAAGGGACAAACGTTGCCCCCATCTTTCTTGGGCAGACTTTAGACTGTTTCAGGGAGGTGATATCATGGCCTAAGCTTCCTTAATCTCCAAAGGATTGGGGATGATGGCATCTGGTGGCCAATAAGGACAGGAAGAACTTCCAAGCTAGGGAAGGCATGGGTTTGAGGAACCTGTCAGGGCTAGCCTCTGTGCTTAGAAGCCAAGAGATGGGACAGCAAAAATCACTTCAAGGCTCTGGTTTCAAGATGAACCCAAATGGGGCTTGCTGAGAGACAGAAAGACCAACAAGGAAACCATGACAGCAACCAATGATTCAAAACTCTATAGAATGAAGGAGGAAGTTAAGGTGAGATGGGCTTATAGAGAGAACAGGAAGGGAATCAAGGGGGAAAACTGAAAAGATGGACTTAAGAGTAGAAATTCCATTGTAAATCAAGGATTCTTAATATGAAAAGTAAAACTTTGAAATGCTCTGAAAAACCTTAAACGATCACCATCCTCCCACAATGGGGCAGACAACATGCCAGCACAGCATGTTGTATAAAACTATCCTTCAGGCTACATACATAGGTGCTCATGAGACAGGAGTGAACCTTGTGTTTAGACTCGGGTCTCATTCTCCAAATAGTTCACGCATACGCAAATATCACCCAATCCAAAACCTCCTGCTCACTAAACACTGAGCCCTGTGCCAAATAGGAATGTTTATCTACAATAAACAGAGATAAGAAAAAGGAAGATTTTTGAATAAAAACATGGAGAAAATTTTAAGAAACTGATTTCAAAATATAAGTTTATAAAATTATAAAAATTGTACTATCCATTTAAAAAAGCCCTCACACTGTTTAGTATTCATATCTAAGCCAGGCATTCTGTAGCAGCACAAGGGAACCCTTATGAAAACTGCCTGGTTATACTTACAGTATCACACATTTCAGAGAGAACTCTACAATGGCCTCGGCCCATTACTCTTCTGGGTAGTTTGCTTTGTCCCTGTCTCCTTACTCTGGCATCAGATTTCAGAATGCCAACCTTACCTGGCATCTTGTCTTTTGAAGTCTCCCTGATATCTCTCCTTGATTCCCATTATGCCCCAACCGCAGCTCTTACTCCTTGCCCTGGCCTCTTCCTTCCATTTGTTTAAAGTAGAGGCAGCTGAAGGACCCCAGAGGCCTGAACAATGTAGTAGTGCGGAACTGGGTACAGGACCTCATGAACACAGCCAGAAACCTGAATGGAGTATTCCAGACATTCCCATCTTTCCTGGAAGCAGGCTGATGAATCTCAGTGAAGCCTGTCATACTTCGGGGAATGAAAGAGCAAACAAGATATGTCTGTTTAGGTAATCTTCCCTGTAGAAACAAAGGCATCTTAAAGGGACAGTTGTCATCTCTTTAGCTATCAGACTAAAGATATCAAACAATCGGCCAAAGGAACTGGAATTTCCCTTGAAGTTCCCATCTTGGGAAAAAGAAAACGCTGGAAGCCTGGTGCCACCCAGAGGAGAAACTTGTCTCCCGGGAAGAGATTCCTCATAGTCCGGATAATTTGCTATACCACCTTGCAAGACAGACTAAAGTAGAAACAGTGATGATGGAGAGGACCACACCTTGACTGCGATGACTCAGTGAAGTATATCCCATGCTCTCTCCTTAAACCTAAGCCTCACATCAGGACCCTAAAGTAGCTCACTAGATCTTTTATTTGTTCCTATCCCCAATGTTACTGCATCGAATAAATCTCCTTTCTACTATTAAATTGCCTGTACGCTGGACTATTGAGAACAGGTGGTCAAGCCTAATTTGCTAAGCCTATCAGGGCCCAGGTCAGGACCTCAACAGCTGTAATCAGTTGTGCACACACAGTAATCAGTTGTGCACACACAGTAATCAGTTGTGCACACACAGTAATCAGTTGTGCACACACAGTATGCAGTTGTGCACACACAGTATGCAGTTGTGCACACACAGTAATCAGTTGTGCACACACAGTATGCAGTGGTAAAGCAAAATCTCTTAGTTCCATTTCAGCCATCTGAAGATATGCTAGCTGGGAACCAGAAAAAATGTTCCACCACTGAAATGATTGATTTTCTACATTCTATTCAGGGAGCATTTATTAAGAAACTCTTTGTATCTAGCTTAACAAGTATAAATGAAGATGTAATTACTCCTTAGTAATGTGTGTGTGTGTGTGTGTGTGCGTGCGTGTGCGTGTGTGTGTGTGTGTGTGTGTGTGTGTATCTGTGTATTTGAGACATGGTCTAGGCTGGCCTAGAACTCATTAAGTAGGCAGAATGACCTTGAACTCTTGACACCCCCNCCCCGCTTTTGCTGGGATTACAGGTGTGTACCACCACACCTAGTCTCCCTGTACAGAAGTTTGAAGAATCTGCACTATCTGTCCATCAGAAATATCTGCAGAGCGGTCTGGACTTGGAGCCCTAGCCATGAATAATGTTGGATTGCACAGAGAGAAGAGGCATACCTCTCGGGAATCCTGAGCGCAGATCTGCTCTGAGAGACTCGTCCTTCAGAGCACAGCATCTGCTAAGTATCCAGTTGTAATGGAAATGTAATTTGTGGGTTTGTTTCCAAGTCAAGAAAAAAGAATGCACACCCTCTCAGTCCACTCTGGAGCTGGAATTAATTCCAATTGGCCTCTATGTGGACGATATAGAGATGTATGCCAAGGATGCAAATCTCAGAAGGACAGACTGACTCCCCACCACCAATCCCTTCCTAGCTTTTGAAATACACTATTGATTTCTTGGCTCATTCTGAGCTGACTTACATTGCCAAGGTTACCTGATGTCAACATAGTCACGAAGCATGTGTCAGTATCCTTAGAGAGTCGGGAGTCCCTACATACTCATCCCATCTTCATACAGTCAGATATTTCATATAAGGATTTCATGAATAATTGATGATATGGGATTTCCCTCTGTATACTGCAAATACCACTGGTTAATAAAGAAACTGCCTTGGCCTCTTGATAGGGCAGAGTAGATCTAGGTGGGGAAAACTAAACTGAATGCTAGCAGAAAGAAGGTAGAGTCAGTGAGACTCCATGAAGCTGCCAGAGGGGAAAGATGTGAGCTGTTAGCTGGAACCTTGCCTGTAGGCCACGAGCCTCATGGTAAAATATAAGATAATGGAAATGGGTTAATTCTAGATGTAAGAGCTAGCTAGCGATACACTTAAGCGATTGGCCAAACAGTATCACAAATAATATAATTTCTGTGTGATTATTTCGGGTATGGGCAGCCCGAACATACAAGCAGTCTCCGACTACAGGACCTACAGGTTTTTCCTATCTTATGTTTATAATTCTAACAACACCCTAAGCCCCAGAACTACGGCAAATTCGGGCAATGTTATCATTATTTACTGTGTGGTAGGTAGGATAACAACCCTCAAACATATCTACACCGTAATTCCTAGAAATGGTATGTTTACCTGAGATTGACAAAGAAACTTTATAATGTGCTCAAATTTCTGATAACAAGAAAATACAACTGGGTTTTCCAAGAAATGTCACAAGGCACCTCAAAAAATTGCAGAGTATCAGAGTTAGGGAAATTTGAAGATGTTGCCCTGGTAGCTTCTGAAGAAGGAAGGGGCCATGAAACTAGAAGAGATGAGACCAGAAAAGGGTTTCCTCTACAACCTCCAGAATAGACGCAGAATCACTAACATGAACGGGACTTATATCTGACTCCAGAGTCATTGTACATTTCTGTCTCTTCAAGCCAGAAAACTGGTAAGGATTGTTATAGCAACAATAGACAATAAATAGAAACCCAAAACATCCCAGTTAGGACATTTAGTTAACAGTAAGTGCTACATAGACACACAAATAGCCCATGTAGGATGAATAGAGATTTTGTCTGGGGAGCCAGTTGATTTTGTTATCTTCATAACCTCCACAACAAACACCTGAGGTTTGGGAAATGCTTTATAGTCACCGAGTCAAGATTTAAACCATTAAACACTGGATACTAAGAAAGTCTAGGAAAGCTGACCACAGCTTTGTGTCTCATGTAACTATGGTAGCCTTGCCATGCTGCCGAAAGGGAATTGGAAGGAAGCACTACTATAGTGCTGTGCTTTGCTGCCTTTAAGACCCACATTCTGAGACAACCATGTCTTCCCACAGACTGTCCCATAACACACACATACACACACACACACACACACACACACACACACACACACACACAGCTTAGATATTGGAGTTGCATCAAATATAATGCCTTGTAATGAATTGATTCCTCTCAACATATTGCATCTAATTTATTAATATGGTATTCAGGGTGCTAGCCAGAAGCCTTCTATGGCAACCATGAAAAATTCAAAATGTTTAATTTACTTCTTTCATTACAGGCACAGTTTTCAAAGCCATTTGTCAAGGAGATGCACTTGCTTTATTAATCATAACTTGCTAAACAATCAATGACATAAAAAGCAATGCTGCACAGAAAAGCACTATCCGTCTAATTAAACAACAACAAAGCAAGCTTTATTATCCTAAAGCCTGCAATTAGCACTGTTTACGGGGCTATAAAAGCAGAGATTTAAAGTGGAGGCACTTAGATCTTGCCTTGTGTTAAGTGCAGCTTGGTTTTTAATGGGTTATTTGAGGAGTTAGTTGACACAGCTTTCAACACTGGGTTAAGTCTTAAGTCATTAAATTTCATGCAAGGGGTCACTACTGTTTTCACTTGATTAGTAATCCTAAATGAAAGGATCAATAGCTTTTCTAGGACAAAGTTCTTAAATACTTTAATCCTTGCTGAATATGTTTACCAAAACACACACGGTTCACAATGCCCTTAGGTAGGGGGCTGTCAAGTAAAATGGTACCATATATCCCTTAGGTGGGGGGCTTTCATGCATTACCATTTTGAGTGAGTTTTGTAGAGCAGAGAAACGATGTTATCCAAAAGGACTCCTTTGTGGCCTTCATGGTTTGATTATTGTTGCCAAGGAAGATGACCTTGGAAAACGGAAGCTTGAGGTAGCGGGTAGTATCCTGAAGGTTTGTGTTTTCTTCACACTGTGAAAAAATATTAAGATGGGAGTCAAGATCTCAGAAGAATTATTAAGCATAATTTCCTCTTCTAGCATTTAGGTACTGAAAATCTTCCGAATAGAATTATAAACAGAATTTGGCTTTTTAGGAAAATCCACTAACAATGTGTAAAAAGAATTAAGTATGGATTTTGGACTCCGATCAATTTTAGCTGAGTTTCTAGCTCTGTCGCTCCCAATGTGAATGATCCGGTGAGGATATTGAAGCACTCGGGATTCCTGCTGTCCTTGCCTAACACCTCACTGTCTTGTTAGGAGACTTGATGTATATAGGCTTTAACATGGTCTGGGAGACACCGGAAATGCCAAAGAAATCCCATTTGACAACCATCGAAAAAACTTTTTCAAATGATGCTGATACTTATCCAACATGCCATGTAAAAGCTGTTGAACCGTCATCACCTGAAAACCACCAGTTAAGGAATTATTTCAGGTCATCTAACTGTCCCGTGGAATAGAGAGGCTCTATTTGTTTTCCCAGTTCCCACCCTCCCAGACTTGCCGCAGCTCTGTAGCAGAACAGCTGTGGCCACCTTCTCTACCCCTCTGTTCCCATCTCCTGTGGATCCCACAGACCTTCCTTTCTAACATCCTTCCTCCCAAGTCTGACTTTGTCTCAGCTGCCAACCCCAGCAGGCAAGCCCTACTAACTGAAGAGCCACTCTTCCGAGGGCAACAAGTAGGCTGACCTTGGAGACCACACCTCCAGATCCACACCTCCCCCATATCCAACCTCCCAGTCATATCATCCCCAGCTCTGCAGCAGAAAACCTATTGAGGTCTCCCTTTCCTCTCTGACCCCATCTCCTAAGGATCACAAAGGTCTTCTCCTCCATCCTTCCTTCCCCCACCTCATCCCATTATCCCAGCCTCCAATGTCAGCAAGTATATATACACCCCAAGAACACACCAGCTGAGCAGGCCAGGGAAACAGGTTCACAACAAAATGTTTCTAATATGCAGAATAGAGTCACCACACTTTCC
This sequence comes from Alexandromys fortis, assembly GCF_014885135.2. NCBI lineage: Eukaryota > Metazoa > Chordata > Mammalia > Rodentia > Cricetidae > Alexandromys > Alexandromys fortis. The sequence goes on along the minus strand of NW_026067983.1, from coordinate 4,884,090 downwards.
TAAAGTCCAGGGAGGAAGCTGAAACCAAGGAGCAAAACACTCATCTATCAGAGACGAAGTCAGATACCATCTCCCAGACCTACAATGATGTCCAGTTGTCATCTTAAACCACAGCCAACAATAGCCAAAACAATATGTCTGTACTGAAGCCCAAGAAAAAGATCTAAAAACAGGCTGTATGAAGATGATATAGGTCCATAATAAATGAATAAATCCCTTCAATAAATCTAGGGAAACACAAACAAACAGTATGAAGAAATCTAGGAAAGCACACACAGTGGAAGGAAATGAACAAAATAGTGCAAGACTTGAAGATGGAAGTAGAGTCGAGGAAAAAAACCCAAACTGAGAGATTGCTGGAAATGAAAATTTGGGGATTTAGAACAGGAACTACAGGGGAAGGCTTCACAAATTGAATATAAAAGATGGAAGAAAGAATGTCAGGTGCTGAAGATATGATAGAAAAAAAAATGGATACATTGGTCAAAGAAAATGTTAAATTGAAAATTTTCCTCATATGAAACATCCAGGAAATTTGGGGCACTATAAAAACACCAAATCTAAGGGTAATAGGAATAGTGGAGAGAGATGAAAACCCAGTTCAAAGGCCAAGAAAGTATTTTCAGCAAAATCACAGAATACTTTCCTAACCTAAAGAAGGAAATACCTATAAATTTAAAAGGAACACACAGAATACCAAACAGACTAGAAAAGTAAGTCCCTTTGGCTCATGGGTGGTTTGAGAGAAGACAGTCCCCCCAAGGGAGTGGCACCGTTAAGAGGTGTGGCCTTGTTGGAGTGGGAATGGTTTTGTTGGAGGAGCTATGTCTGTACTGGGGAGGACTTTGAGGTCACTTATGCTCAAGATACTGACCAGTGTGTTAGTTGACTTCCTATTGCCTGCACAAGATGTCAAACTATCCCTTCTTCAGCACCAAGTCTGCTGCACGCCTCCATGTTCCATTATGATGATAATGGAGTAAACCTCTGAACTGAAAGTGAGCCACCCCAATTAAATGTTTTCCTATATAAGAGTTGCCATGGTCATGGTGTCTCTTCAGAACAATAGAAACACTAACTAAGACAGCACATAACAATCAAAACATTAAACATACAGAACAAAGAAAGACTATTAAAAGTTCCAAGAGAAAAAGATGAAGTAACACAAAAAGGCAGAACTATTAGGATTACACCGGACTCCTCATTGGAGATTCTAAAAGAAAGAAGGTCCCGAGCAGATGTGTTGCAGACTCAAAAGAAGGGAAACACACACACACACACACACACACACACACACACACAATCAATCAATACCATCAACAGCAAAATAAAAGAATTATAATCACTGCTCATTAATATCTCTCAAAATAATTGGTCTCAATTACACCAATCAAAAGACACATATTAACAGAATGGATGTAAAAACAGGATCCAACCTTCTGCTCTACCCAAGAAACATACCTTAACATAAAAAATTAGCTCAGGGTATAAGGTTGAGAAAAAATATTCCAAGCAAATGGACCACAGAAACAAGTTAGGGTTGCCATTTTAATATCTAACAAAATAAACTTCAAATCAAAACTAATCAAAAGAGACAGGGAAGGACATTTCATACTCATATGAAAAAATCCACCAAGATGACATTTCAAATCTTAGCATCTATGCTCCAGACACAAGGGCATTCAAGTTTGTAAAAGGAACACTACTATAGCATAAATCCCGTATTGACTCTCACACACTGGTAGTGGAGGATTTCAATACTCCACTCTCACCTATAAAAAGGTCATTCAGGTAAAAACTAAACAGAGAAATCATGTTCTAAACCAAATGAGCCTGACAGATAACTACAGACCATTCTCACCCAAACATAAAAGAATATACCTTCCTCTCAGCACCTCATGGAGCTTTCTCCAAAACTGACCATATACTCAGACATAAAGCAAGTCTCAACAGATAAAAGAGAGAGAGAGAGAGAGAGAGAGAGAGAGAGAGAGAGAGAGAGAGAAAAGAAGAAATAGTTCCCTGCATTCAAATCAGACTACTACAGATTAAAGGTAGCTGTCAACAACAAGAGAAAGTTAACAAACTCATGGAAACCCAACAACTCTCTACTGAATGAAAAATAGGTCAAGACAGAAAAAAAGGAAGAGATTGATGGTGGGGAAACTCAGCCAATTATATCGGGCTAGGGTGTGGCTGCCTGGAGCCCAGGTAGATAAACAGGGGTAGATAGGTGCTCTCTATGCGGTGCTCGCTGGACCCGTTTGGACTTCGGACCTTCCACTCTGGTAGTGTGAGTTTCTCCGTTTTTCAATTATTAAATTATATCTCTTGTTTTGAGCTGGTCTGGTTATTTAGCGTACTGATCAAATACGCCAACACTTACAGATTGAAGTTTTTAGAATTGAATAAAAATGAATATACATCATTAACAAAACTTATGGGACACAATGAGAGTGGTTCTAAGAGTCAAGTTCATAGCACCAAGAGCCTACCTAAAAAACTGGAGAGACTGCAGGTGGTGATTGTGGGTAGTGGTGGCACAGTCCTTTAAAGTCAGCACTAGGGATGAAGACCAGGCAGATCTCTGTGAGTTCGAGGCCAGCATGATCTATAGAGCCAGTTCTAGGACAGCCAACGCTACATAGTTAAACACTATATGGAAAAAACAAAATAAACAAAAAACCCTAAGCAAAACAAACAACAACAAAACTGGAGAGATATCACACTAGAAATTAAATAGCACACCTAAAAGCTCTAGAACAAAAAGAAGAAATCATACCGAAAAGGAGGAGATGTCAAGAAATAATCAAACTCATGTCTAAAACTAATAAAATAAAAGCAAAAGAGAACAATACAAAGAATTAATGGAACAAAAATTGTTTTCTTGAGAAAATTAACAAAGGAGACAAACCCTTATCCAAACTAACTAAAAACTGGAGAGAGATATATGCAAATTAAGAAAATCAAAAATGAAAAGTGGGAAAAAAACAACAGACCGCAAGGAAATCCAGAGAATCATAAGCACATACTTTAAAAAACCTGTACTTCATGAAATCGGAAAATCTAAAAGAAATGAACAATTTTCTCGATAGATACCACTTGCCAAAGTTAAATCAGGATCAGATAAAAAATTTAAACAGACCTACTAACCACTAGTTAAGTAGAAGCAGTCATTAAAAGTCTCCCAACAATAACAAAAAAGTCCAGGGCCAGATGGTTTTAGCACAGAATTCTATCAAATATTCAAAGAAGAGTTAAAGTCAATATTCCTCAAATTATTCCACAAAATAATTACACACACACACACACACACACACACACACACACACACAAAGGAATACTTCCCAATTCATTTTATGTGGCCACAGTCACACTGATACCCAAACCACAAAAAGACCCAACAAAGAAAGAAAATTACAGATCAGTTTCCCTTGTGAACATAGATGTGAAAATATTTGATGAAATACTTGCAAATTGAATCCAATAGCACATCAAAAAGATCATCCACCATGGGGAACTAGGTTTTATCGTAGAGATGTAGGGGTGGTTTGCCACACAAAAAAAAAAAAGATAAAAAAATGTGATTCATTATATAAACAAACTGAAAGAAAAAAACAACCCACATTAGATGCAGAAGAAGCCTTTAACAAAAGCCAACACCTCTTCGACCAAAGTCCTGAAGAGCATTGCTGGAGGTAGTGCAAACTTGTACAGCCGCTTTGGGAAACAATATGGCCATTTCTCAGAAAACTGGGACCTACCTCAACCCAGCTATACTACTCCTGGTCATATACCCAAAGGACACTCTACCATACCGCAAGGACACCTGCACAACTATGTTCATTGCAGCTTTATTCATAATAGCCAGAATCTGTAAACAACCTAGATGTCTATGAATCAAAGAATGGATAAAGAAAATGTGGTACATTTACACATGAAGTATTACTCAGCTGTTAAAAACAATGACATCGTGAAATTTGTCAATATATGGATTATGAACTAGAAAATGAACTAGAAAAGATCATCTTGAGTGAGGTAACCCAGACCCAGAAAGATGAACATGGTCTGTACTCACGAATAGGTAGATACTGGCCATAATGCAAGGGATAACCATGCTACAATCCAAGAAACCCCCCCCCCCCAAAAAAAAACCCTAAGTAACAAGGAAGGCTCAAGGGGAAACACATGAATCTCCCTGTGAAGGGGAAATAGAGTAGCCATCACAAATGGATCAGAGGAGGGGTCTCGATGAGGGTAGGAACAGGAGGGATTAGCTGTAGGAAGGATGAAGGAAGAGAGTATTGGGAAAGACAACTAGAATCAGAGGCATCTCTGGGATGAGCCAGAAACCTAGTGCAATGAAAACTCCCAGGAATCCACGAGGGTGACCCAGCTAAGACTCCTAGCAGTGGGTGGTACAGAGCCTGAAGCAGCCATCTCCTATAACCAGGCAAGACTTCCAGTGGAGGGCTTGGGACCCTGACCAGCCACAAAAACCTTTGACCTACAATTTGTCCTGCCTACAAGATATTCTGGGCTAAAGGTGACACAAAAATTTATGGGAGTGGCCAACCAATGACTGGTCCATCTTAAGACCCATACCATGAGAGGAAGCCCACCCTTAACACTCTCTGGAGGGCCAGGACCCGGAGGCTGGACAGTCCAGGTGCCTAGTACAGAACCAAACACAACTTGCACACACAGAAAAGTCAATGAAATGATTCTTAATGATACTCTGCTATACTCATAGATCTTTGCCTAGTCTGTCATCAGTGAGGCTTCACCCAGCAACTGATGGAAACAGATACAGAGACCCACAGCCAAACATTAGGCAGACTTTGGGTAAACCTGTGAAAGAGAAGGAGAGGGGATTATGGGAGTCAGAGGGGTCACCACAAAACACCCCACAAAACTAACTAATCGAGACTTGTAGGGGCTCAAAGAGACTGAACCAACAACCAGAGAGCCATCATGGAACCAACCTAGGCCTTCTGAACATGTTACAGTTGTGTAACTTGGTCTTCTTGTGGGAGGCTCCTAACAGTGGAAGCAGGGGCTGTCTCTGACTCTGTTACTTTTAGGACCCTTCCCTCCTACTGGGTTTCCTTGTCCAGCCTTATAGGAGAGTAGGTACCTGGTCTTATCTCAACTTGACACACCACGGCTGGCTAATATATGTGGGAGGCCTGCCTTTTCTGAAGAGAAAGGAAGAGGAGTGGTTGGAGGGGCTGGGGAGAGAGACCAGGAGAAGAGGAGTGAAAATTGTGATTTGGTGGAAAAAAATAATTAATTAATTAAAAAGAAGCCCTAGTGTGATTAAGACTACAAGGAACACACATAAACACAATAAAGGCAGTTTACAGTGAGCCTATAGGCAACATCAACTTAAATGGAGAAAACCTCAAGATTATTTCACTAACATCAAGAACAAGAGAAAGTTGATCACTCTCTCCATTCCAATTCAATATAGAACTTGGAGTCTTAGCTAGAGCAATAAGGCAACTGAAGGAGATCAAGGGGACACAAACTGGAAAGGAAGAAGTCAAAGTGTCATTATTTGCCAATGATATAATAGTATATACAAGTGACCCTGAAAATTCCATTGGGGAACTCCTACAGCTGATGAACACTTTAGCAAAGTAGCTGGATATAAAATTAACTCACAAAAATCATTAGACCTACTAGATAAAAGTGACAAACAGATTGAGAAAGAAATCAAGAAAACAACCCCTTTCACAATAGTTTCTAATAATATATACTTTGGGGTAACTAACCAAGCAAGTAAAAGACTTGTATGATAAAAACTTCAAGTCTTTGAAAAAAGAAATTGAAGAAGATATCAGAAGATGGAAAGACCTCTTATGTTCATGGATCAGTAGGATTAACATGGTAACAATGACAATTTTATTGCCATTTAACCATACAAAAGCAATCTACAGATTCAATATAAGTACCATCAAAATTCCAACACAATTCTTCACAGACCTTGAAAAGACAATTCTTAACTTTATGTGAAAACACATACACACACACACACACACACACACACACACAAAAACTCAGGATAGCTAAAAAGAATTCCTGAACAATAAAAGAACTGCAGGAGGTCTCGCCATTCCTGATCTCAAGTTATACTAGGAAGCTAGAGTAATAAAACCAGCATGGTATGGGGATAAAATCAAAAATATTGATCAATAAAGTTGAACTGATGAAGACCCAGACATAAATCCACACACCTATGAACACCTGATTTTTGATAAAGAAGCCAAAAATACACAGTAGAAAAAAAAGACAGCATCTTCAACAAATGGTGTTGATCAAACTGGATGTCTGCATGTATAAGAATCCAAATATATCCATATCTATCACCGTGCACAAAACTCAAGCCCAAGTGAATCAGAGACCTCAACATAAAACCAGATACACTGAACCTGACAGAAAAGAAAGTGGGAAATAGCCTTGAAAGCATTGACACTACAGATAACTTTCTGAACAAAGCACCAAAAACCCAGACACTAAGATCAGCAATTAATAAGTAAGACTTCATGAAACTGAAAAGCTTCTGTACAGCAAAGGACAAAGTCAATCAGACAAAGTGGCAGCCTACAGAATGAGAATATATTCTTACCAGCAGTGTATCCAATAGAGAAATAATACTCAAAATATATAAATAACTCAAGAAATGATATCATAAAACCAAAGAACCCTATTTGAAAATGGGGCACAGATCTAAGCAGAGAATTCTCAGTGAAGGAAATTCAAATGGCTGGAAGAGGCTTAAAGAAATGTTCAAGGGCTGGAGAGATGGCTCAGTGGTTAAGAGCACTGGTTGTCCTTCCAGGTCCTGAGTTCAATTCCCAGCAACCACATGGTGGCTCACAACCATCTGTAATGAGATCTGGTCCCCTCTTCTGGCCTGCAGGCATATATGCAGGCAGAACACTGTATACACAATAAATAAATATATATATATATATATTAAAAAAATGTTCAATATCCTAAGCCATCAGGGAAATGCAAATCAAAACTACTTAGAGATTCAATCTTATACCAGCCAGAGTGGGAGGCCAGATGGCTATGCTCTGGATCTAGAGGGTGCCATGGAGAGTCTACTGTGGGTCAGCCATCATGGCCAGGTTAGTTCCACCAATCCTGGTTGGCTTCACCTGCCCACCAGCACAGGGCACTAAAACCTTAATATCCAAAATATGACACATGAAACCTCAATAGCTTCCAGTAGCTAAACTCTAATCACACGCAAGCATAAAACATAACCTCAATAGAAATAACGCTGTGAACACAAAAGACATTTTAAGATATTCTTTCAAGAATAGGGGAGAGAAAGAGAAATAGACAGAGAAAGAGACACAGGCAGAGAGAGAGAGAGAGAGAGAGAGAGAGAGAGAGGGGGGGGGGGGGAAAGTGTAGATTTTACAACTCTATTTTGCTAACCTAAATAAGAACTGAGAAAATGCTCTGAGAAAAATACTATTTAAAAATTTTTAACAAAATAAAAAAATTCTGATCACATATCTTTTATTGTTCTCCAAGGCTTTCAGCATGCAGAATTAAAATATTAATATAGACCCTGCACATTTGAAAACCAATGTAGGCGACACTTATAAGTATTTGCCAGGTCCTGCTAGGCACTTCACAGATACATTTTCTTTCATAACAATCCTAGGACGCAGAACACTGTGACCGAGGCACTTATGTGATTTGCCTAATGATGCAGTATTACTCAGTGTCAGCTTCGGGATGGAAAGGAAGCTTGTCTCAATAACACCACGCGACACTGCCTCTCCCCACTACTCTCTTAACTCACTTTAAAATTTTGAACGTCTTGTAACCTTCTTGATACATATGGAATGTCAGGTTAGAAAGAACACAAAGTCACATTCCCCAAAAGCTTATGTGGGCCACACACCATGGCAGAGGGCTCCAAGAGGAGTGAGTAACTAAAATGACCTCCTGAGAAATAAGGCCTTGAGTCTTACAGTCTACAGCGTTGCTAGTCTAAGTCTCAGAACATGGGGTACAAAAGGGATTGTGGGAGCTGGCTCTTAGGCAGGGAAGCAGACAAGGGCAGAAGGAGCATGGCACCTGAGCCTGGGTCTACAGCTGAGGATTATAGAGAACCAAACCGAAATTGCAGAAAGTGAGAGAAAGTCTACTTGAAATTCTATAACACCAGCTAATGAAAAATAGATTCAAATAATTTGAGTGGCAAAATATCTTCTTGTGAGAACTTTTTCTATAGGAACAGTCACTGCTAATATTACTATAAACCTGCTAAATTCCTAATATTTGGCCATACTTCAATTCAGTAATAAAAATTCAACCAGGAGCCAGATGGTGGTGGCTCACGCCTTTAATCCCAGCACTCAGGAGGCAGAGGCAGGTGGATCTCTGTGAGTTAGAGGCCAGCCTGGTCTACAAGAGTTAGTTTCAGGACAGGCTCCAAAGCTACAGAGAAACCCTGTCTCAAAAACCAAAATAAAACAGCAATAACAAAATCAATCAGGAAAAAGGCACTGGTCGTGTTTTGAGGGCCTCACACCCCAGAACACTGTGCCATGGGCTTTGACTGATTTCAAAGCTCTGACAAAGACCACTGGATACTAGCTCTGCTGTGGTAGGGAAGGAAAGATGTATGGGGAAGGGAGTATTAAAGCTCCATCATAAAGCAGAAGAGGAAGCAAGGCAAGGAAGGGAAGACACAATGCAGACAGGAGCAAGAGGCAGGGAAGGGGTGCACACGTGAATGAATCAGTGGCAGAGAGCCAAATGCCAAGTGGGTCCTGGAGTGGAGCCAGGAACAGCCACGTGAAATTAGGGGAAACTTACAAAAATACCTTCCTGTAACAGTATTTTATTACCCAGACAGGTTTACTTCTAATGTGTTATTGTTTATGCAGAAGGTTATAACGTAAGGAATTGGGTGCAGCATATGTGGGTATATTCCAGCTTTTCTCTGATTCGAAAACAACCGCTAAAACCCACAAGTATATGCATTGTAGTATGCCTGGACCATGGGGTTTTTCAACATGCAAAGCTCTTGGAACCAGCCCAGATACCTTAAATAAGAAAACCTCAGTAGCTAGGCAGAGATGAACATGCCTGTGGTGTTTGCTACTTGAGAGGCTGCGGCTGGAAGACTGTACTTTGAGGCCAACTTAAGGCGACTTATCAAAACCCTTTCCAAATAGAAAAGGAGAAGGCTAGGGATGCAGCTTGCTGATACAGCAACCGTTCAGAAGTAAGGATTCCCTTCCCCGGGGTCTGTAGCCCCGGGATAAGCAGCAGTGATATGGTGGAGGTTCCTATGGGGGTGGAAATAGGTATCTCGGAGAACTGAAGGGACAGAGGAGTGGAGACAGCAAGGCCAGACCCACTGTACAAGAGCTGGGAAGGGAAGAGGAAATGCACGCCTGTTAAAGAAGGAAGCCGAGTGCTGCCGTAGGCTGACATCCTGAATACATGGCACTAGACAGGAGACAGTTACAGATGCAGGGGAAGGGAGGACGTGGGAAGAAAGGGCTGGGGCATGGAGGTAGAACTGGCTTTGGGAAGAAGGCATCTGGCCTCATCCCCTCAGACAGGAAGCAGGAAGAGAGACAAGAGGGCAGATAAGGGACCGGGTGGCAGGGAGAGGGCACAGGAAGTTAGCAGAGTTCCTGTCTGGTGGCTTCTGTTTGCCCAAGTAGGCACAGAGGAATTCTGGGCTCCAGCGATGGTAGACCTTCCCCAGCAGGAGGAGTATTATAGAGAAAACTGCATGATGCCTAAACAATACATGTTCCTCTGTATTTCATTTTATGAGTATTCTCTGATAATTCCTGCTCAGTTCCTGCTCTCTGAATTTTAATGTAAATGCCTACACCAGCATACTCTGTTCCAATGCTTTTTGTTTGTTTTTTTTAATAATTGTGACTTAAAATAAAACAAAAGTTTTTATAACAAAGCACAGATAAAATTAAAAGTAATGCTTAACTTAGTAAACTTTCCTCTGAGTATATATAAAGATTTATAAAACAGTATGTATCTGTAGTACAGACAAAACTATTTCTAAGATTTATTTAATCCCATTATAATAATAGGAAGGACTTTGGGATTAACACCCCAGTCCATGCAAACAAATTTATTCCTAAAGTAAGATGAAAACAATAAGTCATTTAAAAAATGTTTCAGGGTTGAGGAGCTCAGCAGTTTGCTTGAGACCTGCCTAACATGTGCCTAACTGGGAAGGAATAGATTCACCCCCAATATCAAAATATGTGCAAATATATTAATGTGCCATAAAGACAGAAAGCTTAAAATCAATACTTTCAGGAAGACGCTGTAAACATGTATATGTGTATGTGTGTATATATATATATATATACATACATACATATATATATATATATATATATATATATATATTCGTTTTTGCACAAGGCCTCGCTGTGTAGACCAAGCTGATCTTCATCCGAGACCCGCCTGCGTCTGCCTCCCGGCGTGCTGGAATAAAGCAGTAACCCACCATGCCTGGTCTACCAACCTTATTTTGAACTCTTCATTTCAGCCATTTTCCCTTTTTCTAAAGCGCTAAGACATGCGGCCAATCACATGCGCTGCTTTTCAGCCTATCATCAACAGGGATTATTGGTACCTTATGTACGATGAGCTCGTGCGTGCCGTCTGGAAGAGTCCGCCCATCTTCTTGCATGAGGGGAACAAAAGAGAAACCAAACAACTTCTTCTCTCCTTTCTCCTTCGCTGTAGAGGAGAACAACGACTTGCTTATTGAAGCACATGTTCATATTTAACTGACATCTTATGAAAGAGGCATGAGCATCAGTGACTATGGCCCTGCCCCCTGCACGTGCCAGGCCGCCGACACAGTGGAGAACCGCTTCCGTGGTAGGACACCTATCTGGACCCTGTACTCAGGCATCCTAAACTTTAGGTTACGTTCCCTGCCCGATTGTTTTCACGGGACTCCGTATCAGAAACTGTGTTCTATAAAAGAGTTTGGACTGCTTTTCTCGCCTTACACCTTACCCCAGCCCCTCAACAGTAAGCTTCACTGGGGCAGAATTCTCGGTTGTTTATTCTTTACAAACAGTATCTGGGACGTAGCAGGATCTCAACCAACAAAGCGTGATTTAGGGCAGCCTGGCTGTGAGGAGCAGGGCTTCGTCTATGGCCCTCTGAAAGGGAATGTTCAAACTGTCCTGGTCCATGTGTGAGGACAGAGACAGCCTTAAGGCTGTTCCCTGGATTCTGCCACAGCTTCTGAGAAGAAAGTACAACTTGTCGGCTGCCTTAGTGTGGGTCGGCCGCAGTGCTCGGCAAGCCAGAGATGAGGCGGGGACTTTTCAGACCCCTAATTAGGACAACCCTGATGCCGAGGATGCTAGCTGTTATTTACAGGAAACAAAATGGAAATCAAGGACATTAAGCAGCTTGCTCTAGATCTTTCAAGCCATTCCTGCCCTTCTAGCAATCTGTTTTTCTCCAAAAACAAAGCAAGCGCTAAAAAGCTTTTAGTTGAACTGCATTCTCCCTGGCGTGTGGGCATGTGGGCAGTAAGGGAAGCAAGCTGGAGTCTGCGATTGCTGAAGGGCTGTTCTTTCTGCAACGAAGATGGCACTGGATCATGACACTTGAGCAGGACAGCTCAGTTTCGGGACACGGTGAGACCTGAGCTGAGGACTTTGATGTCTGGGGAATCTCGACCATTATGCAAGACTTTCCAGGTCATTGCTCTTAGAGTTTTTTTTTTTTGCAATAATCCTCCCTCTCGGAGCTCATTCCTGTATCTCCCCCCCCTCCCCCCCTCTCCACTTCCTAGTTCTGTGTCCCCCCCCCCATTCACACTGCCTTATCTTTGGCCTCCCCACATCCACTGTAACTCTGTCCTGGTTAAATCTAACTTCCGGTGCATTCCACACACACTAGACTGTTTCACGTCAGCTACTGCATGGTAACCCAATGGCTACTTAGCTGGACAGCCTTCTCCATTTCCCTACTGAAGTTTCTCGTTTTTCTAGCCCTACCCCATGGAAACAGCTGAGCATTTCACTGCCTCCCTAGTTCGACCTTTTCCAAACTGCTGTACACCTGACATCACACAGTGCGTGGCCTCCTCAGATTGGCTTTGTTCACGCTGTGGTGTTCACTTAAGGCTTTTTCATGGACCCGAACATTTCTTGTACACGCACAGATTGATGTCTACTTTTAGTTTTTGAAATTGAAATATAATTGCATAATTTTCCTTTTTTGCTACCCTTACCTGGAACCCCCCCCCCCCATACTTGGCATTAGGGAACCATTAGGGGGCTCTTCCCTTGGGAAGACTCTTTCTCCTGCTCTCAGTATTTGCTAGCTGCCTGTAGTTCTTTAGGGTTGGGCCCTATGAGGTTTTCCTCTCCCATGTTATGGCTACTGGTGTTACCCTTTTCCAGGTCTCGTTTAGATGGGCATGATGACACTTTATGTGTACTTAACGTCTCTTTGCAAGATGGAGACCGCTGGAGAGAATCACAACAGATCCAAATGCAGAGAACAAGCGACTGTCTGTACCCAGGCTTAACGTCTACAACCTGACTACCATGCTTAAGGCTAGGGATCATAGAGTAAGAGGCAGCAGAAACATTGTTACGAGCAAGAACGGGAAGTGTGCTGTGACATTGTGTCTCCTAGAAATGTCAGAAAAGCAACACCAGTGAAGTCTGATCAACATGGCTGCCACTTATGTTTGAAGTGTAGACTATTATTTCGCCGTCAGTGTGTACCACAGTTTAATCATCCAATTTACCCACCAAAGGACATGCTGGTCGTTTCCAAGTTTGGGCAATCAGGAAACATCTGTTCTCAACAGCTGTGAACAGGTTTTTGGGTGAATGTAAGTTTTCAAATCAAAGAAGCAAAACTGCTAGAATGTGGCGAGGCTAAGAGTCCTATAGGAGACACCAGAGCATGGCTTGCGGCCTTGGCGTCGGTGAGTGAGTCTGCGTCCGGCTGCTCTGCAGCGCTGCCAGCATTTGCGCCGCCAGTGGTGGGGAGTTTGGCCATTCGAGTATATCACTTGGATGTATAATTCGATGATGATACACGATGTGACATAAAACATCTGTGTGCGTGTGTGCTAACTGCACAAATCCCTGGTGAGAAGTCTTCAAGCTCCCATCTGCATATGTTGCCTTATTATTACCGTGTGTGGTGTGAAGAGTTCTCTGTATTTTGGGTCACAGTCCTTAATCAGGGATGCCTTTATCAGACAGTTTATTCTAATCTGTGCCCTACCTTTTAACTATTCAGATCATATCTTTGGCAGGCAGAAAAATATCTTTATTTTTAATAATTTTTTTCAAACAGTATATTTTAATCATATTCTCCTAACTCATCCCAGATGCTCTCTATCTCCCTACCCCTATAGCAACAGCAAAAATGACAAAAAGCAAAAGTCAAAACAGACAAACAGAAATAGAAACTATCAGACAAAAAAAATAATAATGAAAGGCACGTGTGCAGGCCACACACACACAAAGGCCATTTTGTGTTGGGCAACTACTCCTGGGTTTGGGGCCTGACTTGGAATGTGTTGATGTACCCGGTGATACTGCATTGAAGAAAATTGACTTTTCCTTTTTCCAGAAGGTATCAATTGCAAATAGTTTCTTGGCTAGAGATGGGGCTCTGTGGATACTTCCTCTTTTCAGGGCTGAGATTTTGTTTGACTTGAACTTGGGTGTTTTTTTGCGGGCTGTCACAGACTCTGAGTTCGCACGTGTGTCAGGCCTGTTCTGTCTGGAAGATGCTGTCTCCCTGGAGTACTACCATCACCAGTTCCTTCTGCCTCCTCTTCCTAACAGAGCACTGAGCCTTAACGGGAAGGAATGCGATAAAGACATCCCAATTAGCACTGAGCACTCCAAAGTCTCTCACGCTCTGTACATTGTTGGGGATCTCTTTGTTAATCACCGCCTGCTACAAGAGGAAGCTTCAGATAAGGGTTAAACGATACTCAACTGAGCCCCAGCCTAGGGTGGCTGCTTTGGATCCCTGGTAGACAGATTCTGTGGGTAGGCAGGGCCACAAAGGACTGGAGATGGATCAGAAGAAATGGGTAAAAGGGTCCACCGGGAAGAACTAGATCTTGTTTCTGCACTAAGAGGCCTAGTCCCTAAGACTTTCAGCAAAAAGATTTTAATCTCAATGCCCTCCAGCTTATCAGCTGACAAATCCAACCAATTCTCTCTTGGAAAAAGCACTTTCCTTTAGCTGTCTAGATTCCTTGACTGTCCTTCAACCCCTGGTCTAGTCCTTCTCAAGGTCATTAGACAGCCACTCACTTCCCAGATGTAAATGTGCCCTACAAAGACAGATCCATTCTGGGACTTCCCTGACTATCAAATTTACTACTCAAGAACTTCACCCAGTCTCCTGCCTTTAAAGACAGCAGACGGATGCTGTGTGGGAGCCGGACTATGCTGGATCAGCAGCTGAAGCGGGCATCTTTGCCTAAGCTGACATTCCATACAGTCACGTTTATGCTTAAAGGCTTGAATAGTTGCCATGGGAATTATCAAATGTTACAGATCAGGGAGAGCCCTGCCCCAGGTACTGCTTATTAAATATCTATAACGGACCACTAACATTCACACTCTTATTTCCTAGTTTAAGTTTCCAACCCAGACTTCATTCATTTCCCATCCACACCTTGGATGTGTCGTGGGTGTAAAATGTCTACTATGCAAAGTTTGATTTCTGCCACCCACCCCCAAACAGATGGTTCTGTTGTCTACCCACTTCATTAAATGAAATTATATGAAATATATGGTTTTCCCGATACATATAGACCCATGGTAATCTTTATAACTTAGCATAGTAAGTTAAAAACGGAGACATAGATGTTATCAACTTCCATATGTGATTTTTTTTCCTTACTAACTGCAGAATTTCTACCTTTCTTTTCATATTAAAAAAGTAACTTACTGACATTTACGCATCCCCAGAATCACCATGCTAACTTGTAGGGATCGTCAGTAATAAAATAAAATCTGTAACACTGTGACAGCTCAGCAGCTGCAGGGATAACTGAGGTCATGACTAACAGGCATTGTAAACGGCACAGATACACAGGATAAAGAAATGGTTTATAACTCAGGCTGGACAGAGCAGGACAGCGCAAAACTTCTCCAAGCTACCCAGAAAAGCATGCAATTTAAAACTTAGCTGAAAGTATGGGAAGCAAGCCTGCAGATAAGGGGCGAGCACAGTCTTACCCATTGGGCATCTGCCTGGCGCTGTTGAGAGGAGGAACCTTGCTGTGTGCAGGGGTGTGGTTCCAGCACCTCTTAAAGTGGTTGGAACACAGTAGGTGTTCAATTTTATGAAAAAAATAATTCATTTTTATGAATAGATAATATTATTGTGAGAACACACATGTGCACAGGAATACCTGGGGCTCGTGTGATGAAATTTCCTCACTGCAGTCTGTGGGATTATGGGGATTTTTTCTTTTTCTTGGAACTAGTTCTTCTGAATTAAAACAACAACAACAACAACGAGCCGTGTTTTAAGTACAAGGCTGAGAGGGCAGCAACTGAGCAGATCTGACTAAAGCAGCCTTTGTGCACTATATATAAAGCAGGCTGTGCACTATAATGATCATCACTATCAAGGTCTCTGAACGCCCTGCACTTTCTTCCTTGTTCCCCCTGTTTCTCTATTTTGGAACTCAAAGCTAATGACAGGTAAGAAGCCTGGGAGATAGAACAGCACAACAGCACCACCCCGAATCTGCCCCCCTCCTTGAGTCCTTTCCTGGGACTCCCATGGGAATTCAGAACTCAAGAACTTGCTTCTCATCTCCCTGCACTTTAAAACATCCTCATAAACCCGATCTGCAGAGACTTCAGAGTCCATTCTGAAAAACATGTCATAGGTCTGATGATGGGCATAGCCCCTCTTCCTGAAGCTCGGGTGAAGAGTGGGACCAATCAGATGAGGTTATCACATCTCTTGGTAATGCCCTCCTTCCCTGTTAAGTGGAAGAAGGGACAACTGTATCTCTAGTGATGGGATCCTCCTGAGTCTCTTGCTTGTTATTCTGCTCCCAAAGCAAGATTCGCTAGAACCTTTCCAATCTGGTCGTGCGTACAGTTCTGAGGCACATGCCGTATCAGAAGACCCCTGCTCTAGAACTGGTGGGGGCAGAAAATGGGCTTGAGAAGCTGGTAAAGGGAGCAAAAGATGTGACATAGAACTGAAGATGTGACCAATAACGTCCACAGGGACAAGCCAGCACAGTTCTGTCCTGAGCTCTGTAGAACGAGATAACTGTTCTATCTGCAGTCTCTCCCTGCTGACGTTATCTGTCATTTTACCATCACGCAGAACGGCACGGTGATACAGACACAAATCAACACAAACCTGAGCTTCACCAACATGTTCCGGTAGCCTCCCACACCCAGAAAATTCCAAGTGGGCTTCTCGGAGCTGAGTCAGCTTCCTGAAGGTCAGGATTGCCCAAGCCCACCAGACAGGCATAGTTTGTCTGATGCTGTGTCTCCCCCTTCTGTTCAGATTCTCTAGGTTGTACATGATGAACCGGATTTTTAATGAGAACAACCAAATTACAGAGAATTCCTGGGCTTTCTGTGATTTTAAACTCTCCCCCTTCTTTTCCTCCTTTTCTGTCCCAGTTTCTCCAGGAGTCGGCCCCCTCACTTCCAGGACGCCCACTGCTTGCTTGCTTTCCTCCCTCCTGTGTCGCCCTTTCTTCAGATCTGCCCACATCAAGCACAGGACCAGCCTGGAGCCCACAGAGCTGCAGGGGCAGGGAGTTCGGGGGCCACTCCCACACTTACTCGAACAATGCCGGAACTCAAAGCGGATGTGGGAGCCCCGGAACTTATCCACAGGAATGGGAAGTTTCAGCAGCTCTGACCACCGGGGGCTGTTGTTATGATAAAGCACGAAGGAGTGGTACTCCGTAGCAGGTGGCTCTCCGGAGCCAAAGGAGATAAAATCCTAAAAAAAAGAAGCAAGTGAGGTAAAGTCAGCTTCCCTTAAGGCTGCCAGAGGCAGAGCATTCGCTACTGTCTGCCGGCTACCCAGGAAGCATTGCACTGGACATTACCCCGCCCCCATCTCAGTGTGTTGTTCCCGCATTTGCTCTGCCTAGTGAGGTGAAGGTTTGATTCTGAGCCTGTCGCCCAAGACCTCTGGTGCCAAGGGTAGGCCCTGATGACCTGAGAATTCGATTCGAAGGAACCAAGTCCCGAGTCCCCTGAGGTTAGAGACTCTTCTATGACCCAGTGGGTGACCACGAATGCCCAGTTCAGCCTTTAGAACAGTGGTTCTCAACTTATGGGTCACGGCCCTTTCACGGGGGTTGCCTGAGACCAATCGGAAAACACAGATATTTACATTATGATTCATAACAGTAGAAAAATCACAGTTATGAAGTAGCAAAAGTAATTTTATGGTTGGAGTACTGCACTATAAGGAACCGTATTACAGGACCGCAGCATTAGGAAGGTTGAGAACCACTGTTTTAGAAGAACAGGAAAACATACTTCTCCACCAAGCTGGGTTCATAGAAAACACTTCTACCAAGAGTGGGTCTGTTCTTATTTCCTCAACAAACAAATAGTACCAAACTCCAGAAATGATCACAGTTGGAAAGGCAGCCAGAGCAAGGGTTAAACCGCCACACCAAAGGCCATCTAAGGTGAACATACCTTTAAGGGCTGTCCATTACTGTCCACAATGAACATACCTTCAAGGGCTGTCCATTACTGTCCACAATGAACATTGTAACTTCCACGTTTCTGGCCACACTCTTTCCTCCTTTCTCAAATTCTCCCCTTTCTACGGTGATATATAAATCGTTCCTCATTTCACCTATTGGAAAGAGTAAAAACACGTTACATACATTAGGACATGGAATACGCTATCAAGCGAAACTTTAGTTTATAAAAATATGTGGTATGGTTACATTACGAAGATAAAAGCCTCAGCACATTCACACTTTAGTAAAACGGTCTCCGCCCCCACTGCCAATACTGCAAGAGATCACCGCCAGCATTAGCCGCATCCAGGGCTCCAGTGCGTAGCAAGTGTGCACTTAGGAGACAAACAGGGTGGCTGCGTAAGAGGCCGATGTCGTCTGTCTCACCATTCCCCAGTATTTCCTTCATTTCATTTATGAGGTGTGATTGCAAATGACTGCCCAGCAGAGGTAGCTCACGGAAGCCTGCATTATTATTTTATAGACACATAGCCCTTTAGAGAGAGGAAATACCTAAGCAGAATGAAATGGCAGGCCCTGCAATAACTACAATTACATAAATCCTTCCCAAAGTCCATGGACAGAATTATCTCACTGTTGAAAGAATCCACATTATTGCTTTCTGAACAGATGTAGAATAGTTCAGTCACACACATAAACCCAACTTGGGATTTCAGAGCGTCAAACTGTAAAACAAATAAAAAAGAGCCTAGATTCAAAACTTTCTCAAGATACACAATCATCTGTATTTTTACCGTTAGCAGTGTCTGCTAATATTACCCCTTTCTTATTACTCCAAGAAACACAAACTGAAACCAACTAGCACACTTCGAAGAAAGGACCGAGAGTGGATCGGTCGGCATAGCATCACATCGGAGACTCGGATGGGCAGGGTCAGCATCTCAGCTTACTTTACAGAACTTTCAAATATTTGATGAATAAAATGCAATTTCCTTTTTTAATTAAAAAAAAAAAACTTCCTCTAAGGAAGCAAATCACCAGAAGGAAAAATAGCCACACAGTGTATGCAGCTGGGAGTTTTGTCAAATTCTCTGGCTAAAGCTGCTGCTCTAGCTCTCCGGGGGCAGACAGGACATGTCGAGTCCTGCACACAGACAATTGCTTATGCCAGTCCCCTTGCTGACCAGAACACAGGCAGGCAGAAAGCAGAGGCAGCATGAAAGGTCTACAAAGCATTAACCCTTCACTGCCCTCTAGAAGAGCACATAAAACATCCATTTGTGGAACAGTTGGTAGAGAGGTCTCATGAAGTTTAGAATTTTCACACAGCTCAATTTCACAAAACAATCAATTTACAAATACTGGAGAAAAGCAACATTTTTCAACACATTAGCTGGGGGTGGTGGTGCACACCTTTAATCCGAGTACTTGGAATGCAGAAGCAGGAGGATCTCTGTGAGTTCAAAACCAGACTGGTCCACAAGCTCTGGTCTTGTGTAATTATTTGTGTAGAACTGACACACATCTTCTAACACAGCTGAAATCATGTCTGTCTCACTGCTATCCAATGCCATGTACATGGTTGCTGTACTGATTGTTTAGAGAACAATGAAGAGCAAAGAGAAAGGTCTGTCCATCCAAGATGCTTTCAGTCTTAGGTTACTGAAGCTGAGGAATGTTAACTGTGGATACAGAGGGCCAGCTATATATAACCTTTTCTCTACACACGCAAACACTACTTTAATGATATTTATTTTAGAAACTCCATCACAGAGTTAACAAAGGAAGTGATTTCTCTCTGAACCAAGAGACTTGACAGAGAGAGCTAGGATGCTAGTGTGCCGTGCACATGTCTGTTCAATGCGTGTGTGGAAGGTCATTTCAGCGATTTTCACACTAACAGGATTTGTCAAGTAAGATAACAACATTCAAAAGAAGGTGCTTAAAAGATGTTAGTTAACAGATTCCTGGCTTTGTGAAGTAGGTAAATGAACCTATGAACCACGAACCACAGGCTTACAGACAGGGGTTTTCCCATGAGAATTTCTCATAGAGAATGGTCAGCCTTTCCAATCCACAGAAGCATTTACTGTCCTGGAAAAAGAAAACTGATTGGGTGCTTTCTGATGTCCTCTACTGGAAGGCCAGAGACAATCCAACTTCAGCAAGACAAGAGGGATGAGGGAGGCCTGGAAGGTTTGCTCCGTGTCTGTAGGGTAGGCGCAGAGGATGGGTGGTCAGGGGACGTGCTGCCCACATCACACAAGTCTCTTCCCACTATCCACTGAGCTCTGCGAGCACTCCTCCATATAGACACACTATCCTAGACCCAGGAAATGCCACAGTGAGCAGAGTGGGAAGTTCCGTAGCTAGGGAGGTTTTTGTGTGTACGTTGTGTGCAGCAAACTCATGCTTGTGTCTGTGTGCACATGCTTAGAAGCCAGGCATTGATGCTAGGTATCTTCTTCTATGAAACGCCATCTGATTTTTGAAATTGGGTGTCCCACTAAGCCCAAAGCTGTGGTTTAGCTACCAAGACTGCCCAGCATGTCCTCCTGTCCCCATACCCTAGTGCTGGGGTTGCACATGCCTGCCACCAAGCCTGGCTTTTATGTGGGTGTTGGAGAACTGAATTCCTTAGGCTACAGAATTTGGAATTTGGCTACAGAGTCCTGTCCCTAGCCCCGGTGAGTGAGGTATCTAATAATGAGTAAAATGTAAAGCACAGTTACTGGTGCTTAGTGTGGTGATGGAAAGGACAGGCAGACAGCACTCACTGGGGACAGAGGAGCAGGGAGAATTTAAGCAGGCAGTAAGAGGGCCTTCGCGAGAACAAAGCAGAGCGGTACATTTCACCAAAGGAGCAAGGCAATAACGGCATTAGATCCTCAAGTCAGTTCTCAAAGTCAGCTGAATTCATGATACCTGGATTCTTCCATCCCTTTAGTATTAGAGAAATGCTGACTTCGAACATGTCTAATATTGTTAGGGTCCTATGACAATCAGAATAAGGAGATCAAGGCTCTCTAGTCCCCTCTGCCACTGTTATTCTGTGATTCTAGATAGGGAAATAAAAACTGCTGGGACTCTGGTTTCTGTGTCATGAAGTAAAGGTAGAGGTAAAGAGAAGAAAGTGTTAGTCAGGATCCTTTAAAAACTTCATTATAATTATTATCATTACCATTATTATTATTATTATTATTATTATTATTATTATTATTATTATTATTATTTGGGTGGGGACATGCCATGCTGAACACGTGGAGTTCAGAGGACAATTTTTTTGGATGAATTCTGTCCTACCTTTAATGGATTCTAAAGATAGAGTTCAGGTCATTGGCCTTCATATAAGCACTTTTAACCTCTGAGCCATCTTGCTGGCCCCTGTGATGCCTTTGCTATAGTGCTGATTCTGTGACTTATAAAAGAACTGGATTATAGTACATTCAGACGTTAGCAGGCCAAACAGGTCAAAATGCCAACATGGATGGGGGGCTTCTTCTTGTTGCACTGGAAGAGCTGTCAGCAGGCAACGGCTGCTCAGAGAAGAAGGGTCACTTCCCTTGTGGCTCCTGGTAGGTTGCTCCTGCCCCAGTGGATGACCCCACACCCATGTGTATATGGGCAGCATGAACTGGATTCATGAGGTTATTAATTAAGAACATGAAATCGGGAGGGGGCAGGATAGGGACACTAGGGGGAGTGAGAGGAAAGTAGTAAATAGATGAATGTGGTCAAAATCTATTATCATTGCTTGACGCTTTCACTGAACAAAAACTCTACAAAAATGGGGGGGAAACCTCATACACGTGCTTTAATATTCTGCTCCTCAACTGTTACCATTTCTGTGACACCCTCCCCTCATCTTTTGCAGATCCCTTAGATTAAACAAGATTCCTTTGCAAAGAGAACCCACGATGAGACGAACATTCCTTCTGGTGGCATTCTAAATACGCCGCTCCCCAGGAATTTTGCAGCTTGCTATGTTCCAATACCACAAGGTGCCACATTTTGCCAAAATATGCAGAATGAGAAAGTTGAAATGAGATGAGTGCTAATTAAAATCCATGTCTTTGAGGACTCTGGGAAAAAAAAAAACTGATAAGCCCAACTGTGTTAAGAAAGCATCTTGGGTAATGACGAGACAAACCACAAAGTAGGAAATGGAGTCACACAGTGCCAGTGTGAGGAGCTATTTTTGTGACAAATGTTTTTAACACCGCACATGCCTCAGGTTCATTACTCTGCGAATTTGATGTGTGTGACACTCTCCTCATTAGCAAGCCTCCTGGCTAGGACGCCTGCGCACACCTAAAGATTTCTCAAAACATTGCAGGCAAGATGATGATAAGGTCGCATCAGGGGGAGCAGAGCGAAAGTCCTCCAGTGGATGCAGTCAACAGGATGACTGATGACCTGACCTGATGAGCAAGGAGAGCCTCTGTCACAGGATACACCCTGAACCCTTGATGCTGCCCTGTGATGGCTCTGGACATGGGCACAAAATGCACATGGGCCCAGTCGTGTAACCATTGAGCGGAGCCATAGCAGGGCCAGTCCAGCTCTTTCTCTGTGCATTTAAAGTTAATGAAGTTAGAGAAAAACTATCCCCCAGTTGGGAAGAGAAAACATGCGAATGGCTTCGGATTTTCCATGCACTCAGATAACTAATGATGGTGACTGGAGAGGACTAAAGGCATGCCCACCAACGCCTGGCACTCCAGATTTCTACTGTACGGATGCTAAGTCTATAAATTTCACATAAAAATTTTCTCTTGTTTCTTTCTTTTGTAAAAAATCTCCCCCCCCTTTTTTTTTAAGACAGGGTTTCACTATGTAGACCAGGCTGGCCTCAAACTCAGAGATCTGCCTGCTTCTGCCTCCTCCCAAGCGCTGGCTTAGATGCATGTGGCATCACTCCCAGTCCTATGGAGAAATTTCAAATTTCTAAAATACCTTTGAAGTCTCAAACACTCCCTATCTTGATAGTTTTAGACAGGGGAATCCCACTGCAGTAGTAGCCCCAGACATATGAGCAGCAACAGTTCGCTTTTCTGAATGCCTGCTATGAGAGGGGTTCCTCGCAAAGCACTTGAACGTCCAGTTAGAGCTTTTGCATTTATAGGAAGGCACGCCCCATTCCAATTTATCAATGAAGCTGAAGTGCAGAGAGTCTGATGCATGTTTGAGGCATGATCAATAACTCTCTCAATAGAGAATTCAGCGGTTGTCACGAGACTTGAGCAAGAAAAGTGTTCATTCTGCATTGGTCAGACCAGCCTTGAAATACTGTTCTGTGAAGCATGTCCATGTCTAGTCTGTTCTGAAGCTGGAAGGAAGCCCCAGATCTCTCTAGTCACCGGTGCCCTCTTACTGAGAGTGTACCATCCCTCCACGTGACCAGGAAGTCAGATCTGAGATCAGCGATGATCCTTGTGTGATGTACAACCATTACAGCTCTGACCGAAGCTCAGTGAACTTTAGTTAAATTTAGAAAATATTTTTACAAGCTTAGGCAGGCTCTCAATCTCTGATCTTCCTTACTCAGGCTTCAAGTAGCTGGGATTAGAGGCATGAGGAATCTTGATCAAGAAGAGTATATTTTTAAGGAAGATTAAATCATATCATACTAGCTCGAATCTACTCTCTAAACTGAGGACAACTGCAGGATTAATTCCATCTGTTGGCACGCTTCTTTACCAGTAAGTACTAAAGCATAACACCTACACTTAAAAGAATGAAATTCCTTTAAAAGGACACGAGGGAAACATATTTATTATATTCTTATCCGAGACCTATAAGCCACAAGTTATTTGGAAAATATATTTAAATAAATCTTGAGTTTAGTATCCAAATTGTCTCTGGATCTCAGCTCCTGGCTCCTCCTGTCACCCTGGCCATTAACTTTAACTCTTTTGAGGGTTACAAGCCTCAAAGATTTACAAAAAGCTACAGAACGTACTAATGACGTACTAACTAAAAGTATGTTTAAACAATTATTCTGTGAGCACATCTTCAGGGACAGGGCACAAGCTGGAAGATGGTGCAGAGGGAACAGGAAGGAGACAAAGAAAGATCTGCCTAGATTATTAACCTGGAGGAAGAAGGGGCACTTAAGGGGTGTGGGGCAGAGTCAGCCTTTCATGACCTTCCAGACACATAAGTCAACTTTGGTCCAAGACGTCTGGTGGAACTCAGACCTTCCTCATACTCAGAATGGCCTGGGCCTGGTTTGCATAGGGTCTGTTAAGATATTTAGGGACAGGCTGTCCAATACGGTTACTGCTGCCATGTGGCTACGGAGCAGCTGAAATGTGACCTGGCTATCGACAGATGTGCCGCGAGTGTCCAATACTCAGCAGCTTTCAAAGACTGAAACTGGAAAACAGTGTGAACAACTCATTAGAAAAGTTTCGATGGGTCACCAATCCAGGCAATACTTTGGGATGCACTGAGTTAAATAACATATGCTGTTACAATTAATCTAACCCCTTCTTTTTTCTTCTTAAACAGTGGCTACTCATTATTTGAAATTACGTATGGTCTCCCTCTACATCTCTGTGGGAGAGCACCGATTTAAACATGTTGCTGTCCTCCCTCAGAGACCACAGCATGAAACTCCTCTCAGAGACAGCATTTGGTCTGCACGCCATGGTGATAAGGCATCTGAGGAAATGATTCTTTTGTAGCTGGAAACTGGTGTGCTAAAATAATTAACAGTAATAACAACACGTATACAGAATAGGCACTGAATAACTGACCCACAGGCTTGAGAGCACAAAGGCAGACTGTGCCCCCTCCTCCTCCTCCTCAATACCAGGTGATAAATGATTGCCATGCATAATAGCAAAGCCAAGAGAAGAACTTCTGCTTCCAGGTTTTCAGTTTCAAAAGGAGGCTCTGGTCATATTCTGTGAACCTGAAAAGGAGTTCCATGTCTGCTTCTGTCTGTCAAGGGCACAGGGCATCTGGTTTACAGAGGATATCTGTGCTAATGAGCCTGGTCCTCTTGGTAGGAGATGTGCCTCACCTGACCTGACCCCATCAGCACACCGGATGCAAATGAACTTTGAAGGACTGTCTAGAAAATGAGGTGGGAGGGGTCCCACGTGTGGACTGTCCACAGGGCTCTGTGAGCGAAAACGTTGTTCATGAATATTTTCTCACAGGAGCCTTCACCTCATGTTCTCACTAAGCCGCTGTTAGGAATGAACTGGCTAGTCTGAAAACAATAAAGGACAGTGGAGCAATGACCGCTTTCTTGCTGTGAAAATCCCTGGCAGTCTGAAAGCTGTTCTCGGATGTTTAGACACACGCATGCATCTTTTTATCTCTACCTTATTTGGAAAATCAAGAAGTCAACAAAGACAACAACAACAAAGACTTAAATGCTTTTTACAAGGTTTTCTTGCTGCCTGATGCTATGCAGATCTGCGCGTGTCTGGAGGGACTGTTTTCTTGGACACCATGAACCATACATTATAGAGTACTGCCAGGAAGGGACAGAGGCAAGCCTTATTTTCCAGCTCCTTCCATTATTAAAACCAGACCAAAGCCATATGAGCCCAGAACCACCCAGACGATATTCCTGAGCCAGAGAAATGCCACCTTGCTTTATACTTTTCCATTTCTAAGTGAAACTGCCCAGGGACCACGATGAGGAATTCTAGCAGCTGGCCACACTCAGCTCTAAATATGTTTTTTATATTAGATTTGCCCATCAATTAGCTTCCCAGTGGGACGAATGTTTTTCTTTTTTGTTAAAGAGGAAATACCAGTTATTTATAGCAACTAGGGGAAATAATGAGCGGCTACAAGAGCCACTGAATAGCATGTCACCAAGTAAACAGGTCTATAAACAGCCATTTTCCACAACAGTTCCTCAACATGCTTCGGCAGACCAGGCCAGGTCATCTCAGAAAACCTTCCAACTGTCCTCCAGCCTGCCCTGCATGCATGCATTGCAATCAAGAGACCACAGGGTACACTGGGCAACGCGGAGTAGTTTGGGGCTTTTCTAAGCCATTCTACCACTGGGCCTCAGAGCTGGGTTGTGGATTTGGTCCCCCAAGTTGCGGCAGGTGCTTACTATCCGCACCGAGGAGAGCAATAAGTGGGGGGGGGGGCTGAAATCATTAGCTCTGAAGACCCCACTGTACGAATAATAAAACGGAGAAAAATATATAAAGTAATAAAACCCACTCAATATGTAATATATTCTTACGCTATATTAAAATAAAGGGCTTAATTTTAAAGAGGCACTGAAAATAATCTCTTAGATGAAGAAATCAAAATATTACAGTTTGATAGCCACATCCTCTGATCATCACCCGTTCTACTGTTCAGATGTGCCCATCCCTTCCGCACCTTATAAAACTTGTTTATAGACACAAAAGGTACTCACTGAAACAAGTTGGCCTTCACTGAGAATGACTTCTTTAAAAATAATTTCTAATAATATTTTGATCACCTATATATAACCCCTCATGTTTTGCGATTATATTTTTGTCCATGTTAAGAAACAAAAACCAAACAAAAGCCCTATGAGGAAGTCACCTAATATGACCTAATCTTCCCCACAAAAGGAGAAAACACTGGATGTCACCTCAGCTTTTGTTGTCACCATAGTCATACGTGAGATGCAGCCATGGCCCCCGGAGCTACTTAATTTTTAATTTAATTTTAAATTAATAATTTTTAATTTGTTCATCATCACATACCCCACTTAGGTTCCCCACACGGACCATATAAACTTTTCAAAAATGACAGTCTAAAATTTTCCCACCTGTCCAAACCAGAGGAGAACATATGCAAACTTCAGCACGTCGGGCGCCAAGCCACCTACCTGGCATGATGATGTTAGAGAAACCCAGCTTCCGCGTTATGGACACCCCATGGGAGAACACTGAAGAGTATTCTCTTCGGATCTGTTCAATGTCTCCGTGCAGCAGCTGGAGGGAAACTGCTAACCCTAAGACAAAGGAGAGGCACTCCAGTTACGGCAAGAAGGCAAGGACCCACGCTACCACATTATGCAAGATGAGAATGAGCTTCGGCAAGCTCGGGCTCACGGTATATGTTTTTTACTAGCCACCCAAAATTGATAGAAACTAGAAATGACCCCTGAGTAACACGTTCCCAGCATGAACACTAGAGTCTTCCAGTGTCTGGGAATTGGAGAATCACTGGGAGAGAATTAACAGCAAGAAGCAAGCTTCTAGCCATGGCACCCCATCCTCCAGCCCTGGCTGTCTGGAACACACTTCTCTGCCGATACTTCATCTTGAAATAGACAGTGGGCAATGAGATCAAAGTAGAACTTTATTCTTATTCAACTTTACAAGGCCTATAGATAATGACCTACCAAATATTAGAGGCCTAGTGACAATTCTTAAGACATAGGTATTCAAGAATTTTTAAACGTAGGATTTTTCTTGAAATCAAAGCAACAAAGAGGACTGCAGTAAAAATCAGTTATGTTCTTATTATGACATAATACAGAAACTCAAAATGGCATTATTTTCTGAGAATTTCTTAGGCTACAAGACACTTTGACCAACGAAAAGGAATCTAGTGAGTGGCAAAATTATGCTTTTCTTTTTTTTTAATCCCAATTATGGTGACATTATCACAGCAGGATAGGCAGAAGATGATGCTTATTCCATATATAATTTCCTCAGCTCTCAGGCAAGAACTGCAAAAAGGGAACTAATGTGAGGATGCTGGCGTGCACACTTCAAAGACATGGCACCTCTTTATATCTCTCCTCCCTTCTTCTTCCAACATTTCAAAACAAGAGAAACACAAAGGCACCTCCCCTGTACCAACAATAGAAAATGTAACCTCTCAAGGGGTCTTAATTTAAAACAAAACAAAACAACAACAACAAACCTGGACTCGATCTAAAAGTGAGTTTAAATAGTGGGGTGAAGACAACAAATCCGTCCATGATGACTTTAATCTGTGTCATTTTTTTGTCAGCACCATTTCCTGAATTACCCGCTGTCATTAATTTATAGTACTACAATGCTATACAAATGACTTCAATCACACTGTGATGGAAAAACGGCAAACTATCCACAGCACAGCCACACGAGGGGTTTCCTTTTATTTTCCCTAAATAGTATGAGAAGCACAGACCAGCGACAGGTGCTGTTTACCGGTTTGCTCTAAGAGAGAGGCAGTAACAAAGGGAAGAACCGGAAAGGACACCACCACCGGCCAGTCTCACAGAATGTCCACCTCGGAGAAGAGCTGCGAGAGTAAAGTCTGGCAGGTTTCAGGACTTTGACCCTAAAGGACACGTCATGGGTCACTACTGATTCCTTCCAAAACTTAGAGGCCAGGGAACAAGGACCAAGTGGCATGTGTTCTAATCCATCTGTCGTGGCAGCTATTCTTGCTGGCACACATCCCCGTGTCCTGTCCCATTGTCCCCCCCACCTCATCGCAGCCTCTGTGCTCTCGCCACCACTGCCCTTTTGCCTTCAGTCCCCACACCACCACCACTAACATCACCAGAGCCAGGTGTGCCACACAGGTTCACAAAACAGTTCTTCCTGTTGGGAATAGGCACTGTTCAAAACTCCCAGAATTCTTAGAGAATAAGATGCACTGGCACAGGTCTTGAGAACAATATTTCAGAAGACAATTATTTTACTGGGTCCTCTATGGAAGGATCTGATCTGGGATACTTGTAACCGTATGTAGTAAATACAAAGGGGAGGGATCTCAACAATGATGAAAAACAAAGAGATCGTGTTCTTCCAAGTAGGAGCAGGACCAAGTACAACTGATGCTTGTATTGTTCAACGGGTGTTGCATTTATTTAGCCTGCAGTCTTCTCCTTCCTTCCTGCCCTTTCCTCCTCCCCCTTCCCTCCCTTTTTTTTTCTTTTTTCTTTAAACAAAAAGTGAATTCTTTTTAAGAAAATTAGATAATGAAAAAAGAAGTACCTAGTCATAGCTAATAGCATCCTCGAGAAATTAAAGATGTAAAAAGGAGTAGATATACTCTCGGGAGAAACAGATGGGGGAAGCGCAATAAGGAACAGGAGAATATATCATATATCAATGTCTAGATAGCAAGTGTCATAGAGAGGAGAGAGAGCAAAGGATAGAATTAATATTTGGTTCCATCAGCCATTTTGTCAGTCATGAACTAAATAACGTATATCTGTGAACATGCAGCAATGCAAAATGGGAAATCATGACAAATTCATTCGCTAAATATACACGTTATTAAGTGTGCCGTTTAAGAAGTACATGATACAGCTGCAGGATGCTGTCTCCGTGTTGAGCTCTCTGGGCTTCGGTTCCCATCTCCAAAACATACAGACAATGACGTTAATTTCACAAAATTCTCTAGGGAAGGCCTGACAGAAAGTGCTGCCTCAACTGTAGTAGAACTGTTTGACACTGAACACTTATCTTTCGCCCAGTCCTGACACCAACCAACTAGGCTGCATTCTAAGTACCATAAGTTTCCCAACAGCCATATATTAAGGAAATATTCCTTGTATCCAGGCTTGGTGGTCCATGCCTGCAAGCCTAGCACTCCGGGGGTAGAGGCAGGAGAATGAACAGCCCAAAATTGTTCTTGGCTCTAGTGGCATTTTAATTGTATTTTAATAAATATAGCTTGCCTGGGGATAGGGAGAGTAAAACAGCCACACTGGTCAACCTTACAGTCAGGTAATGGTAGCACACACCTTTAATCCCAGTAGTCACACTAGTTGCCATAGAAACTGGGTGGTGCATGCCTTTAATCCCAGTGATGTGGTTTCACAATTTATCTAGAGACAACTTTAATTGCATCTACCCTCTTTATAATTTTTCCTTTTTATCTCAGTACTTCCATTTTTGCAAACTTTTAACGTTCAAATACTGCAGCTTATTCTTTTACTCATAGCACCTTCTGGAAGCCTCATTAGACACACACTGGCCTTTCCATTCATTTTTCTCTAGCTTTTAAGTGTTTTGTCAGATTTTTTCCATCTCATTATTCCTCTGTGCAAAATTCTGACTGAACTAAACTTTAATTTCAGTAAATCAATTCATTCTTTTCAACTGTGTTCATTCCTTACCAACGCAGTCTTATTATTTTAATGACATTAAAAGAGAATTTTCATTGTATTTAGCTCTGTAGGAACTTTGGAATCTCAGCACCAACAGGACACAGACTTCATTTGCTTTTTTGAAATATGACATGCCAGTGTGTAATGTCAGCAGAATCCATACGCAGTCAATATCTTCTATGCATTAGTTTTTAAGTCTTTAAGATTTATTTTATGTTATGATTGTCCTGCATTATGGCTTAGCCTTTTCTTGATTATTTCTCGTCTAAGATTCTAGAAGGTTGTGATTTTCATGGGCTGCATCTGCTCGCTCTTATTGGCAACTGAATCCTGTCACTATTGCCATGCTCATCTTGAGTGAACGCTGTCTCCCCACAGGGGTCCCACCCTCGGAGTGTGAACACGGCAATGCACAACGGACGCATATTTACTTTTTAAAAGACTACTCAGCTGGGGTTAGTTTTATCTTTACACACAAAACTCAAATTTTGTAAGTATACATTTTTCCAAACTGTTACATTAATGTAAATTCAGACTAAGGGCATAAAGGTCAATGTACCAAAGAAGACCCATCCTGCCTATTACGGCTTAAAGCTAAACAACAGCTTTCTAAGGCTCAGTACCAGAGGACTTCCGGGCACCACTGGTTTGGTCCCAGGCCTCACACACATTCTTGGGGCCATTGAACTTAAGCACTCCCTGCCCCCTGTCAGGACCCCCATCTTACCAGACCAATTACTGGTATTATTGTTCTAGATTCCAGCTTCACCTTTACATATGGAGGCAAGAGTTCTCTTTCTTCAAACTTCATTTCTTCCTCTCTTACCACGTCTGCATCTCATCTTCTGCCCTAACTCCAGACTGGATTAAAACCCGAGCTTTATATATATCCAGTAAGGTCAGTCACACTGCAGTCCTTGAACACACACTCACGTGTGAAGCAGAAGAACGGTTACATAGCTGACTAGAGCAGGCTTTGGAAAGTCAGTTTATTTAACAGATTGCCTCCAGTGGGCAGCTGAACTGGAATTGTAAATCAATAAATCAAATGACCAATCAGAAATATTCTAATTATGTAGTGTTTAAGGGACATCAACCTTAACCATACTTTTTTTTTTAAAAAAAAAAAAGACCCCCTTCCTCCAAAATTTCATTATGTATCAAATTAGGGTATAAATAACATCACAATATTGATGAAACTTTTATCTGAGACACATAAACCAATTAAAAACTAATAGTGTACTTTTTTCTCTTTTTTCCAAAGTCTCATCACATAGTTCTGGCTAGCCCGGAACATTCTATGTAGATCAGGCTAGCCTCAGATTCACAGAGATTCACCTGCCTCTGCCTCCTGAGTGCTGGGATTAAAGGTGTGTGCCGGCATGGCTGGCTGCACTATTAGGTTTTTTTTTCTATTCTGAGTTTCTACCAAAGTTGGAAAGGACAATTATGAAATATTAAAATACTTGCTCTATAAATGGTGATGCTAAAAATACCTGAGCTAAGAATAGATGTGTTAATCGTGCTGTGAGGTTTTCACACGCGTGCCAAAGGGCGTACTACAACCCGGAAATGGTTATAAATGAACCGCCAACCCGAACTACTGGGAGAGCAAAGAAAGAATATAGTTGGTGTAGACATAACAATCCTCTTTTGTTTTATTTTCTTAAATAGAAGTTTCATGAATTTTGATGACTCAACTCTGTCCCTCTTTTTCATAAAAGTCAGCATGAGAAACTACGAATATGCTAAGAAAAGGCTCCTAACTGCTTCATTTAGCTTCCCCCCCAGAATAAAGAAGTTCAACAGCGAGGCTGGAATTAGGCTCTCTATTTAAACTCAGCCATGATATTAAGAAACGCATACAAATTTTTAAGTATTCCTAGGTGTGCTACTGGCACAGAACGGGCAGCGGGACGCTCATGTGTAGTTTAGTGTAGGTGGAAAACAGTGAGGGTTTAAACGTGACATCACAGATGGTCCCAGCAGGCTGTCCTGAACAGAGACACTGTGGAAGTCAACACACAAAACCCAACCTGCAACCCAGTCCCCCAGCAACTTTCCTGCCTCTTTTTACTAATTAGCATAACAATACCCAAATCTCAGGCTTTGCATCTTCAAAGTACTTCTGATTTTCTCTAGGTTATATTTATTTTCCTTCCAAATTGGTTATCCAACCCCTTTTTAATTTCAGCAATCCGTGCAAAAAATTCGAAGAACTCACATTCTCCATGAACTACCGCATCTCTTAAGGCATTGTGCTAAAGTCATATTCTAAGGCACCCAGAAGGTTCTCATGTTGTGAGCAGAAAATGAGGAGGCACTAAGGAGTCCTGTTTAATAAGTATTCTGGGAACACCTTAGGGGCTTGGTCCTCAAAGCCAGGGAAATCATAAAACTCCCCTTGGGTTTGACAGCCCCTCCCGTCTCCCCACTGTTATCCTCTGAACTGGCACCAGGAGGCAACAGAACACCCCTGAGTTTCATGTCTGACAGCTGACAGCGTGACTCTTCAGTATGAATCCTTTCATTTTTATTTTATTACTCACAAAATGAATACTTACCAAGTGCTCACTCGTCACTAAACAAAGGACATTTTAAAATTCATCATTAAAACTACAGTT
The DNA here is from genome assembly GCF_014885135.2 of Alexandromys fortis. Taxonomy (NCBI): domain Eukaryota; kingdom Metazoa; phylum Chordata; class Mammalia; order Rodentia; family Cricetidae; genus Alexandromys; species Alexandromys fortis. Next base: position 4,851,638 of record NW_026067983.1, on the reverse strand, counting down.
GAGCCGGGCAGTGGGTGGTAGCACACTTTTTTAACCCCAGCACTTGAGACATAGAGGCAGGCAGATCTCAGTGATTTCAAGACCAGCCTGGTCTCCTAAGTGAGTTCCAGGACAGTCAGGATTGTTAGATAGAGAAATTCTATCTTGAAAAACCAACCAACCAAATAAAAAAACTACGGTCAAATATGTATATACTAAGTCGTTCAAATTTTGTCATCTAGGACAGTCACAGATTGATATCATTAGTGTTGATACCACTTAAATATGGGTAGAGCAGGAGAACACAACAGTTTTGACATGCTGGAGCAGCAAGATGGTAGATAAATTGTCCAGTGAGAACAAACGCCCCCATGAGGCCAATGCTTGGAATATACACATACACTTGTGTTCTTTCTCTCTGCCTTTATCTAAGCAGCCACAAGGGAGACACCATCCACACTTAAGGTGGGTCTTCCTGAGTCAAATAATATGATTTAAAAAAATTCCTATAAGAGTACCTAAGCAGGTTGCCTTTCAGTTGGTTCTAAATCCAGCAAGTTGACCATCAGAGTTAATCGTCATGCTTCCCAGGACCTGGGTCGGGGTTAGCCCTACCTGCTCGGCTATGCTAATATGCAGAAACACTGAGAAACACATGTGCACTGTGTGCCGATTATAACTGCTGGCCCGCAGACCTCCTAGTATCAAATTTCAAAATTTTGGGAATGCTGTGTTTTCTCTGAGGAAGTAGTTAGTCAATGGCTAAAAAATTATAGAGAAAATAAGACAGGATTGACTGATCAATCAATGAATGTCAAATGAAAGAACAGGAGAGACATCCAACATTATTTTCATGGTCTTATCCAGAAAGTAAATTTACTGGCTAGAGATGAGAGCTGGAGAGAGAGCCATGCTCACTCGAGGGTGACGCCATCAGAAGGCTTGAATGGTTTCTCTCGACTGTTGTTTTCCATTTTAATGGTCCACTCTTTATTCTAATTCCAAATAGCAACACTTTCAGGCATACACAGGTTTATGTCAAAGGTTGTGTTTATGTCTATTAGCTTAGGGGTTTTATGTATTTGTTCATTCTTACAGTACCTATTATTCCTATTCTTATTTTTTCATAACACCAAGCATGTAAGAATCTACTGGCTCAAAGTCACTTCATAAAAAATATACATATTGCATAGCGATGGTACTCAGAATATACCCCAAAAGAAGGAGCTGGACTATTTTGGAAGACATAATATGCTAGAAGGTTATTCTGACCTCTCCTGCTTTTCTTCCATAAAAGGGGTCAAAATTATGGCTCTTCATGCTTGAGGAGAACATACATATGTATGCTTATGTTCATACATATGAAAAGGAAGTTCTTCCAAGCAGCACTTAAACAAACAGGCTTCACTAAGAAAGCCATTTCATAGCCAGGAGATCAGTTCTACCCACGCTTTTCTTGGTCTTCCCCCCCCCACTTCATTCGACCTGTCCGAAAAACACCAAGTCTTGCCCACTTCCTTCCTCAGCGCTCCTAACACAGAACTCACAAAACAAGCCTGAAATACTTTCTTCTGTTGATCTTTCTTAGTTACAGAAGGGTCAGTCAAGACGTTAGGACAGGTGAAGAGCAGCTACTTTCACTACACACTACAGTAGGATTCGTGACTGTTTAGCTCATTCAACATTTTGTATAAAATAGCCAATCTTCCACACAGCAATCCTGGTGCTGTGGTCTGCATAAAAATGGCCCCCATAGGCCCATAGCGAGTGAGACGATTAGGAGGTCTGGCCTTGCTGGAGTAGGTGTGGTCTTATTGGAGGAAGAGTGTTACTGGTGGTGGGTTCTGAGGTTTCAGAAGCTCACTCCAGGCCAGTGTCTCACTTTCTTTTCCAGAGGCCTGCAGCTCCAGAAGTAGAACTCTCAGCTACCTCTCCAGCACTGTCTGCCTGCGTGCCACCCTATCTCCCACCATGATGACAATAGACTAAACCTCTAAACTGCAAGTCATCCCCAATTAAATGTTTTCCTTTCTAAGAGTTGCTGTGATCATGGTGTCTTTTCACAGCAATAGAAATCCTAACTAAGACACCTCGTGATCATTTAAATACTAGAGAAATGTAACTTCTCTAGATAATAACTTTAGACTCTAATTGCTGTTTCCATTAGCCAGGGAGCCTGCATGGGAACAACCTAGGCCCTTTACAGATATGTGAGAGTTGTGTAGCTTGGTCCACTTGTGGGACCCCTAGCAGTGGGAGCAGGGGGCTTTTGGGAACCTAGTCCTCATACTTGGGTTGCCTTACCTGGCCTTAATACAAGGGGAGGCACTCAGTCCTACTGCAACTTGATATCCAATGCTTTGTTGATACTCATGGGAGGCCTGTTCCTTTCTGAACAGAAACAGAGGAGGAGTGGATTGAGTGAGAGGTGGTGGGGAGGGAACAGGAAGTGATGGGAGGGGAGGAGAAAGGGGAAGGGAGGGGAGGTGATGAGAAGGAAGGAGGGAGTGGAGGAGTGAGGGGAAACTGTGGTTGGGATGTAAAATAAACGAATAAATGTAATTAACAAAACTATCTTGGAGTGTACTTTAATATTATATTAAAAAAATTTAAGATATAGATGAGTGACCTCTTGCCTGCATATTTGTATGTGTACCACATGCATGTGTGGTACCCAGAAGAGGGCACTAGATCCCTTGCAACTGGAGTTACAAGGGTTGTGAGCTACCATGTGTGTACGAGGAAGTGAAGCTGGGACGGCAGTGGTGCTCTAAAGCCCTGAACCACCTCTCCAACCTCGTTAGTATTCTATTTTGAATTATATAAAGGAAAACTGAAAGGAAAAAATTTTAAAAGGGTTATGACAACTATATATGATATAGCCTGCGTTTTCTCGTGTTACAAAGAGGACAATGAGAACACTGTCAAACGTTTAATAATATCAGAACTATTATTATAACAATATTGAGCTCCTGATTTCGATATTGTACACTGCATACAGTAGATAGCGGTAGAGAAGTGCTGAATCAGCAGTCTGTGCTTAGGCCATAAAGAAATACATATATCCATGTACGATACAAACACACACCTATATGAATGTGTGTATAAGTGCACAGATGTACACACAAACATGCACGGAAGCCAGGAGTAAAGAGGTGAGCATTGAAAATTTCAACCACAGCTGGGCGGTGGTAGCACACGCTTTTAATCCTAGCACTCTGGAGGCAAAGCCAGTGGATCTCAGTGAGTTTGAGACCAGCCTGGTCTAGAGAGTGAGTTCCAGGACAGACAGGACTGTTACACAGAGAAACCCCAAAATAAATAATTTTAGCCACTCAGTAATCCTGAACCTAGTGCCGTGTGCATAGGTGCACTATTCAAATTTGGGGAGTACTGATACTGCGAATCCAGCAAAATGTAGGGAAAAAAATTCTACGGGAAAGGAGAATTTGTATGACTCATTACTTTTTAATTGAACAGAATTAACTGACCATGAAATAACCTTCAAAAAAAAATAAGAGAACGTGGATTTATAATTCCAAAATTCCAAAAATAAAGAAAATGTCTCGCCATGACTGAAGGGAAGTGCTTGGCTGGAAAGGCTGAAGGTCCGAAGGTCTGTGTTTTAAAAGGCTGTTTGGAGCTTTTACTCCACGAAAGTTCTGTACACTGACCAGTCTGGGAGCTGGGCAGGGCTTGGTGTGAGAGAACTAGAAGGGATGGGGCAGGGATCAGAGGGGTCTAAGTCACACCCATGCTGCCGGTGGAAGTCCTGGATGGCACTCAGACTTGAAAGAGAAGCATGGGAGGTGGATGCTCTAAGGACAGGAGAGTCAGCAGAGCTTTATGGCAGAAACGGGCACAACCGGCATGTGCCCAGACGCCAAGGAACTCACGAATCCCAGGGGACAGCAAAATGGGACGGCTCTGTCCATGGGGATGAACCTTTATATAAAATAGAGTGTTACAATGGAGACTTTCATTCCCAAAGGTGGTAGCAACTATGCTTCATTTGTTTGTTTGTTTTTGCAGTATAGCGGTCATCAGTAGAAAAGGGAAGTCTCATTTAAGGAGCCAGGAAGTTGAAGCAATCGGGAGAGCCAGTAATGTTGATAAAGGACATAAAACACGTAGAGCCCTGACCCAGCATGGCAAGCATGCAGTGCCTCCTTCTGGAGTGAACAGAAGTCATCAGAAGGTCAACAACAACTCAGTTAAAAGTAATCAGAAAGAGATGTTAGCTAGCAAATCTACAGAAAAAAGATGGGAGACACAAAGTGTAGGAGAGGTTAGGCTGCCTCTTAAAGACTCAGCCAGACCCAGCATTAGTACAAAGAACAAGCAAACAAAAGACCCAGCCTCTCTAGGGGTTAAATAAGGAATCGTGTTAATTAAAAAAAAAAAAAAATGGAGCCAGGTAACTTAAAATAAAATGTAGAGTATAGTAGGGTGGCTTCAAAGGGACCAATGGTTAACACACACACACACACACACACACACACACACACACACACACGTATGTATCTCCTCTATATAGCTATAACCTATAAGATGTGATATGTCCTATGACACACTGCTACTCAGATAAGACTGTGCACCATAGAACTCATGGTGGCACACGATTACTGCAGTCTCTAAATAAGCATGCGTACCTTCTCTCTATGTGAAGCCACAGCCAGCGCCGCTCTCCTCTGCAGCCCCCTTCAATATGTAAACTCTATGCTTGCTACCCAGTGCGATTCCGTTATTGTTCACTGACAGGTAGGGATGCAAGGTTTCTACTGCCTTTTACAACCATGACTATTGCTTAGTTTTTAGCTTACAGTAAAAACTTGAAGGCCCCAAGATACGACAGCATGGAACAAATTTAGATCCTCTACTGTTTCGAATGAGAGAGGAAAAAAAAATTTTATATAAAGAATTATACTTGCAAGCCTATCACTATCTAGGGAAATGATGAACAAAATGTGCTGAATGTTTTTGAACAGCAAAGACAAAAACCAAACAAACCAAAGCCTGCAAGAGCCGGCCATTTCTATCTAACGCGGATGGATAGACGGTCTGATGTGAAAGTGTCGGGAGAGGCAGCTTGGCGCACGCACCCACCTGCATTGGAGCCAGTTAAATTGTAGCGCGCATTCAGCTTTTTGATGATGTTCTCGTGGATTTGATACCACTCACTCTCTGTATTACACCTGTGGAAACACAACCGTTTGGTTAGTCGCCAACACACAAGTCCCAGGTGTGAGAGCACACCCCGCTCTTGGCTAGCACCACTAGAGCTTGCTTTTCTTCTTGCTGTCCTCAATGGCTTGCCATGAGGCCTACTGAGCATGCTTGTCCCAGTTCAGGCAGAAATGCTTAACTTGGCAGGAGCTGACAATCTACCTCAATCCATTGAGTGGAAGGTGTTGAGGACTAAGTTGTTGATAACAGACTCAAACTTTCACTATTAAGTGAGTTACGTCTGGGGGCAAGTTGAACACGTTCTCTGCAGCTTGCTTTCTTCATGTGTTATACTGTGTAATTTTCATAGTAGAATATTAAATAAACACGGGCTAAAGTATTGCCTGGCATACAGTAAATGCTCAATAAATAAAAATTCTCATTAGAAAATTTTTGCCTTCTGTAACATGACCAGGTCTGGCTAAAGTCAAAAGGCAACCAATTAAGGGAAACAAAATCAACGCTAACAAAACCTGCACTGGTGAAAGCCTGCCAGGATTTATCTGAGGGCAATGCAAAATACTTCCCAATTTTCCATGCCTCAGAGACATCACATAATCATTTATTTTACCTTCAGACTGTCTATCCTTTGATTTTGGCTCTTCTTTTTCCTTTTTTTATTTATTTATTTTTATTACTTTTTGAAGGGGGCAGTAGCGGGATTGAACCTAGGGCCTCATACATGCTAGGCAAGTGTTCTACCACTACGCTAAATAGTTACAGGCCTTGCTTTCAATTCTTGCTACTCACTAGCTCATGCTACCTTTGCATGGCTTAAGTCACCAGCTGGACCATCAGGGTTCTTAAGGGCAGGATAGTTGTCACCTAAGTACCATTGAATACTTTGGACATAGTAAAGCCTTAAAACTACCAGTTGCATAGATGGATGAAAGGATGGATGGATGGATGGATGGGTGGGTAGATGGATGGATGGATTGATGGATGGGAGGATGGATGGGTGGACGGTAACTGGATGTCTTACTGACTAGTAACTCCTCATGGCTAACAAACATTTGCATCTGCTGGTCAATTGTATTGCAACCACTGCTCTAACTAGATTGCAGAGAACTTTCTAAATAGATGTATTCCTAAATAATTCTGCTATTACCTTTTATAAGCTACGAATGCTCCCTCCTGAGGACATTGGCTATCAAAAGTCCTAACACAGGTGAATGAAATAGTTTCCAGCTTCAGACAAGATATTTGTTACTTTTTTTGAGTCCCAGATGGAGGTAAGGATTGAACAAACAGAATTTCTTCCAAATGAATTCCAACAAGCATTTCACTTGAGCGTTATTAAGTAGGTTCCTTCCTACTGCCAGAGATGGCTTTCACTGTTAGTTTATTCTCTTGGGACTGTTTTGTAATCGGCTGAGTCGACAGTAGAAAGAATAACCAATAATATAATTTGATTCTTAAGAAAAAGAAGACAATGAAAACATTACAAGGAACAGCACAGTTTATTTTCATAATGGTCTTTTTCAGGCTGTTGCATAATCAGGGGTGACTCCTGTTACTCTCAGTCGCTCAGTCTTCCTAGGGGTGAAATAGACACACTTGTCCCCACACCTGGGGAGCCTATGCTAGGAAACAGCGAGGCGGTGTCTGCAGACTTTCGGCTTCCTTCAGTAATGCTCTGCTCTCTCATGCCCACATCACTAGACAGGGCTGTGAAACAGCATCAAAGAAAATGGAGGTAGATGAACTGGAGGCTCAGGTTACAGAGTCAGACATATTTCAATCCCCTCCCTTAGCACCTGGGTGAGTCTCTTCTGTGTGAGCTGATCTAAGCATGCGCTTCACGGGCTTGCTGTGGGGATGCAGTGGCACAGCACATGCAAAGGGCGAATAGAGTTCTTTTACACAGTTCATGTGGTGGCTTCAACAGGAATGGGTCCCACAGACTCATATGTTTGAAGGCTTGGCCCATAGGAAGTGACACTATTAGGAAGTGTGACCCTGTTAGAGCAGGTGTGAACTTGTTGGAGGAAGTGTGTCACTGTGGGCATGGCTTTGAGGTCTCATATGTTCACCCAGAGTGGCAGTTTCTCCTTCTGCTGCCTGAGAATCGAGATGTAGAAATCCCAGCTGGTTCTCTAGCACCATGTCTGCCTGCATGCTTGCACATTTTCTGCCATGATGATAATGGACTAAACCTCTGAACTGTGATCCAGCCTCAATCGAATGTTTTCCTTTGTAAGAGTTGCTGTGATCATGGTGTGTCTTCACAGCAATTAAACCCTAACCAGAACGGTGTGCAACCCAAGGAAAGAGGGCTGTTATTAGTCACTGTGGTCTCAACTAAGCTATATTTTATGACGATGTGTAGCATTTAAGAAAACTATCAGAATGGATTTAATCACAACCATTAATGATGAGTGTTGCCATGAGAAAAGAGAGTCACAAGTTTCAAGATGTTTTCAAGTTTAAAATGAAGGTCATAGGTTTAGCCCACTAGAAAGAGAAAAAATTATCTCTAGTACAAAACCAGACGCTATAGAAAACAAAGTCTGTTTGTCAACGAATTATTGGATGTGCTTTGGTGGCCTCACCAAGTGGAAAAGTAGATAAATCCATGAACCCCTGCAGCTGTGGTCACAAAGTCATCTTGTGACCAAACACTGGCAAAGGACCAATTGTACTATCATTCCTCCCCCCCAAAAAACCACCCTACAGAAACAAGACATCTACTGTTATATAGTATAATCAGCAGCACAAGTGTGCTCATAGAACTGGCCTACAATGCGGTCCTTAAACCCAAAAGTGGAGGCTCTACTGTGTCTGCCTGGATCATGATACTGCCCATCAGATCTTAGCTACCACGGCTATGCGGAGGTGTCAGGGTAGGCTGATGCAAACACGTGTTTACATCATCAACTTAGACATCACTTAACTTAAAAGAGATAATCAAGTTTAATGAGGTCATTGGGGTAAGCTTTGAACCAATATTATTGTGTCCTTACAAAGAGAGATATAGACACAAAGAATTTTGTGCACCAAGGGTCATATGAAGATGAAGGAAGAGGCTGTGGATGCCATAGCAACAGGAATGGATGCCATAGTAACAGGTATGGATGCTGGAGAGAGCATGGAACAGATCTCTACACAGTCCTTACCCCTGAAGGAAGCAAACTCACTACAGCTTCACCTCGGACTTCTATCCTCCAGAGCTAACTGGAAGATGGTAAACTCGCTGCAGAAGGCAAGTTCCTCAGGCTTTGTTACTGAAGCAGCTCCAGTCAGTTAACACACAAAGCAGGAGGACAACCAGCCGGGCTCCCTCCAGTGATTCTAACTCATTCACAACTTTCTAAGGACAAGTTAACTGTGTAAAGAAATGCTGGTATGTTGTTTAATAGCTAAAGGAGATGTCTGTCTGTGTAGACAGTCGACCTAAACCAGTAAACTGCATTTATTGCTTTTCCATTCTGCGGTTCCTCCATCTGGCAGTGGCTCATGGGCTCATCTGGAGCAGGGCTGCAGACTGGAAGGGTTTTGACAAATGACTCAAAAACACCTTTTCTCCTATTGTTCAATTATCCATTAAATGAACATCCACCAGGGCAGGATCCTCAGGCACACCCAGTGACCATGCTTAAGCCCACCACATGCGTGTTTCTTACATGTAGACTTTCAGAACTAGGTCATCCTTTGTCTCTCCCGTTAGAAGGTCCGCGATGCTGAGAACCGCACAGCCGAAAGGTCGCCGGTACTGAACGCTGCAGGCGTTCTTCTTTTCCCCTGCTCCCATCCGACCTGTGCAGTTAGTGAGCAGATATGACCATGAAGACATGTGAGTAAATGCAGCTTAGACACAGACACAGGTACAGGACAGCCCTCATGCAATGGAACCAGGTGCTGAAAAGGAAATGCCTTAGGGCAAAAGGAGACTTCACTTCAAATAAGGACTCTTGTCTAATCACACATGTCTGACCTTGAGCGAGAGGCTTAAACTCTGAGAATGAACAAAACATGAGACACATGTAGAAACACAAAGATTGGAGTAGATCTTATGTATGGGATGCATCTTCTTGCTTTGATAACTCATGAAATATCCCATAATGTACAAATCATTAAGAACAGTTGTGGTACCCATTTCATCTTCTACCTTAAATAGAGTACATTCAAAATCACTTAAAATTTTTAACTTTGGTTCTATATCCTTTGATACCATGTCCTGGGACATGACTGTAACCCCAGCACTTGGAGGCCAAGATGAGCTTCTGAGAGTAATGCCACCTTGGGCTGTCTAGCAAGCTCCTGTCCCAAAATCGAAAACAAAATGATTCACATCTGGAAGAAGTCAGATTGGAGCCTCTGAACATAACAAGCACAAGTGATCAAATGCCTTGTCCCTGCCTGGGGACACAGGCACGTCCCAACTCAGTCCTGCGGGGCGCTTATTGGGTGGTTGTGACAGTTAAACCATTTTAGCTCATTTTAAATCTTCAAGTGATTTTAACAATTTTATTTTTTTTCATATGGGTGTTTTGCTGGCATGCCTACCTGTGCACCACATGGGTGCAGTGCTTGCAGAGGCCAGAAGAGGGCACCGGATCCCTTGGAACTGGTGTTATAAAAAGCTCTGATCTACCATGTGAGGGCTGGGGATCAAATCCAGGTCCTCTGGAAGTTAAGTGTGCTCAACCACTTTTTCACCACTCCAGTCCTTGTTGAGTATTTTAATACACACAAGGGGCACATTGTTTCTTATTGGTATTTAACTAACAATCATTATTTTTGTAGACTACAAACAAGATGCTGGAGCTGAAATAGCAACCTAACAGAGATGGAAATTAGTAAACAAAACCCCAACAGGTCCATACTTTATTTCCCATCTGAGCAGCACTCTACAGTGTATATGGATGGATCTGGCATCCCCCCAGTCTAATCTTAAACAAGAAAAAAAGATAGCACTATTCAATTTGCTGTGTGTCAGTTGGTCTTTCTTTTTCACCATCCCTCTTTCTTTAGTACACGCTGCGGACTGAGAAGCCCTGCTCTCTCTGGGGAAGACCCTGCACTAAGCTTCCTCAATTTGCTCCAGTTGGCTTCCCCTCTCTCGTCCCTGGACACAATTTGAGGATCTTTTCTGGCTCTGTGGGCAAACACAGCTTTGGTGCAATCACAGCCAGGAAGATTTGATGCTAGTCTTGATGTTCTCAGCTGTAAGACTGATGATAACAATTCAGTTCTGGGTGGTTTCCAGGAAAGTCCTCTCAATAGGAAGAAAGAGGAGAGGAAGATACAATACTGAACAGCCAGCTAAGCACCACAAAGGAAGAACAGAGGCTGGTGTTACCTAGGACTCTGGGATGAGCGGAGGTTCGAAAACTAACTTCTCTTTTTATGTTCCTTCTTTTCTTTCCAACTCAGGACTTGGCCATAAATTCCCAGAACTGAGGCGTTACTGCTTTTGCTTTTGGCAGCCAGTAAGGGTCAGTATGCCCTTTTCCCAGTAAAGCAGGTACAAGTGTCATTCTATAAAAAGCAAGAAGCATCTGTCCTTGACAGATAATAATCTTCCCTTTAATTTCACTGCATCAAGAACACTGTCAGATAAGTCTTAACCTTTCTCAAGTGCTTTACTTTAGCTTTATTGCTGATTAATTTCTAATGATGGAACCAATAACTACTGTTTTGCAAGGATTTATTTGACCAATAGGGAGTAGGGATAGGTAGGTAGTTCCTACATCAACATTTATTTTGATGACTTATGATCATGAAAATCTTGTGAGGGGGAAAACGACAGTCACTAACAAGATAGCTATATCTTGCTATATACATACACATATACACATACATACACATACATATATATCTTGATATACACATACACACTATACCAAATCACATAGAGACCCCATGGGTATCACTCCCAACAGCCACAAGTGCAGAACTTACCGATTCGGATAATGTGTACAGTGATGTAAATGTCCTTCCTGAGGTCACTGCTACCTAAATCCTAGTGAGAAACAAAGGTTGGTTATTTTAGAATTCCTATTCCATGAAGCCACACTCAAAATCTTTGTGTGGTCTCTCACAAGCAAGGATGAAGATGCACATAGATATCGTCCATGGAATGCCTGAGGCAGCAGGGCACTGTTCAAACCCAGGTCTAAATGCAGCACTGCTGCTGATGAGCCCATGGAAAACATTTAGGAATTAAGACCATCATCAGACCATTGCTGATCAAATCTCTTATTCATTCATTAAGCCCTTGAGAAGCATGCACTAGACAGCCAGCGCCGTGCCTGGCCCAGCCAGCCACCACCAGGCTTTTGCAAGAGTCTCCCAGAGTCAGCAGTACTCTAACAGGTGTTTCCAACAGCGTAAAAAACACAGTAAGGGAAGCAAGTCCACTGGGATTGAAGTCAAGCAGAACTCCAGCTATTGCGATCTGTGGGCTATTTAAAACGTTTAAGCAGAGCCACGGCTCTATCTTTCAACCACTTAATTCTGCTAAGCAATAAAGAGAGGGTGCACTTACCACAAACAGAGAGCAGTGCCGGTCCGGTTTATCCGGGGCCTTAGGAAGCCCATTTCTATTCAGTCTCAAGAAAAATCTCTCACTACAAGGGAAAGACAGTTGAATACTTAGGAAATCATTCCATATTTATCTTTTTTTCTAACTGTTCCTGAAAGCTCAACACCAAAGAGCACTGAACACAGCAAACATTTGCTTCATTTCTGACAGAACTGGCAAAGCAGGAACTGTACACAGGCATACACGAAAAATTAACCTTCCCAGCCAGAGGAGGTTTCCCCATCTGTTATCACTGCTATTGTTCCGGACAGTAGAAAACAACGCACGGCACGAGACAGTCCAGTCCAGTCCTCCCTGTGTTTACAGCTCAGCTGTTTCAATGATTTACATCCTATTGCTTCATTTAAATTAACAAATGCCTTTGTAGTTCATGGTCTTCCATGTTTCTTCAAAATACAAATAGATGCTTCAATTCATGAAGCTTGAATTTACTTTGATCTACAAGTAGACAGAGCCTATATCGGATAATACAGTGTCCCCCAGGTTTAGAGCAAACACAAATGACTCACTCGGTCACTCAGCCAGTTATTTAAAACCATAAATGTTTGAGGATACTGTATATATTAAAGGTAATGTAGGACACATTTATTTATGTTCAAAAATTAAAAAGATCGCCTACCCAAGAAATATTAACACATCCACTATCTCCAGCTTTCAATCCCCCACTAAGTTTCAAAATCCGATGGGAGAATCAAATAACTGGCTGCTCCAGGCAGGGAACACAAAACCAATATCCACGAATGTGAAATGATCACACGATTGTGACCTTGGCTACTGCAGGTTCAGCTCAGTGAAGAGGGCGGCACACGGGGGTGCTAAACATGGGCTTATAACCTACTGGCTCACACATTACATTCATCTCCATATCCTTGCCTTAAATAATGACTCTACCACTCAAATGCTACAAGGGGGACAATGAGAGCCAGAAACAGACCTCTAAGGGAGGACATGGGCTTCAATTTACAACGCCTTGGCAACACTTCTATTCTCTTTTGTGATGGATGGATACACTTAACAGATTCAACTGCCTGGCTAACCTCCCCGTTTTCTTATATTATGCCCGTTCTTGACCTCTCATATGAGACAGGGCAACCAATACACATTTATATGGGGCCATGCTCATTTCTCTTAGCTAAGCGTCTTCTACAGAGTAGGTGGCCGACATAGAGTGAAGGGGGAGAAGATAAATTGCTGTGAACTGAATAACAACTGAAATAACAATGGCTATGTGAGTCCTGAAATGCAGGCTGGGAGGAACAAATACAACTGGGGATGCGAAGTGAAAAAGTCTCGTCCATTGCTCTTCATATATATGCATAGACATACATGCATATTTATCTGTCCACGATCAAAGAACTCACGTGACTAAGAGCTGAAAATCATCTCTCCTCATTTGAAAGTTTTACAGTTAAATTATTTTTCTGTTTTACATAAATATTGGGCAAATATTTCACTAATATGGAAAATATAGACAGTTGTGGTCATAAGCACTTGTGAGGCTGAGGCCAGAGCATTTCCCTGAGTTTGAGGCCAGCCTGGGATACAGGACAGCCAAGACTAAGAAGTCCCTGTCTTGAAATCCAGAATGAAAAGGGCACTGTCATCTGTGTCTCTGGGATCATCGTGTGGCACTGGCTGTCACATCTGAACCCATCTGTGTCTCTGGGATCATCACGTGGCACTGGCTGTCACACCTGACCCCAAGGCGTCAGACTAACTTTTACTGCACCTTCCGTACCCATAGGGATGAAGGAAACACTAATTTTGATTCAGCAGGCTACAAAGCAGTGCCTAGTTGAAATTTGTTTCCTGACAAGTTTGTTTTTCTCAAAATTATGACTCGGGATATAAATTCTAGTGAACAAAGATAAAACTCCCCAAAGATTTAAGATTGTTATTTTATTTAGTGAAAACTGCTAAGGTTTAAGCAGGCTCAAGGTTTAAAAGGTTGGGATGCATAGCTTCTTATTGATCCATCACTAATATACAGGTGCTAGTTATACCTTAGCACGCAACACAAGCAGTGCGTGCCCCTGATCTGCATCGTGGACAGTGTGCCCATGCCACACTGTGAATGGGCTTCGGTGTGAAGCTCCTTCTATCATCACTGAAACACTCTGAAAGTTTCAAACTAGACTATGATTTAGCCACTAGCTGATGAAAACTATGCACAGCAATAAAACTAACATGCAAAAAAAACTATCAGACATTTTATGTATTAAAACCCCAACTTTAATACCGTTACAAAAATTATTCATTGTCTATAAGTCTCATTGGTATTTGGATTTATCCACTTTTATGTGTCTTCTGAAGAATTCTGTTTGAGAAAGAGATCCTTTTTGCTCTGTCGCTCCTTTAATTTGACTTGTCTAGACAGAATCCTGATTATTCAAGTATTATACTATATCATATCCTGTCCCAGGAAGAACATCAATACATACTAAGCCAGCAAAGCATCCTTCAGCTGAAGCATGCCTTGGAGGGGAGGATAAAAATAGGTTGAAAGTGGGTCCTACGGAGCAAGAAGTCCTTTGCAAGTTGTTAGAAACCAGACAGAAAATCTCCACGTCCAACAACACCAGTCTATTCATTTGGGGGCACAGGACTGGTCCACAAAATCAGTTTCCTTTCAGTTCTAGCTGATAACGCGACTACTTATCCAGCAAGTAGTTTTAGGAAAGCGATGCACTTCAGAATCTCTGAGCTATAACTTCCTACTATCACATTTGGAGAACATCATCATAACGTATGTTTCCCGAGCCAGGAGAGAAAGCAAACAAGTCCAAGCTAGCTCACTTTAGCACATCTGGTGGCCTCGGGACAGTGACGTGTGAGGGCTAATGGCCACACACAAAGTGTTTCTGATGCTCTGTTGCAGGCTCGCCTCTACTGCAGTCCTCTGGTCAGAGTGAGAGAGAAGTACTTGATATTTTGTAAACTTACAAGTGTCTTATTACAAGATGTGCAAGCCCCACTGGGTGTTTCTATTCCTCTCTGCAGCAGAAGTTTGTGCGCCTGTCTCATACCACGAGCAGCTAGGATGTCCTTTGTAATTAGCAGCACTGTACCTCCTCAGCCTCTACCAAGGACTTGGCAGTCCTTGACTAGACTAAACAATCTTTTAAGGTAAAACAAAACTAGAAACAAAGAATTTCAGATATCTGGAAAGCTTTAAAGCCCTCTCAGCGTTCCCTTTCCCCATGCGGCCTGAAAAGTCCATTTCTAGTAGGAAAACAGGCAGGGTTTCCCAGCAACACCTCAACAATAGTGCCCCGTGAGCTGCTCTTAAGTCACCTAATTGGCAGATGGTAGCTCTGAATTCTAAGTCATTTCACCTTCCCTTCTCCCCATGGACATATTACATCTTTATTACATGAATTAGGATAATAAAATGCACTGTGGTACAGTATTTAAGATGTAAACATAATATAAAAAAAATCCAGTAACAAGAAAACCTACGGTGACGTGATGTTTTCTAAGGCTTTCTTCTTAAATATTAAACAAAATATTTTTGTCAGGAACAATGGGAAGTAAAAGTTGATATATTATCATTAGAGAACAAACATCATGACTCGAATTCCTTTTCTACTGCCATGGTCTCCTAGAGGAAGAACTTCACTACTGGGGAAGTTTAGAGCCACCTGAATTCTATATGTGAGGCATTATAAATCTCAACTATAAATTTTATTGACTAATTCTTTCTTTGGAAATAAAGAACAAATCATAATTATTATTTATAACCTACCTTCATCTAACAATGTTATAAGGGGAAAAACACAATGAAAGAAGAATATAAATGAGCACCCGTGGCAAGGTGCCTGGGCAAATGTAATGAAGGAGGCTGTGGACTCCACGCCAGACTCTATAATTTAGGCTTTACAGAGATCTCATTTAATTCCCACACTGCCCTACTGGGAAGGAACTATTATCATCTCTGTCTGATGCATGAGAGAGCTGGGGCTTGAGATTTCAGACAAGTTGCCCAAAAGTGCATGGGTAGTCAAGGATGGGGCCATCTAATCAACATCCAGAATCTGACTGGAGAGTCTTGGCTCATACCCACAGTGGTACCCTGTCTTTGACAGAACAGAGAAATTCAGAAATGACAAAGAAGAATAAGACTATGTTACAAGAAAGAAGCTAAGGAAAGGTTTAAAATGTTTATTTCAAAAGGTTTAAATAAAATTTAAAAATACTTGAAATGAATGAAACTAAAAAACAATTAATAACCTGTGTTTATGGAGGCTACGTCTACCATTGCCTGCTCAGGCCAGCTGCTGAACTATGAGGTCCTAATGAGGCCTCTACAAATGAAAAGTACATTCCAACAGTCTGGTTTAGTAGACGTCTCCCTGCAGTGACACAGAATGCCAGGAGAAGCACCTTAAGGACTTGAAGTGACTAGGTCACCTTCTCAGGTCCTCCACCATTTGCCTCAGTCACTCTGAACCAGGAACCATTGGTTACAAAGTCTGTGTGGGAGGTCCCAAGGGCCACCAGGCCAGACCCGAGAAAGTCCTTTGGAGAAACAGCATTGAGTGGCCCTGGAGTAGGATAACTCCTATATGAAATGTCCCATTCAAAGAGCAAGGCAATGAAAGAATCTAATGACCAAAGTCAGAAATTTTGATATTTTTATATGACATATTATTATATATTTCAAAGAGATTTATATTTTATAGAAAGATTTTATATTCTCCAGCATGGACTCATGTTATTACTCTAAGGCTCCTTTCACATAAGAATGGAACTGCTCTGAGGAGGGAGAGCTTGCAAAAGTCACACTCCACGGACTTTATTCATAATAAGGGGAGTGATTAATATCTGGGGCTTTGCAATAAGTGTTGCAAAGGATTCTGATGTGAATCAACCTCTAAAAAATTACGAAGAACACTTCAAAGCAGTGCTGGGTAAGTCAAACCACCTGAAACTTATTTACAGCCTCCACAGTTAGCAATAGTAAAATGGAAGGGACATTTTAAGGGCATGTCTTTATAAGCCAATCGGAAAACTAAAGGAAGTGTTCTAAACTTTTATAGTCATGCAAACCAACTACAGCAAAAACCAAACCAACATTCGACATAGCATCTTAGAAAATGCAAAGCTACTAGCCTTAGGTTTCACTATGTTGTGCTATGGTAACAGTTAACACCTATTCGATATTCCAGAAGCTGAGGGAGAAATGGCAGGAGCACCCAGAAGGCAGTGGTATAGCTCAACAGCATGGACCTTAAAGCCTCCATCTAGAAAGCAATGGAAGGCAAGTGTCAAGGACTCTTAATGGTTTCCCCTACTTCTTCTCAAATGCTTTTTCACTAACAGGGAAAAAATGCTTCCAACGATATTTTATAAGAGATTAGATCCCCAAAATATCTCAGAATGCTACCCTAAATATTCCAACCTGGCATAAGGTTGTGGTAATGAAGAAAGAGAGTTAAGAAGCAGTAAATACAGAAATCTCTGCCCTTCCTCAATCTGCCTGAGAGCAGGACACTGGCTTATAAAGACCAAAGGTACCAGCCTCCTCTTCCACCTGGGAGGACAGTGTTGCCCAACAAAGACCACAGCAGGCCTCTGGGGGCCTGGAGATGGCAGCAGATGTGCTATGCATAGCACACATAGCACTTTTATGAATCACCCTTGGCCATTTATTTGCCTTCCCACAAATTGTTGACCCTTAGAAACTCAATATCTTCCCTTGTTTAGTCACTTCTCTTAAAATGCAGCTTGTTTTGAAGATGCTGTGTAGGCTGGAATTCAAACCACCTCTGAGAATTACTCATTCCCTGGCTACCTCCCATGTGTAGATTAAATATTCATCATCGTTAACATCAACATTTTCACCATCATCATAGTTTTGAGACATTCTGTTGCCAGGCTGTCTTAGAACCATGCAACCCAAGCTGGCCTCATCCTCATGATTCTCCTGCTTCTTTCTGCTTCCAAGAGCCTGGGTTAAAGGTCTGTGCCAACCCATCCAGTGCCCCTTCTTCCCTTAGTTAATCTCATCTGTAACAAAAGGCTGAGGGCAAAAAATCACCCCCTTCCACCCCAAGGCCAAGCAGAGAGCTATAACTGTATCCTTTGCTTCAACCGATTACAAGGAGCACATGAAACGGCAAAGTTTCAAGAGCATCACGACAGGCTGAGTCAATGCTGCTGTCCCAGGTCACTGTGAAAAGTGAACAGGAGGTGTGGAAGCATCCCTAAGATACTTTCTGGACCTTGAGATTTGGTTCTCCTGGGTACATGAAGGATGGAGAGACACTGTATCCCAAGAGAATGACTGCAGAGTGGGAAGAGAAGAGAGTCATTAGCCTTCTTATCTAGGAGCCCTTCCTCTGGTGTTGGTACTACTTTCTCCTCTAATTGATGCTCAATTCATAACCAGGAGATCCTGATTTATTTTGATGAATGTTCAAAAACATTTTCCCATGACTAATTAGTTACATTAAAGAGCCCTTTTTAAAGTTCCCAAAGCTCAGGTCTTAACACATCTCTATTGCTGTCTGTCTTTTATGGCTTTCTTAAGTGGCTACAAACAGGCCACAATGCCCTGCAATCCCATGAACAAAGACTTTCTCCTTTTCCTCCCCAAGCACTGATAGGACTTCCCTTTGCAAGTCTTACTGGAGAAGATCATTAGTGAGCTAATTTTAAAGCTATAGTAGCATTACAACCATGATGTCTTTGAATTAAAAAGAAATGGAAAAGGAAATCATAGATAGGCTGTGCACAACACAATCCTTTACCTAAGACAGCAGCAGACTTTGTTAACAGGCCAGGCTAGGTTCACCGAGTACATACCAGCTATGGAGAGACTGACCATACAATCTGAGGCTCTGTCTGGTAAAGGATCCAGCTGAATGTTACATAAGAAGATACATTTTTAAAGTATAGCTAAGATTACTACAATTTTCACTATCAAAATAAGTCAATTTAAGCTCTGTGGAAAATATGTATCAAGGATACTCTGAAAAAAGACTTCAACATCTTAACAAATAACCCCAGAATTGTCAAATGGGATTATGCAAAATTAAGTGTCTGTATAGCAAAAAAGCAATCAGCAGACTAAAGAAACATGCCTACAGAATGAGGGGAAAATCTTTGCCAATTACACATCAATCAGGGGACTAATATCCAGAGTGCATAAAGAACTATGCACTGCCAACCCCCAAATTATCCAATCATTGATGGGGCTCACAAACTGAACAGACTGTTTCTCGAATGAAATCTTTGTAAACACCTTTAGCCATCAGTGAAATGTCTACTGAAATTAGTTTACAATTCTATTTCCTGAACAGTCAGAAGAGCCCATTAAGAAATGGTGACAGCACATGCCTTTAATCCCAGCACTCAGGAGGCAGAGGCAGGCGGATCTCTGTGAGTTCGAGGCCAGCCTGGTCTACAAGAGCGTTCCAGGACAGCCAGGACTACTACACAGAGAAACCTTGTCTCAAAAAAAACCAAAGGAAGGAAGGAAGGAAGGAAGGAAGGAAGGAAGGAAGGAAGGAAGGAAGGAAGGAAGGAAGGAAGGAAAAGAAAAGAAATCAGTGACAAGCGATGTTAGCAAGGATGCAGGGCAAGAGGAGGAGTCACAATACACGACGGTAGGAATGGAAATTGGTAGATCCACTATGGAAATCAGTATAAAGGCTTTTCAGAAAATTAAAAATACAACTGTCATGGTTCAGCCACACCACTCCTGTGTCGAGACACAGAGGACTCGAAGCCAGGGACACTGCAGATCTGTGCTTATTTTCTGAGCTAGTCACACAATAGTAAAGCAACAGAACCAGCCTAAATGTAAACCAACAGAAGGGTTACTATAGATCACTATATTAAAAAGAAGAATAACGAAGGCCCAGAGACAAATACCACATTTCATGTCATTTGCAGGTTTGACATCTACGCGTGTATAGAAACGTGTCCAAGAGTGCGTGTCCCTCTCTATGTAAACTAAAAAGTAGAAACTGAAAAGAGAGGAAGAGAATCATGGCACACTGTGAAATGAAAGCAGAACAGGGTACCACTTGGGGAGGGAAGTGCGACCAGCAAGAACCGGACGGGAGGTGAGCGATGACGAGGGCGTCATGGGAGGAGGATGGATGAGATAAAGTCTAAGCACACCTGTCTGCAATGCCCTCTAGCCCTGTTATTTAGGATTCTGACTAAGAACGAGTGGGAGGGAGGCGCTTGCTTTAGTCTTTCTCCAGAGAACAAGCCCTCAGCAGAGGAAGCAGAAGGAGACTCGGGCTAGGGCGACAGTCAAGAAAAACACGGTCAGGAAGTAGGACAATCTGCGTGAAGGAAGAGTGTCCCAGGCCCATTCTTTCTGGAATGCGCTGAATTTGATCACGGTAAAACTGTACCCTTCCCATTCTTCGAGGGAGAAGTCAATGTGACCTATTTACAGTAAGTTATTCCGAGTCCGCGAAATCCTGCCCTCCTTGTTAGGAGCCCGTGTTTAATAAGGAATGTTGAAAACAAGCAAACCAAAGCTCTTCCCAAGCACTTTGTGGTGAAGTAAGCATTTAAAAAAAATCAATAAATAAAGGTTAAGAAGCCACAAATGAAAACAGAATGATTAAATGAAAACCCATGTAATTTAAGCCCCTTTAAACAATAAATAAATCTTTCATGTATTTTGTTTTTAATCCCAAAGGGATGTTCTGAAGGCTGTTTTTAATTGTTGATTTTACTTTTATTTTATGACTATTAAATCCAGGCTATGGATGGTGGCACGTGGCTGTTATCCCAGTACTCTGCAGGCACAGGTGACACAGCAGGACGATCACGAGGAGTTCAAGGCCAGCCTGGTCCGCGTAGCAAGCTCCAGGCTAGCGAGGACTACATAGTGAGACAGTTCCGGGCTAGCGAGGACTACACAGTGAGACAATCTCAAAAAAGAAAAACAAAACAAAAAACAACAAACCAACAGAATGCGTAGTGGCTAACATACTTTTATATATGATGCTACAAAAGGAATGATTCAGAAACTGTCTTTAATTTTCTCAACATTTGTAATCTAAGTAGAAGACAGGATTTGGGAGGCCAAGGTTTTTCTACACCTTTCCCTAGATGAGCATTTGGCCTTAAGGGGGAAGGTACTTGCTGGCTGACTAAGTGCACGAATGAGCAACCTTTAATAACTGCACAGCGATGGTGTGACACGCACAAACCTAACTGGCGGAAAGCAGACACACCCTGCTTGGCTTTCAATCCCAAACTTCCAAATGCTTCGGGAGGAATGCCAGGCATTTATCTGATGATTTCTGTGTGCTTTTTAGCATGACAGGGTTTGCAAACGATGGCTCCTGGGAGACGGGTCTGAGAGAGCACAGCCCCGATTAGCTCAGTGTAACATGAAACAGCTCTTAGGGATGCACTCAACACTCTGACTCTCTTAGTAAGGAGCACATCCCCCCTGGAGGCGAAGGAGGATGGCCAAGATGAAGGTACTAATGGCATGATCTTTTAATGCCTTGCAGCCGTGGCGAGGCGAGACTTAAATGCGTCCTTTAACTGCATCACCCCGCCCCCCCACAGACACACACCCTGGGTAAGCATCACCCCGCCCCCTCCACAGACACACACCCTGGGTAAGCCAGCTGCCAGGTGCTGAGAACATCGAGATGATGAGAGGGTAGAGCCCCCGCATTAATAATTCCTTGGTCAATGCCAAATCCTCCTGCCACATAACCGGCACCGAATGCTAAAGGAGCCCTTGTGAAGTGGGTACTATATGTGACGATGGCTCATCCCTCAGAGAACGCGTGAAAACTAAATTATTTCCCTAAAAGGAGCAACTGGGGAGAACATGAAGAAAGACAGGGATGATCCTAATACAAGTCGGGGAGGGCTCACTAATCTGTTCTGACAAAAAGCACAGGGACACGGGCAAGAGGGCCTTCTGGTCACCTCGTAAAATCCTGCTCGACTTAAGAAAGGTGAGTCGTCTGCCAGAGTGCTTAGAACCAAAGAAAAGGAGAAGGCAAATCAAGTCCGGGACCTCTGTGAGCTTCTGGCTCTATGAAACAATAGTATTTCTAGTCATATACTGACATTAAATAATCACTATTGTATTTATATCATAAACTGCTATAGAGGAGAGTGCTCAGTATACCCTGTGTGCTCTCCATCTGAACAAAGCAGCATTACCTCACTCACCTTCTTGTATTTGAGTCTCCCCCAGCAGCTTCCTGAAAACT
Organism: Alexandromys fortis; assembly: GCF_014885135.2. NCBI lineage: Eukaryota > Metazoa > Chordata > Mammalia > Rodentia > Cricetidae > Alexandromys > Alexandromys fortis. The sequence continues at coordinate 4,829,675 of NW_026067983.1, read as the reverse complement.
GCTGCCAATAAAGGCCACCAGAAGTGTAGAGCCATCATTATCATCTTTTAATGTGTCACACCAGAGTGAATAAATGAGGACCAACGCACAGATTAGGGGAACTCAGAGGTGAGAACAATCCCAGTTCCCAGGCACCCGCTGAAACGATCAGATGGCGGAGCAAAGCGGGAGAGGGAAGCACTTGTGTTGCTCAACACGAGGCCCCAGGAAGGTCCCGTGGGTCGCTGCTGGACAGACACCCATGGCAAATCTGTGCCAACATGTCTAGACACAGTAGGAAACGTCCTGGGCCCCATGGGATGGCTGATACCAGCACAGTTCAAGAAGGGTCACTAAATGCCCCTACTAGTTTTGCTCTGTGCACTGTGCCCCTTGCTAGCCTGGCTGGGCACTTTTCCCTGCACCATTTCCTTCCTTTGGAAACCTTGTCATAGGACATCAGGAACACAGACCTAGGCCTACAATCTATCAGAGTCAAAACACCAAGTGTTCCTAATTTATGTAAAGACAGAGATGTTGAATGTGTATCAGACCATGCTAGGCTTCAAAGGATGTGTCAAACAAGACAGGCTAGCGCAGGGTCCAGGGAATTAACATCCTTAAAGACTCTACTAACCTTATATACTACCATCCAAACAAAATAGTATCATTTTCTCTTAGCCTGAGCTTAGATAAGCTTTTACATATCAGCCTCTGAAATAAATTATTGGAAGCTATGAAAGCAATTTCTTACTCTCTCCACCTGGACACAAGACCCCGAGGTTTCTTATTCCTGTCCTCACTGTGGTGTTTCAGGATGCAATCCCACCTGGGGCTTCTGACTGCCCTTGCTTGAGCAGTCCTGGCTAAAGTAATACGGGCTCCATACTCCCCGTTTACTGGGCGGTCTCTCTAAACTTTAAGAAACTGCAATGTCATAAGTAAAACAGCACCAATTTCTTGGAATGTGTGATTTCCCCAAGAAAGCAAGGGCAGCCGCCACACAATTCTAGCTAGGATAATGTACACTTCCTCTTTATGCTTAGAAATCCTTGTCGTCATAGCCAGGGCCCACTGAAAAACTACTGGGTACCAAGCAGCATCCTATGAGTTTAACATTCAAGAAAGCCCACTAGGAAAGCACCACTATCCTCACGAAGTCCCAGTTTACAGCTAGAAGAGATGTGAAATTACATGCTCAGGCTGATGGAGCAATGCCAGGATTTCCACCCACATCATCCAACCTCAGAGTCTGGCCACTTAACCACAATGAAAGGGTGTACAAGACACAGGTGATACCTATCTCCCAGACAGAGAGAAATTCATAGCCATTTTACAGATCAGTGTGAATCCAGACTTTTCAAAAGCCTGAGCCTTACCAAGATCAATTGTATTCAGTACGTCCTCTCCTTTAAATGACAGAATTGAAATGAATAAAGTATAATTGTAGGCAAAAGAAAGCATCCATGGAAACGAAACCTTTCAAGGAAATTGAGTTTAACTGCACGATAGTAGAAAAAATATCTAACTTCAAGAAAAGTATGTGAAAAAGGAATCAGCAGAAAGTAAACTTCATCAATGCAATTACTAGAATTAAGCACACCCTGCTGTTAAATTCTCAGCTAATAGCCCATGCCAGTGGCTGGTCTGTATGAGGAGCCTTCAGTAGCTAGGGACCAACCGGTGGGACTCGGGCCTTGTTAAATACATTCTCTGATGAGACCAAAGTAAAGGAACGAATTAATCCAAAGACAAAATCCCAATGTTAATTAATGACGGCTTAGAATACAGCAGTAAACAAAACAACGGAAGTTTTGAGTCAACCACTAAACTATGTCAAGTTCACCAGCCAGGATTATTTACATACTGATGCAGACGAAGCAGCATGTATGAAGGGAAAGGAGGCATTAATGTACAGTCGCATGGCCTATGCAAATTATCACACTATGACTCTTGGGATTCCATGTGGTGCAAGAGCCGATCTTAAGTGCCAGTTAAAGGAGACCCTGTGGCATGTACTGCCGTTCCCTCTCTGTAAACGATTACAAGTCCTATGCCTACTCCTCAGGCTCACATAGCTCCCATCCACACCCTCTGTTCTTCCCTTCTTGGGGCTAATCTCCCATCTGCAAATTCAAGTCTGGTTCCTGATGCTCGTCTCCCAAGGGGCCTGGAGACATCAGTGATTTCCCTTCTCCCTCTGTGTTCTCTTTGTCATTCCTGGATCCTTCCTGCCCAGGCATCACAAGCTCAAGCTTCTACCATTCAAGGTCTTAAAAGAATGAGCCCTTCACGGACCCCTCACCACTCAATGGCAAGTAAAAATCGGCTGGGGAGGAACATAGCACACTATGAATATTACATATATAGAGGTGTGCAGACATGAGTGTGGGGTAGAGATGGAAAATACTGATTCCTATACAGCCTACCCTGTTAGAGTACCAGCTTCACTTTACTTGGGCAAGGACTGGAGGCTGCATCATCCTCAAATAAGGGAATATTTGTAGTATATTTCTAATAGGGTGGTCAAGAGCTAAGTCAGGAAATATTTTTAAAAGAACTTATAACAGTGGTGGGCATATAAAAGCATTATACATGTGTTTGCCACATGCATATGACAAAATAAGGTACCAAACATGCTGACAGCAGACTCCATTCTTGCCTTCCCCAGCCATACCTTGTGGAACGCAGATATCAAACTTCCAGCCATACAAATGCTCTCTAAAAATATCTTGATTGTGTGAAATAATGTGGCAAACTTATTTTTTTTAAAACAGATAATTATCATTCATAGAAAGAAGTTGCATGAAGGTTGCATTGGCCTTAAATGAACACTAGTCTGTAATTTCCAGTGCTCACTAGGTTCTGTGGACTGGTGTTGCTATCCATGCAAACTGGAGTGAAGAGGTGTGATGTAGGCATGGGCTAGCCAGATGCTGTCGGAACGTGCCTGCATCCTTCCTGGAGTTTATAGGAAGGAGGGTCCATCACATGACCAGAGGCCCAATCTTCTCAGCAATCTTCAGGCAGATTCAACAACTGCTTAAAAACCAAAATCCAGATTTTGCAAACAAATCTGCAGTCAAATGATGACTCTGGGACACTTAAAATCATTTGCCTTCGCTGGTACTCGGGAGCTGTTACACACGTCACAATGCTCAATGAACAAGGAAGGGGATATCACATGTTGGATCCCTATGAGGATAGAACCCGAGTGTTTGGTCCCTGGCAGGGATCAGCAGCTGACACTACTTCCCCTTCCTTAGGGGACCCCGAGAAGCACTGGTGAGAGCACTTGCTGCACAAACTTGGTGGACCCGAGTGTGACCCGTGGACGGCATGAAAGGTGGAAGGATGTGGTGGGATATTTGTACACTGGGTGAAGGTGTGTTGCTGTGATGGGTGTCAAAAAAAGCTGAACAGCCAATAGCTAGGCAGGAGGTATAGGCGGGACTTCCGGGCAGAGAGAGCAAGCGCTCTAAGAAGAAGAAAGTCACTGGCTAGACAAGGAGGAAGCAGAATGGGCAGTGTGGAGATAGGTTAACACCACCTGGAAGAGTGTGGATTAGTATAAACGGGTTAATTTAAGTTATAAGAGCTAGTTGTGGAAAAGCCTAAACCAAAGGCCAAGTTTTCATAATTACTAAGTTCTTGTGCTGTTATTTGCAGGCTGGTGGTCCCAACAAAAAAAGAACTACTATAGGAGACAGCTAATCCCACAAAGGTGTCCTCTGACTTACACGCGTGTGTCACGACATAAGCACCAACCCCCACACATCATGCAGAAACATATACAACAACAAATTCTTTGGTCTGCCTGAGAGCTCAGTAGGAAACTCACTGCTAAGCTGAAAAATACGAGTCTCTTCCAGGGACTCACATGGTGCAAGCGGAGAATGGAAGGAGAGGCTAGACTCGGCAAGCTGTTTTCTGACTGCCCAGGTGCCATAGCACGCTCCATGAATAAACAAAGGGAACGATGTTTTGAAAGGCTCCTCTGAAAGGGTTCGACTTCAGAAACGGCTTTCTGCAGCACAGATGACGCAGGGGGGCCCATGCTAGTTTCACTGGGATCAGTGATGACATTCAAATGCCATGTGAAATTACGCTGGGTGTTTCTGCTAACTTGACACGAACTAGAGTCACCCGGGAAAGCTCGGCTGAGGACCTGTCTCCATCAGACTGGCCCGTGGGCAGGTCTCCAGGACATTTTCTTACTGGCTAACTGATGTAGAAGGCTGTGATGTAGAAGCCTGTGATGGACTGTGCTGTCCCTATACGGGTGAACAAGATGGAGGAAAGCAAGCCAGTAAGCAACTGGTCTCTGCTCCAGTTCCTGCCACCAGGTTCCTGTTTGAACCCTTGCTCTGATGACGGACTGTAATCGCTAAGCCAAAGAACCCCAAAGAAGTTGCTTTTGCCATGCTGTTTGTCACAGCGGCAGAAACAAAACTCGGGTTTCTGCCATGCCCTAAAAGCGTAGGCTCCTTCTGCAGTTCTTTCCTCTGAGACAGTGCAATGACAGCAGGTAGGAAGCGAGAACTGTTAAGAGTTCCTAGACCAAGGAAAGACCCAAGGCAAGAGGTCACGGTGGTTAAGGCCAGGTTGAAGATGCCTGTATGTGGCTTGTCATCAGGAGGGGACATATGGCTCTGCGTTGCTGGCCGTTTGACCCCCGTTCCTAACTGTGCTGCCTGTGTAAGCCTCAGAAATGTAGATAAACTAAACCCAACATTGTTCAAATGCCTCATCTTGGAAAAATGTGAGATACATGTGGCCCAGGCAGGAGGCCGAGAAGGGAGACATTCACACTGGATTCTTCCTGGGATGATCACAAAAATTTGGGAGTTGGGGAATGGGGGCTGGAAGAGTGCAGGCAAACCTAGTAGCCCAGGAAGAAGACCCCTTCTAGCCTAAACTGGAAACCCGAATTTCACTGTTTGAGGAATCCTAAGCACAGGTTATTTTCCTAAGTTCACTAAGTGAACACAGTACATTAAGGGCTTGCTGAGTGTGCACACCTGAATGGTCTGCTTTAGAAAATCTGAAAATATTTTCAACAACACAAACTCAGAAATTTGACTCAGTATTATTTCAATGAATATTAACATTACAAATTATTAGTATGTCCTTATAGCATGATAAATATAACAATATAATGGCATTAGGCTGATTATGTTCATTGTTAATTATATAGAGAATTTTATATCACCTAGCACTCTACTAATCCTAATATTAAGAAATCAGTGAGATGTTATGTGAACTCAACAGCAACATTTGTGGGAAAAAATAGGAATTTATTTCTCAGGTCTTTAGCTTAATCAAGGCAAGCAGAAGAGTTCTCCCTTCATGCTTTCTACTGCTTGTTAAAAATATAAATGAGAGTATATTATATACTCAACATTTTCAGGATTTTATAAAACTATGGGTAAACGACAAACATTTCAACATTAAAGCAGGTGTTGTGCTAGGTATGGTGGCACAGGCTGTTGACAGAGGTTTCTGTCCTGCCTGGTCCCGCATCCATTCAGTAACAAAGAAACACACAGAAGTCTACACTAATTATAAACTGATTGGCCTATTATCTCAGGCTTCTTATTAATTCTTATAACTTATATTCGCCCATAATGCTTGTCTGTGTTCACCATGTGGCTTGGTACCTTTTTGGGCAAGGCTGTTACACCTTGCTTCCTCTTTGTCTAGATGACAACTGCAGACTGACTCTTTCCTCTTTCCAGAATTCTCCTTTTCCCCACCTATACTTCCTGTCTGGCTACTGGCCAATCAGCGTTTTATTAAAAATAATTCAAGTGACAGGATAAAAAAACCATTGTCCCACAGCACCAGGCCTCTAAGAAGCAAATTCAGGCATATCTCTGTGAGTTCAAGGGCAGCCTGGTCTAGTGAGTTCTAGAGTAGCCAAGGCTACTGGTCTCTGAAAGATAAAAATAAAAAAGAAAGAAAAGCAGGCGTTGTCTTTAATAATCATTCGTACTTATGTGCAGGGCTAAAATGGGCCAGGTTTGGAGCCGTCTTCTTCTCTTTGAGAACTTGTTCGTGAGTTGAAAGGTATAGGTCACAGATTCATGTCCTCCACCTGCTTCAGGTTGACCCGGAAAGGGTATTATCATCATTGCTTCCACACTTCATAAATTCTAGCCTTACTTCACAGAAACACCACCTTCCACACTATAGGCACGGTCTACTAGCAAGAAATAAAAGTCACACTTACAGGTACATTAAAACTAATTCATAAGTTACCCATCATGTTTATGCTTACTAATGCACTAAAAATGAACTTCCCTTGTATTTCCTAGGAAAGGAGAGAAATACTCCTAGATTATGTTGTGTTTATGAATTAATACGTGTGTCTCAGAATTGCAAAAGATTCTTGGTATTTATTTTAATAAGTACTTTAAAAGCATTGTACAAATGGATCTTTATGTGTGGTGCAAATAATTCCATCTTAATTCATAATTTAAATGTGAATTTTTTAATTGAAAGCAGAGTGCTTTATGCTTCTATTCAAAATAAATATAGTTCCCATAAAAGCTCAGTAAGTGGTCAAACCTTTGGTCGGGTACACAAACATAATATCTACTCCAAGTCTTTTTGCAAACATTAAAAAGAGATATCAGCCAGCTATAGGGATTCCCTTAGCATGCACAAGGCCTGGGATTTGATTTCTCTCACCACAGAAAAACCAGATATATAATAAAAAGCTGGCTATGGAAAGAATACAAGGGAAGGGGCAGAGCCCTGAGAATGAGAAACAAGCACAAACTTTGTCCTGCGTCAGGGCTCTGATACTTCAGCGGGTGCGTCTGTAAGCCTGCAGGTTCTTTCTTCACATCATCAACCAGACACAGGAAGATCAATGTTACTATTTACTGACAAACTGAAAGATGAAATGTGCTGACTTCGATAAGTAAACATTATACTACAGAGAAATTTTATCTTCTTGGCATTATCAACACAAAGTAAGTAAAACAAAGATAGGCTTAGTGCCGAGATGGCCATCTTTCATTTAAACCCACTTAAGATTCTATAGGCATTTTGATTTCCTGGGAATTCTCAAACCTATCCAATCGTACTGGCAATATCTAGAGGATAGGTGAATCAGAAACTCAGAGTTCAATAGATGAACTGCAGCTGGTATACGAAAGCTGTATCCAAAAGCATGTCAACTGTAAACATCCATCAGGGTTACATCAAGAAACTCAAGTCTGGTGTCGGCGTGCCGTTACCTGATTGGGCGATTCTCTTTACTGTCAAAGAGAGAGAAGATGACCTCCAGCTCCTCTCCCAGGTTGGAGCACATGAGGCTCTTCATCTGGACAAAGAGGTGGTGACTGCTGGCCTGCACGGGGGTGTCTTTCTTCCGGTGTCGATGCTCCATCTGAACGATACACACAGGAGAAACACAGTCAGTGTGGACTGGAGAAAGCCACGGCACAGACCTGTCGGTGTGATGGGGATGGAGATCGCAAAATTTCTTCCCATGCTAGATTGAATATTTATTCTAAATTTCAGATTTCCTTCTAGCATCTGTGCTGAGATGATCAAGGGCTCTTGCTTTAAGATTGCCTTTAAATTTTAATGTTAAGATGGTATCAACTATTGGCAGATATCTGGGAAGGAGGAATCTCAAAGGCTTTCTGTTGCTCTTCATCAGCTTGCCTGATAAGAACTAACCAGTTGTCCTAGAGAACAGACAAGAGAGCTGGTCTGGTGGGGCAGTTTGCAATCCCAGCTGCCTGGGAGGCAGAGGTACAGCAATTTCAAGTTTAAGACCAACCTGCCTACAAAGGGAGTTCAAAGCCAGATGAGATGCCCCCTTCCTCTCTGTCTCTCTCTGTCTCTCTGTCTCTGTCTCTCTCTCTCTGTCTCTCTCTCTCTCTCTCTCTCTCTCTCTCTCTCTCTCTGTAGGTAGGCATGTATGTATACATGTTAGGGATGTTGCCCAGTCATAAAGCACTTGCTTAGCACAGCATATACAGACTTTAGGTTTAATACTCGAGGGAAAAACAAAACATTAAATATCCCCTTAATAAACAAACAAAGCCCTTCAGATTAAACTTATAGATCATTTGATAAATGGACACTGAAGAATATTTCTATGACTTCTCATTTTTCATACTTTAACACTATTTTAAAAATTATACTAAGCTGCAAAGTTTTGGTAGTTTCTGAATGAGGCGGGGACAAATCTTACTGTATAACTAAAGCAAGAAAGTGATGCTAACTACAGAGAGAGCTACAGAGAGATGGCCAAGGAGCCCAGGAGGAAGCGAAAGTTAGGAAGGCACACCAGGCTGTTTTCTTCTTCTCTTGCCATCACTACGGTAAGATGCTGTCAAACTTGTGATACAGGACCAGTACCAAAAGTGCAAAGATTGAAGAAGGAAAGAAATTATACACAAGGCTAGAGGTGGGGGACCATGGGGACAAGCAATCCGCCAATAATACCTGTTAGGTGTCTACCACACACCAACACTGGGACTGCAGCAGAGAGAGAACTCAGAGACAGTCCATGCTTCATGGAGATGGTACCCACTAGGGGGATCAGACAGACACCAGCAAAACTGGTATGTATGCACACACAGACACCCACCAACCCAGACACACACACACACATACATGTAGATGCTTACATGTACAGACAGACAGACAGATGCACATGGAGACAAGACATACACGTAGATGCTTATGCGTACAGACAGATAGACATACGCATGCATGTGTACACACATACACATACACATAGATGCTCACACGTACAGACAGATACACAGACACACACACGCACGCACGCACACACACAAACACTCCCTAGAAGGGAAACACTGTTTGATTTGAATTTGGGAGGTCCAGAGACTCCTTGAAAAACTGTCCCAAGGAAAGCAAGAATTCTGGCCTCTCTACTAGGACAGGACTCTAAGTTGGATTGTAGTGATGGTTCAGGTTGTTTCCTCTTCTAGTCGTTGGAGGCTAAGACGTAAATACTTCCAGAAAAACAAAAAACAGAGGACAGTAAGAATACTATGGCAATGTATAAATTTGCACATGCTTCTAATTCTCTATTGCCAGTCTACTTTGCCCTTGGAGCGCTACGTGAGAAGCACTGATGCAGGAGAAGAGGGCCGGGAAAGGACCTGGAAATCCTGGGCATTGGCAGAATGGGAGGTGGTGAGGTAAGGAGGGTATGGTCACTTCAGCACCACAGACTGCCGCCAGCTGTTCCCCGTCTGAGACTCATGGGGCAGAAAGGGCTGATTTTAGCATCAGGCATGGACTTGTGGGATGTGAACTCTATGGCAATGAACAGTTGTTCGTGGCGAAGGCACACAAACACATTTCCATATCATCTCCTTTTAAAGCTGGTGAACAGAGTTCCGCAATTACCAAATGGTTGGCCACCCTTCAGGGCAAAAGTCATTTTTACAATTTACAGTGGTAAGTGCAGTTGCATGGCATCATCAGAAAATTTATATACTTTTTTAAATTCCAAACTGTCTAAAAGCAAAAGACCACAAACAAGGAGCCCACTACACAGAACTTCAGTCATGTCAGACATTGGCCATCTCTCTGTAAAAGTGAGGGAAGCAAAATTCTCCCATTTTCTGTGAGGTTTGCTCTCTTTTGTGCTTTCAAAATTCTTTTCACTGTGGCAAAAGACATATCACACACTCATCAAACTAAGTCTCTTTAAATCAAGAGGAAGTCTTTCTCCTTTAGAAATGCTAACTCACTTGCTGAGTTACTTAAAAAACCCACATATATAGTCCAGCATGTAACACAGCATAAGCTACTCCAAAGAAATGAAAGGCTACCAAAGGCCAGAGTAGGAGCCACAGACACAAATGTCCCTCTGTAAAGAGCTGACCAACAAGAGGTGCCTGCTCTTGACCTCGCAAGTACAAAGCTCCCAGCATCCATCACGGTATTCAATATGAACCAACAGAAACAAATCAGCCCCCTTACCCATGCAAATAATGTAATATATCTAGAGCAGGGGTTCTCAACCTTGACTGCGCTTTAGAGTCAGCAAGAGAGCTTTGAAAAAATACTTGTGCCCAGGTCCTGTCCCAGAACAATTAAATGGGAATTTCTACGGGGTGGGGCTTTCTCAAGAGCTGTCGTTGTAAAGGCTCCCCAGGTGGTTCTAATGGGTAATGAGGGCTGAGAAGCATTGATGGAGATCATATGCGGAGAGATGCAGATCACAGCAGACTGGAAAATGAATTGCCGCATCTGACAAGCAACCAATTATTGTCCTGGATCTCCCCTTGCATGCTAGGAATAAGATTCTGTGCTACATGCCCGTGACACACACCCTTTAGCATGTAGCCTCCCTTCGCCCACCATTTTCCAGATAAGGATTTGGATTTTATTTTATTTTATTGGTTTTTTTAAGACAGGGTTTCTCTGTGTAGCTTTGGAGCCTGTCCTGGAACTCGCTCTTGTAGAAGAGGCTGGCTTTGAACTCTCAGAGATCAGCCTGCCTCTGCCTCCCGAGTGCTGGCATTAAAGGCGTGCGCCACCACCACTTGCTTATCTCTTGGAAGTTCACCACTTTTGAGGACTGCTAAAAATATCTTGGTGAAAAGAGCATCTCAGTCATAAGTTAAAAGGCGTGCTAATGGGCCAGGATCTGTAACCTGACAGCGACAACACAGACGCTAACCCTTCGCGACACAGTGTACAGCTGCAGCTGTACCTGACAGCTGTCCTGTGTGCACTTATACCTTATATTTCAACTGTAGTGTTTATTAGCAGAAGAAACAGATTCACTCCAAAGATTTTATAACTCCAACTGGTAATCCTCATGCGTTGCATTAATTCCTGGATGAATGGGCTGTACCCAGGTTTCTCAACCTTTGGGGAGGGAGTTTGTGGTGAGCTTTGGGGTATAAAGCACACTGAAATGGACTTTCTCTACTGCCACCCCTTGTTGTGACAACCAAATTCTGTCTTTGGCCAATGTCAAATTAGCCTTGGTGGAGAGAGTAAAACACCCTTGAGAACCACTGTTTTCTATTTGGCAACCAGGGCTCTAGGCCACTAAGAACTGCAAACAAAAAAACAAGATCCTACAAACATAGAAGGTTCCTAAAAAAAACACTCTGCAGGCCCAAATAAGCAGAGATTTCAGCTAATTAGCTTTTCTTTATAGCAGAACTCAGATGTGGCCTTTGGCAATCCAGCCTTTGCAGGTAGACTCTTGCTAGCAAGCTAAGGTTTAGACTTTCCCAGCTCAGGCAGGCATCACTGCGGGAGAATGAGTTGTAAACAGGGCTGCCAAAAAACAAGAACGAAACCTTTCTCTCCAAGTTACAGTACCAGTTTGGAACTTCTGCTCTAAGTATGATACTAAACAAAGAAAGAAAGAGAGATGGAAGGTGGATGGGAGAGAGGGAGGGAGGGAGGGAGGGAGGGAGGGAGGGAGGGAGGGAGGACAGAAGAAAGGAAAAGCCTTTTTTTTTCTGGGAATATTTACCTTCACCCCACAGTCCTTGATCCAAAATGATAATATACTGTCAACCTCCATGGTACTTGATCTAAAATGATAATACACCGCCAAACAAAAGCAAGAACTTGGGGATGGAGCCTCCCAACCCTCTCCCTGGTGAAATCAGAGGCAAGCAGTTGCTGACAGGTTACACAGGAGAAAAGAGCAGAGTGCGGGATGCCTGATAGAGATAGAACACAAGAGGAAACTTGAAGAGAAGAAAAGTAGCTCCCTCCCGAAAAGAACGTGTCCTTCTGACATTCATCAACACTGCTCTTTTTCTGGGGCTAGAATTCTTGTTTAAAAATAGGAACATGGAATTGCTACTGAGGAAACATTGTGTGTGTGTGTGTGTGTGTGTGTGTGTATGTGTGTGTGCAAAAACTATTATGTTTTATGCTCATTGTCTGTAAAAAGATGACTTTGGACCCAAATCTGTACTGTAAAATACCTAATCACCCCTTATTTTGTTTCCCAGGAATGGCAGACATTGCTAATCTATCAGGGTCTACATGAGATCCTAGACTCTCAGCACCTTTGCAGTCCAGGCCACCACCACCAACAAAGCTGTTGTTAATGTTAACAGAGGGGAAATCAATTCGACACCCTGTATACAATGTTAAAGGCAAGGACAGAGACAGCGTCATATATAGAAAACCAAACTAGGTATTGGTGGCAGGCACGATGAGTTGGCCATCAAATATTACATATCTGTAGCTAAATCTCCAGGGGCAACTCTTCTCTGCTAGGGACAGATAAGAGCAAGTGTTGTGTGGGACTTCCATGGAGACTTAAAGTAGCTCAGGGAATGAACCCCTGGCCTTGAGACTCCAGAGAAAACAGACAGAAAGGCTACAATGTCTGCAGCTCTGTTGTACTCTGAGATGCCCTTGTGGTTCAGGATCGAGTACAACATGGCAAAAATACAGGAATCTGTATCTCTATGTACATAACCAATTTAGAATTTTCTGCATCTAGGTCGCTGGAAAATTACATTTCTATCAGGGTCTAGGCTGCTATTAGCCATTTCATTAAATGCAGACAACTCTAATGCCCAGATTTAGCTCATGTGATATCAATTATGTTTGCATGTTGCCTCTCTAATGAAGATGAACTGAAGATGAAAAGGAGTGGAACCTGCCTGCGCGCTTAGGTGCTCTCCAAATACACTGCCACGAAGATAATCAACATGAAAGAAGTACTTCGTCACTTAGCACGCAAGGAAACACGGAGACGAAGTACTAAGCCTGTGAGTGCTGAGTTCACAGAGGTTGGACATGCTGCTGTTTGGAGCTACCGTCCAGGATGTGTTCATAACATAAAATGCCTGACCTGAGGCTTGCTGGCGTGGTGCTTACGAAGGAGAGCACTGCACTAGATGATGATGTGCATAGGCCCAGGAAGCAAAGGCAGTGCAGCCTCAAGATTTAATGCGGAGAGGATTTTAAATGAAAAAGTGTAGCCTCAACAGGGAAACTTAACAGCATAGAAACGGCATTAGAAGATTTGGCTGATGTAAAAGGGTTAAGTTGACGTGACCAACAAACAAAGATGTAAGTTACATTTGTTTTATGAACTAAAAGTAGTGAGTTAACCTGGGGCATTCTCTTGTGTTCTTTCTACCTCCTCCCCTTTCCTCGAATTGTCTCCCAAAGCTTTTTAAAGGAAAAGGTCTCAGACACCCCAGGTTGGCCCTAATTTTCGGTAGCCACAGATAATCTTGACCTTTTGATCCTTCTGCATCCACCTTCCAAGTGCGAGTACTGCAGTCATGACATCACACCCAGTTTATGCCGTGCTAGGGATAGAAGCCAGAGTTTTTGTACATATCAGGCACGTACTCTGCTCGCCGCCATTCTTAGCACCCCTTGAATCATGTTTAACTCTTTCCTTAAGACATACGAGACTAAGTGCAGATGCAAGAAAGGCCCACAATACGCAATACTGAATGCCCAAAGCTCAGCGTAGGGTAAAGGAACCCGCTTCAAAGAGCAGAAAGCATTCCTCTTCACAGCGTGAAATATGGATATCCTGAATAGAAGGGTGGCCACTGAAGAAAGTAAAGGCATTGCTGGTAACTAAGACTGGCTCCTTACGGGTTACACCTGCCAACCAACATAACCGACGGCTTTCCCTACAATTTTTCAGACATGCAAGCACACTCATCAGCTGAGAATTCCCCATTGTGCTCATGAAAGTATGTTAAATGAAAAACTACATCCAAAGCAGCAAAACCTTTCAAACTGAGCCTCCTCTTTCTGGAGGGCCTTCCCTCCAGGAACATTACAGCACAAGAGAGAGTCATCATAGGGATCACAGTAAAGTTAGGCACACGGCAACCTCCTTTAAGAGCTCTTTCTAACCCAGACCTTCTTGTCTAATTTGGGGTTGGAGAAAGCTTACTTCTTATCAAGACATTCCACACAGGCATTTAGAAGCACAGGTTAAATTCAGGGACAGACTGGATGACGTTGAAACAACTAAACCGGAAGGCAGACTACCAGGCAACTGGGGAAAGAAAATGATACCATAGGTGATCCTGGGATGGGCGACGTGGTAAAATACCGCAGGGTTATCAATGGTCTCCAACACTTAGGAATGGGTGGGGCTCAAGAATGAATGGAGGAACAGCAGTTGAAGGCCAATTTTAGAGATCCTGTCTGAAGTCCATATACACAATGGTAACGTGGGGGGGGGGGGACAGAAATGTACCTGGTGAGCATTTTATTATCCAGAGCACAACAGGCAAAAAAGTGTGACTTGTAAGCCTTTCACTGGACAAAGCCAAAAGGAAAAAAGGACTTGGATTTACTTCCTAGAACTTTACTTCCTGTTGAGGGCTATGTGGAGAACTTCACAGTATTCTGAGCAAGGGAAACTGTTGGGGCATGGTCACCTCAGCTTGCAAGTCTCCCGACTCTCTTCAAATTAAACCTGGAACACCCAGTTCTTAAAACATCTAGTCTGAAGAATGCCATGGAAACCACAAAATTAGCAGTGAGGCGGCAAGAGAACGTTCTGTACACCTACCAGTCGGTACAGCTCGGTGATGCTGATGTCCTCGGGGTCTACCATTGCGTACTCCTTCCTAGGCACCAGGTCGAGTCCCAGTTGTCTAGAAAACAAATTGCAAACATTTGGGAGAAAAGTCACCTTTATGGAATGTACTAAGAATGTCTCCACTACAGTATCCGGAGATGTAATCAAATCTGTTCAACCACAGAACCCCCTGCTCTGAATTTGTTTCTGCATTTGGAATGAATATAGCACAAGGCTGGGCAAAGGGCAAACTGGAAAACATAATATGACAGAGTCAAATCATGGTGAGATTCATTAATGCTCTTGATGAAACAATCCTGCCATTTGATAGCACACAGTGGAGACTCAACAACCCACAAGTCAGGAACAGAGACGCGCTTCTGGACTGGAATACACTAGAAACTAGAGTTAGCCATAATTAGGTTTTAGAGAAAGGAAGTGGCGAGAGAGAAGTCTGTCCTTTCGGGTTCCATGTAGCCTACCGGAGTTAATGCGTCCCATGCGATGCCCAGGAACGTATGCATGTTTCTCATTCATGGCACGTTCTGGGGTAAGACTGCAAAGGCACGGGACAGAGAGGCAGCACAGCTTAGGCCTGTCGATGGTGGGGAAGTGGTTTTGTGTCAGGTGTTACTGTAGCCGATATGGGGTTAAGGTTGAGGTCCTAGCCACTCCATGGGTTATGGATATGATTCCGAGTTTAGGACGTCTTATCATGGACAGTAGAACGTGAGTGTAACCCTTTTTCCAGAGAGTGTCCCTCCAGCAATATTGTTAGCATGCTCTTGTCCATGTCTACCACTAGGTACCACTGATGGCAATGCCACATGAGTCCACTCACCCCCTAAATGAACCTTATGTAGCAGTCACCCCAAAAGGCTCCCCACTGCCTTCCATATTGTCCCTGTCACCCACACTCCCTTCGTTTTCACGCTCGGTGTTCATTCTGAGTTTGTTGAGGAGAAATTACTCTGCGGCCCTCTCAGCATCACTCTCTGATGTAGGATGTTTTCCTGCACGCTGTGAATGAATATGTGATCCTTTTATTGGTCGATGAATAAAGCTGCTTTGGCCTATGGCAGGGCAGAATATAACGAGGCGGGAAAACTAAACTAAATATAGGGAGAAAGAAGGCAGAGTTGAGAGACGCCAGCAGCTGCTGAAAGATAAGCCACAGGCCACATGGCGGTACACAGATTAATAAAAATGAGTTAATTTGTATGTAAGAGCTAGTTAATAATAAGCCCGAGCCATTTGACAAATAATTATAATTACTATTAAGCCTCTGAATGATTATTTCATAAGTGAGTGCAGGACTGGGCAGGACACAGAAAAGCCTCCAGCTTTGATCTCCAAGACAGAAGCTTCCGGCACTGCACTTCTCATAGAACTACAGCTCTCTTCGCTTCTGTATTAAAAATAACAGAGAATCCTGAAATTCTCTGCTTCAACATCTCATTAAAGTTGCATTATTAAAATTAATTCAGTGCCTACTTCAAGCCAAACACTGCCCGGCCACCCTGAAAAAACACTAGCTGTTAAAATGGGAAGGCTGTCAGCAGACACTAAAATTCTTCCTTATTTTCTTAAATGATGCTCAAAGGAACTGCAAGTCTATTCTTTCAGTTGAATTTTCAGATCACAATAAGTACAGCTGTTTATTCTCAAACTAGTCACATCCTCCTATGCTATTCCACTCCAGGGACTCTGCAGGGTCAGCTCCCATTCTCTGTCCCCTCCCGGCAGTCAGGAACTAGGCTGTACCATTTGACACCAGGTTTACCTTGCTGACGAAAGCTTTTGTATTACAGGATACAGTGCATACAATCACATAAGAATCTTAGCATCTGCCTTAGTCAGAGTTTCTTCTACGAGGAGGGTGCCTAAGCTACATTCTCTCCCGGGTGGGGTCGGGGTGAGAGTAGAGGGTATTCACATGACTGTCTCCTCTTGTTGACGTATACCTGTCTGGCCCTCGTGTGGGCACCTGACATCTGTAGAAACAGTCCACAGCTGGCTGGCAGTCAGAGAGGTTGACATAAAATGTTCAACCCAAATGAGCCCAACAGCTTAGCTACTGGTTGTCAAAGATATTCCTTCTTTGTGAGTCTGAACCAGGGAATTCAGAACTATCCACAGCACATCAGAAAGAAAAGATCTATGAAGGGCCACACATCTCTAGCACTACTGAGCTGAGTCAAGCTCGGCCCCAGCTGTGATCTTCTGGCCCTTCCTGAACTGCTACTGACAGAAGTAGCATCCAATGTCTCTTTTCTGAATGGCTGGAGCTATCAGCTGCTGCCAGCTTCTTGAAGTCAAAATAGGGAGAAAAACATCTTACCTGTGGCAATTCATTTTTTTTTTTTTTTTGTCAGTTAATAGGAACTATCTAAGGGTAAACAAGCCACTCTTTGAGGTTTCTTAGCTCACAGAATAAAGTATCAGGGCAATACTTTACAAAGAACATGGGAAAATTAGGCAAGGCCTACAGAAAACAGATGGAGCAAGACCATACAGGATACAGAAAGCCAGGCCTGGGCAGGAAGGGACAATTTTTATATCAACCCAGCCACCAAAATACTCTGGGACACCAGGATGAATGTCTTTGCCCTTCTGTGTACTCTCTTCAGACTTCAGAGGCTACAGAAATCTGTACCCCCACTTTAATTCTGTCTGGGGATTTCAGGAGAGAACTACCTTTTTCTGATTCTGTTAGGGAACAAGAAGGACCTCGCCTACGTCTTCTAAGCTCCCCCCATCCAGAGAACCCCTCTTCGCTGCTCTTCTGCAGTCCAGGATGCAACGTGACACTGAGCACATTCTTAACTCATGTTTGGTAAGAGATTTATGTGCTGACAGATCATTTCCCAGGGCAATATGACCTAGTTTAATAGGCAAAGAAATTATCTTCATTTGCTTTCCACTTAGCATTCTTTAATAAGGGAATGAATTTATCCTTAAAGGACTATGGCAAATGTATAACCCTAATGTTGAATATTCATAAATAAATCATCAATAAAATTTAAAGAACATAGAATAAAAGAATGAGAAAATTCATGGGTTTAAGGATAATTTAAATTATACTTTTCATTTTCAAGCATTATTTTTAACTAACTTATCATAAATTAGCAATAGAACTGGCCAAAGCACAAGCTAAAACTCATATAAGTCAAAAGCCTAGCCTTAATACAATCCTAATTCAAAATAAAAGCCTAGCCTTAATATAATCCTAATTCAAAATAAAATCCTAGCCTTAATACAATCATAATTCATTTTTTTCTCCGCTTCCCCATTCTTCAGTTTCCCTTCATCAAACTGAAAAGGGCTGGTTGGTTGGTTTCTTTGCCTCGTCAACATTTCCTCATGATTTTTCATAATCTAACTCCATCCAACATTCTTATTAACAAACTAGTCCTCATTTAAATGAAGACTGGCATAGTGACCAATAACCAAGTAAAATATCAAAGGATTTTAGAAGTAAGAGTAAGGACTAAGTGGGCATGGTGGCATACACCTTTCCCAGCACTTGGGAGGCAGAGGGAGAACAATCTGTTTGAGGCCAACCTTGTCTACAGATTGAGTTCCAGAACAACTTAGGATGCATAGAGAAACCTTCTCTTGAATAAAGAAGGAGGAGAAGGAAGAGAAAGAGGAGAGGGAAGAGAAGGAGGAGAAGCAGCAAAAGCAGTAGCAGCAGCAACAGCACAAGATCAACCAAACGAAAGAGAGCAAGGATCCCATGAGGCCAGGCACAAAGGAGAAACTCAGCACCAAGGCTGCAACTCCAGCCCAGCAAGAGGCAGAGCGAGTTCGCTGTCCAATCCATCCTCTGGAACTGCAAAGGCCTTTTTGTCCTCTAGCTCAGTTCTTCCACACAACAGAGAAGGTTTCAGAAATTTGCTTCCAGTTTTTAAAACTGATCTGGGTAGGAGTGATGGCCCATGGAGCAAGTGTACTTGCCACCAATCCTGAGGCCCTGAGTTCAATCTCCAGGACCTACATGGTGGAAGCAGAGAACCAGCTCCCGCAAGCTGTCCTCTGGTCATCACGTGCATACACACATACACACAAATAAACAAACAAATAAAGGGGGAAAAAGTTAAAAAAAAATACAGTCCCTAGTCCCTCTTCCTGCCTTCTTGATTTTATTTCCCATAGGAATGAATCCTCTAGGCATATTTAAATTGAATATTTTATTGTCTGTAGAAAGCTGAGTGGCATATCATATTCAATAAGATATGACAAGCGCGGTGGGCAAGAGGGAGGGTTAAAATCTGGTAGTGGGCCTGTGTATTCCCTGAACAGTTGGGCCGAAATCAAGTGTGGCTCCTGAGAAAGCCGCTTCCTATATTTCGGGGAAACAGCTTTCTACTTCCAGGTGGGCTTTTCCAGATTCAGAAGGAGGTAAGTTACTCATGGCTTCCTTCTCGGTGGTTTCCCTTTACATGTCCCATGTTCACTCCTGTTCTCCACACCCTCTCGACACCCCAGAATGAGATCACTAAATGCCAAAGAGCTTGATAACATTCGAGAAGGTAAGGGTGTGGCCTGGCAGGGTATTAAAAAATGACATCATTGCCTTAGTCTTTGGTTTTGTGCACACCAGGCGCACAGACGAAGTTGGCGTATCCTATTTTGTCACTCCTATGTTAATATTCATAGAGAGTAGAGTATCAGCTTGGATCAGAGCTTCTAGTAATTAGATTTACTACTTAAGTGCTTAGCTGTTACTTTAAATAAGTCCCTCACATTTTTATTTAAAACTAAATCTCAGTCAATGACAGCCTTTACCTGAGCTCTCCTAAGCAGTTCTTCAGAGCGGCTATCTGCCTGCACAGGGCTGAGCACAGCTGTGCATGCATCATAGGGCATTTAGCAGAGGCTGGGAAGAGCCGTGATTCCCTCTGCACCACACTGCCTATCCACGCCATGATACAGAAGAGGTACACCATAAAAGAGAACTCATCTACCAAAGCTAAACACTAACGGGTGAAAAGACACATTTTAGTCAGAAACTGCATCTCCATGAATATTACATTTCGTGTGACCAACTGCCCACCGTCACACCATCAGACACTAGAAAGCAAAATGTTTAAGCACTCATATGAGACCCGTGAGATGTGGCTTTGGCTCCATCATTGACGGTCCACACGAAGCCTGAAATGAGGAGCACGAGGAAACCTGCGTGTGATTGCTCCTAGTAGCACCTGCACGCCCTGCTCTCACTCACTCCCAGCACTCTGAAACCATCAGTACTCACTCATTCCCCCAGTCCAGTCGGGCAGTGATGTGGCGCTTCACGTCCTTCATCCTGTCGTGGGTAAGATGGCCAACGAGCACCTGCCGCCGCAGGTCTAGGATTTCGTTCATGATGTGCCAGAGGCGGTGGAAGAGATCACCTTCGTTTCTCTAGGGAATATGTAAACATGGAGACTTGGCAGTCAGTCCTCTGGCTGGAATGGAAGGTAACCAAAGGGGGTAGGCGGCCACGGGCTTGCCATAGTATAGACAGAGTCTCCACCAATAAATCTTTCCCACTTCCTGTGCTTGGAGTGACATGCACCTTTATGTATTTTCACGCAAGCCTCGAAATGCTGCTCTCCTGTCCAAGCCAAATGTGACCTCTCAGCTCCCTAACACAGATGCTGTGTTCCTTCCCTAGGCTGGGCTTAGCCTCTGCCTGAGAGCATAGCCTAGTTTTCCTCTCCTGGAGTTTCTTTCTTATCTCTACACAATCTCTACTCTGCTTTAAGGCGTGGCCCCTGTCAAGCAGTTTGTCTGAGTCTTGGCTAACCTAAAACCAACGACGTGGAAAACACTGTCACCCACTTATTTCTTGAAGGTTGGTACGAATTCTTCATCAATCAAGTCATGAATTTGGACACACAAGGAGGTTTCAGACTTAAACACTGATCAGTGTTCACTGCCATCATCTGGTCAAAACTCACACTCATAGGAAATGGGGCTTTCTTAATTACTGCAAACAATCACACAGCCTCAACACAATCCCTGTCAAAGTCACCAATCAACATGGTTTGGTGGAAGAAAGATGGGTGAAAGCTTGATGATGCGCCCAGCCATCACTAAGACTGGACAGTAGTGTTTCCCAGGAAGACATGGGTTTTCTGGTTTTGTGATCACATACGTGACAGGGCACACAGTGAAGAACTGTCTGAGGAGACGGAGGATTGTCGCCTGGCTTCCACCTGCACCGTCCTAGAGGAAATCTAGCATTTCATTAACAAGCTCTCTGAATTTTCTCCTCTGTAAAGAGCACCACAGCATCCACGACGGGGAGTTACCGTGAAGACAGAGGAGCTCGCAGACAAGTGTGAAGGAAAACACGCACCCCAGAGTGAACAGCATCTTCATGGTTCAACATGGCTCACAATAAGCCCGACAAAAGCTGTGTCTTTACCAACCCTGAAAACGTAGGCCTCTTACCGCAGAGACACGGGGTATCTACCCCACGTCCTTCTCAGTCATAGATATGCTTCTACGTTCTACAAATATCATTCATAGTCGACGCCAGTGGTTCTCAACCTTCGTAATGCGGTGACCCTTTTAAATAGACTTCCCCATGCAGTGCTGACCACCCCCAACCATAAAGTTATTTCATTGCTGCTTCATAACTGTAAGGTTGCTACTGTTATGAATCATAAGGTAAATACTTGATATGCAGGCTATCTGATATGCAACCCTAGGCTGTCATGACCCACAGATCGAGAACCACAGGTGTACATAAACAGTGATATGAATTTATAGGCTATTGTCCTCCAGACATTCTCTAGAGCTATACGACACAAAAATTATCATGTTCTATGTCATAGGTAAAGATACATATATATGTAAGTATGTATATATATATATATTTAAATTAAAATGCAGCGATGCATTTTTTGCTGTTACTACTTGATGTTTTGAGGCGCCATTGGGTGCTGTGCAGGTCTGACAGAGATGCTAGGAGGACAGGAAGCTTTCTTCAGGAACCAGGTCCGGATCCTCCAAGCCATAAATAACCTCCTTCTCCTCTCAACTCCTAACTCACTCTATCGAGCCCGTTTTCCATTACTGTGTTCTATTACTGCCTGCTCCTTTCTCATGTTCTACATTCTCTTACAAGCCATTCCAAGGGCTCTGCAGCACAATATTCTTGTAATTAACTGCTCAGTGACTGTCCCCATCCACGGCAGCTGTGCCTGAGCTCCCTCCCAGGGGTGGAGAGGAAGGAGCAAACAGTGACTTATGGGCGTTATTTCTTGCACACCTCCGGAAGCAGTTCCTGTTTAAGTCCTGCAATTGAAGAAGCAGAAGACCAAGGGACATTTGAAGATACCTGTGGTACGAAGGAAAAAAAATCCACCGAATGAAAATAAATTGCATACAAGTGCTATAAAAAGTCAGGACTCGTACAGCAAAAAAGAGATGGCACCCTCACCATCACAGGGGAAAAGGCACGTGCCTGCTCATGTTCAGGAGTGTGAACTTGATCTTATACATCATGTCTTCTGACAAGGGGATGCTGATGCAAGAAGGAAGCAACATCTTTTCATAAAAATGAAAACTAGCTGGCTGGTCAGCTCCCTCTCAGGGGAGAAACTCTAAAAATGGGAGGGATAATCCCACCACGCAATGGGCCTACCCATCAAATGTGTCCTGTTAACTTTAAGAGAAAGAGCTGGGCATAGTGGTCCATACCTTTAATACTGGCTGCAGGAGGGCAGAGCAGGAAGAATGCCACTGGGCTTATCAGACAAACTTATCACACAAAACGAGAACGATGAAAAACATAAATAGAGGATCTGCTCACAAAATTATATTTTGCAAAAAACTGAATTTGAAAAGAATGGAGAGCTAAGAAGCATTCTAAGAAATATTTTTTTAAAAAATGTATTCCATTTAGTAGTAAGGGAAAAGAGTATATTCCAATACTAAACAACTGGACTGAAACAGTGCCTAGATATCCCCACAGTGCATTTGGACATGCATCCAGAATGAACTGTCGTTTCCTATTTTAGAGGTGGCTGATTTCACTAGGTTTCAAATGAGAACAGAACAGGTTTCAGTGGCGGGAGACCTAGATTTTGACTCCGGTGGTACTGCTTAGTGTGGGACTTGGGATAAATCATCTTTGCTAAGATTCAAGAATAAAAAGCACCTGGAGGAGCCCCAGGGAGGAAAGGCAGAGGAAAGCACAGCTCGGGGGCTGCGCCAAGACAGCTGCATGCTTCCTCGACACTTTTCCTGCTTACGGTGCTGGATTTATTAAGCATATTTTAAAGGTTATTATTTAAGCCGTTAACAACACCATTTAAAAGAACAAACTAGAATTTCTTGAGCAGTTACCATTCTCTTATAGGCTAAACGTCTACATACACTGTTGGGAGATCCTGCTGGTCCTAGGCTGCAGTCTACCAGAGCCTGGAAGCTTTCCCTAAGCTTGGCAACAGGGAAGACTCCTTCCCCTACAGCGAGACTTCTTGCTTTCCACCTGCCCTTATCTGGAGACTGTGTTTGGGCCCAGAGGGCTGACTTTATCTGAAAGCTGTTTCTAAGCCTGGATGCCTGATTTATCTCTAGCATGACCCGTGGCACAGTATCCTTCTAGAAGCCTTTCCCCTGCTGTATATATGGTAACTAAGACTTGTACTAGGAATTTTGCTATAGGACGCTGCTGCCACACACGAAGCTTTATGATAGGACTGTGTCACTTAATGCAAACTAGGGTTTGTCCCCAGGCTCCCCAGTCCTGTATATTTCCTATACTCTGGAATAAAGCTGAGCTGATGCACTGAAGTCATCTCTACTGTGCCCGGAGCCATCTGAGCCCTGTTATCTGCTTCTGCCTCCTCTGTCCTCATAGATCAGGCTAGCCAACCATCCCAAAGAAGAAGCAGAAACACAATACATTACCTCGTATACTATTTGCAATCTACAAAACTTACCGCTTTCCCCAGACATCTTTCAGGGAAAAGGTTAGATGCTACCTGGGCATAACAGTGCACTCCTTTAATCATAGCACTTGGGAGGCAGAGACAGGCAGTCTCTGAGATTGAGGCCAGGCAGGTCTATAAAGTGAGCTTCAGGACAGCCAGGGCTACACACAGAAACCATGTCTTGGGGAAAAAAAAAAAGCAAAAAGAAATGTATGTTGAACCAAAGCATTTATGCAACCATAGAAAGAGAAACCAGAAAGCCCAACATGATTGCATCATCCTGGTTCCAAAAGTCAATCTACATTTGGGCTGAATTCCATATTTGCTCCTCAAACAACTGTCTATTATCCCAGTATCACACAGTGTTAGCTAATCAATCTCTTTCCTGTTACTCGGAACAGTAGCCAAAAATATTACTTGCAGATTTTAGTACGTGCAGCTCTTCAAAGCAACCAAATCTATCCCCAGAATAGATGCCCCAGAGTGGTTATGACCTCAAAAGCATGCAGAAATAACTGAACAAGGCAAAATCAACTTTGGTCCTCAATAACAGTAATAGCAACGAAAACAAGTGATACCCTTGCTCAAGTACAAAAGGACACAGATATGTGCTCTCTCTCTCTCTCTCACACACACACACACCACACACACACACACAGAGAGAGAGAGAGATTATGAATATAGTATGTTGAGTATTTTAGAGATATATTAGGTCAAATACTTTACAAAGTTACTTTCAATGCAATAATACTTGGGGTTTATGATCTTTCTAATTAAAATGAAAAAAAAATCTAGCAGCCACATGTGCATTTCCCTGGCTCTGTCTCAGCACAGAGCCCCAGAGGTGTACAGACTGTTGGCCACACTTCAGCAACTCATCTAAGACCGAAACTATCCTCTGGATTTTCCTAATGAGTTCTAAAGCCACCCGCTCCAGCAGAATAGGGCCATCTGAACAATGTAATTAGTTATAACAAGTAAATTAATACATAGAAATAACTATAACCCATTTTTTAATAAAATTGACTTTCCTTCCTTAGAATATTTAGAATACTTTCTGACCCTAGCTAAGTTTTCATTTACAATATACTCAAATCATTCATAGAAGTAAGACTCGCTGAAGGACACAACCCCTGAAGCTGTATTGAGAATGGCTTCATTTTGAAATTAAAAATATTCAGGAAATCTAAAACTAGGCCCACATAAACACTCATTTGGTTAGATGTTAAAAAACCTATCTTTTATGTTCTTGTGATATTGAAATACAATGCATAAAACCAATGCTCCATGGGGACAACGGGATTATAATACAAAATATGACTAAGCAAGATCTACACCCCTGACTTCCCAAGAAGAGCCAGTGACCTACAGTAAGCTCTCAAATATTTGTTGACGGGTACTCATGGTCACATATTTCTGAAGACAATTCTCAAACTAAAAATGACACCCTGAAAAAGTTACTTACCACATAGAGCTGTTTCCACATGGTTCCCCAGTCTCTTAATGTGGACGTCATCTCTGTGATGACCGAGTCTTCAGTGGGAATAACCATTTCAAATTGTCTGTGAAGTTGAAGATGACAAAAACATATATATATGCCAGAGAGAACATTTCCTCTTTAACACTCAAGAAGATCAACCAGGAAAGAAAGCCCTTTGAGGTACAGCAGCAACCAGGATGTGACCAGGCGCTTGTATGAGGAAGGCTAGACGTGAGGGTAGTACAATGGCCAAGGGCCCAGCCACTTGATCTAGGTGAACACTGATGGGGAGAAAGAACATTAGCATTCTACTTCTGAGACAGCCTGGCCAGTAGACAACTCTTTTAATCTCTCTATAATCTCTCAATTGCTTTCACCTGCCACAAGATCAGCAGACTACACCAACTATGAGGCACCCTCTGGCACCCAAGTGCTGTGACCAGAGGACTCAACAGGACTGAAAGAAACACTACTCAGCCACCAGGATGCACGGCGTGTGAAGTTGTAGCTAACCCATAACTAGAGCATTCCCAAAGCATCGATTTGAGCTCACAAACCCCTTAATCATATTATTTGGAAAAGGCCAATGAAAAAAAAAATGTGCTTGATTAATACTGTTACGATACAGCACAGCCGAGGCTTAATATGTCATAGACATTAGCATGTTCATTGCAGAAGGCTCCTCTCTGTGTTTAATATAATGGACTCTTCATTCCTTCTTTTATAGCCAGAAATAAGTATTAGTCAGGTATGCATGGCTGTCCTGAAAGGCAGCATCATGAGGAGATAAATGGGAGGGACTTTAGACGGCCCCTGGGTCGTGCCTTTAGCACAGAAGAATCTTCATCTCCAGTTTCTTTTGTCAAATCCTTTCTGGGTTTGTGCAGGTTCAAGAGGTTACATGGCCATTATCGTTACTGCCTCTCAGAAGAACGCAATCAGCAATATCAATGGGGACTATTTCCTTTATTTCAGGTTTATTTGTCCGAAGGCCAACATCTCATATGTAAAAGGAAACAGCTTATTAAACTCCAAGGGAGAGTCCTTATTAGCATGAGGCAAACTGCTCAGCAGGTCCTTAGGATGTTATGTCCAAGTATGTACATCTGTCTTTGAGGAAATCTTCCTAACGTGAATGCAGAAACTAAATCTTGCCTTGATTCTTCTCCTCATTGAGTTCCATCTCCTCATTTCTCATTATTGCTAAAAAAAAAAAAAAAAAAAAAAAAAGAAAAAGAAAAAGAAAGAAAGAGAAAAAAAAATGTCCTATGAATCTTTCCCTTCTTTCTGGGGCATAAGTGAAGCTGAAAATGTAAAGCTGGAACTTAAAACTAGAAAGAATGTAAACAGTAACATAAACCTTGTGGAGGATACAGGACGGTTCAAAGAACCTACACATGGCACTTCCCAAAGGTAGAATATTTACTCAGCTTTTGAAGCAGCTGTTGTAATTTAAGCGATGAATATCTGGATTCAGAGATTAGAAAATGATCCTATACAAAGCCCAAGAGGAAAGAAGAGATCCCCAGGAATTCTTGCCACTGCATTCAACATTTGAAAAGTAAGGTCTCGGCAAGAATTAAACAATACAGAAGCTGCCTGCCCTAACTCATGAATTATCATTTAATTTCAAGAGCCTCACCATGGACCCTCCTTTGCTCTGAAGATCTAGGGATGAACCACGGACATTTTAATATGTGGAAAGCTCATCTGGGGTTGTTCAAACAAAATGCAAATGTTCAAACACTAAATACCACGTAGACAGGACAGCTCTTTTGTATTAATTACATAAACCCCTAAATTAGTGCTGAAATAAACTATCTTAGTAACTGCCCTGAAATGTATTTCATTCAGCTATTCTGGGACAAACTTTGCATCAGTTTCATCCCAGCGGTCGGTCCATTACGTTAAAAATATGCTTAAGACAAGTTGGGTGATATTTACATCCTGGAGATCTTTCTCTTGGGAAAAACAAGCAGCCGACATGCTGTGTCCTTCAACATTTTCAGGACAAAGCTTTTCTCCTTGAGTCTTAGAACCATGGTTCGACACCAACTGCAGTAACTCCTTTTTAGAAAAGAGGCCATTCACCCTGAGTTCCCATTGCCTATAATTCCCCTCAGGCCTGGTGAAGGCCTAGAACCCGTAAATCTTCAACTCAAACAAGCAAATTCTGGGACACCTTTATCCACATTTACAGTTTCTTAGGGCTCATAGCGTCAGGGCAGTTATACTCTAGTACACCAGGAACAACATCCAAGATATAGGGCTAAAGATACAGCTCAACAGTTAAGAGCTCTGGCTGAAACTGAAGGGCCCAGACCCTCACCTAGCAGGAGCCACCACCACTTTGGCAGAAAAGGCTCCCCAAGATGTAGGCCCCCGATTCAGCACAGGATGTGTGCTGAGGCCCCAACCTTGCTGGACCTTGCTCTACTAACTGGGAAGAAATTGCCAGGCATCCTCCATGAGGCAGGGCCTGATTATGTAGCCCTGGCTGGCCAGGAGCTCACTGCGTAGGCCAGGCTAGCCTATCACTCACAGAGATCCACCTGTCTCTATTTCTTGAGTGCTGGGCTTAAACGTGAACCACCACATACAGTTTTGTTTTTAACTTCTTTGTGTTAGTACTGTGTGGGCATGGTATGTGTGAGGTCATACATGTGTTCTTGCATACATGTGAGGGTCAGGGAACACTTTCATGGAGTTTTCTTTTTCCTTTGTGTGTGATATCTAAAGATCAAACTCAGATTGTCAGGTTCGCATAGCAAGCACTCTTACTCACCATGGTAGGGCCCCTGCCTAGCAAGCGTCCCTAAAAATCAGGAAACCAAGAAAAACCAGTTTCTCTGTTTAAGATTAAACAAGTTTGATAATCTATGAACAATGAGAGACGGCTGTACCCTAAGATGCCCCTGTGGTGAACATTACTGATGGACATTGAGAAATGGACATATCCTAGGATGTCCTGTGCCTCAGCACTTAGAACTGGGTTCTTGAATTGTCTCTATCTGCTGTTCTAGTATCTCCTCTCAAACAACAGAGAACATGGTTTGATCTTCTGTAGGTCATTTTGCGATACAATTACTAAGCCTTTCAAGGCAGCTGTGGGAAACTTTCCACTACTAATACAATGCATTCTTACCCTTTGTTCTTTACACAGGCATTTTTCAAGTGAACATAGCTGGAAGGAAATATACCCTGGAAGAGAAAACATGAAGGTTATGGTCTAGCTGTCTCTTCAAGTCAATTGTTCATAAGCAGTTATATCTGAAACAGTTAACAACCCAGACAATATGAGGAACAGCAAAACACCAGCCCACTCTAGGGGCTAACATGCAATGTGGCACAAGCCGTTATTTCTAGTACCTATTCCAACTTAACACATTTAGAGATTTTATTTCTAAATATAATGGGGAAAAACATCTCACATTCTTTTTGTTTCATTTATTTTTTGTAACAGAGTCTTGCCGTGTAGCCTTGTCTAACCTGGAATTTATTACATAGACCAGGCTGGCCTTAAACTTGTGGCAATCCTGCAGCTACACTTCCTCAAAGCGGACTTACGGCTCTGGGCTACTACTCTGCCCAGCTAAACAAGTACGTTCTCCATAAAGCAGAAAAGAAAGGCGCTCAATACTTCTATATAAAAACTGTGGTTTATAAATGGAAAAAAATTACATTTGATGTTGTTGTTATTTGGCAATTGGTTTATGAGACATGGTCTCACACCATAGGCCAGCCAGCAAGGAATTCGCAGACCAGGCTGTCCTCAGACTCAGCAATCTTTCTACCTTAGCCCTCATGTGCTGGGGTTACAGACACGTAACATCAGAGCAGGCTGAAATTATGTTACAATGAATGACATGAGCTTACAGCCGAGCTCTGTGAGAGAACACTTGTCTGCTTTACAGGGGGTCATGGGCTTAATTCAAGGTATTGTCAAACAAACAAACAAAATTTGGGCTGGTCAGATGGCTTAGTGTTGAGCTCAATTATTCACACACAGACACACACACACATATATATACACATACATAATCTACAGTAATGAATAGGAAGAGACTGTTTAAAAACTATTTTTAAAAGATTTATGTTTATTCCAATATGACAGAATTAACAAATAAAATAAGCCCTAAAAAGAAAAGTCAAAATCAACATTTATGACATGAGACAGAGGAACCATAATAATCTTTTCAGAAATGTGTGCTAAATGAATAATTAAATATCAAGGCTATATTTGCATTGCACTGCATATGCCCAAAAATTTTTTTTAAAAAACCTTTAAATGAAGGCTAAAATATCCAGAAATTAAATTTATATGCTCATTGTCCCTTAGGCTTCCCTTGGGACTGATCTAAAATAATGAAATGAAGTAATTAAACACAGTTGGATGTTCTTGCAGAAGCTGTGTTTAAGCAGAGACAGGCAAAAACTTTCGACTGTATTTTGAAAATGAGAAATGGTACAGTTTGTCATCCACAGTTTTAAAAAAGCCAGAATGATGTATATGATTGTATTACATGGGCATTTGCTGCCGTGCCTGACAACCTGAGTTCGATCCCTGGGAGAAGCATGGCAAGGAGAGAATGACCTAAGGGCTTTGATGTATGGGCATGCACGCGCGCACACGCGCGCACACACCACACACCAGTAAAATAAAACGACAAAAAAAAAAAAAAAAAAAAAAACAACGGGAAGATTATGGGGGCATTTAAAAGCTACTGATGGCTGGAATGGAACAGAGTAATGATTACTATCAAACTTCCCAAATGAAAGATTAAATGAAAGTCCCATTACTTCCTCGGGGTTTAATATGAATACCGACAGTGACTCTTAGGGCCTTCCTCGAATGGCAAGAGAGAAGAGCGCTTCCAAGTGCTGCATTCTTAATTCAGCTCCCATCACCCGAGGAACCCTTATCACGACACTAAAACAAACCTACTCCTCCATACTGGCGCCATTACAAACAAGACTACAGGAAATTTAAAGACTAAATATCACTATGCAGTATTTCCTTTGTAATATATTTCCTCTGCCTGAATTTTAATTTACCTCTCTGGAAAACTAACACTTCAAAAGGTTTTGCTTCTATCTAATGAGCTTAAGCACTTGCCAGCACAATTTTCGAGGGCTATAGAGAATTATGGCTTCAGTGTCTTACCTTAATATTAATCCCAGTTCAAAGGAATTCCCAAAATTATGAGACTCTGTATTATCAGTTTGGGAGCCTAATTAAGAGTCCAACTCTAATTCCAATTGTACAGCAAAATAATTTAAATAATCATCTTCAGTAAAAAATAAATCTTATAATTACAGTTATAAATAACCCTTTTTACCTTGATATTTGGGTTTTTTAAGGCAAATCCTCTGTACCAGCCTGTGGAGACATAATCGTTATTACATTTTAATACATAAACCATGATAATATTTAAAGATAAGAAATGAAGTGTTCTTTGATGTTGGAATTTTAATCTTCCTATGCATAAGCATAGCGATTCTAGGACTAGGCTAGGTGAGAAATCAATTGACCGGAAGTTTAAGCATTTCACTCATCAACCGATTCGTTAAAATTGTACCAGAAATTTGTATAAGTGGAAATAGGAGCTTGAATCAAAAGCATTGGGCTTAAATAAAGAAACTCACTGCAATTTACTAGCTATTTTTTTAGTTGTTTTCATTTTATTTTTGCAATAGGGTCTACGTAGCCTAAGATGGCCTTGAACTCAGAATCTTTCATCCTTAGCTTCCCATGTCTGTAACACCAAGCTCAGCCTAATCTTTAATTTGGGGGACATCACCTTAGCTCTGTGAGCACCGCTTCTCCCCATTTCACTAAGGGCCACACCTTGTCCAAGGGAAGTGCAAGAGTCTACATAAGACTTAATGTCACTCTAAATTCTGCCTCATGGTTAGCACAGGTTGATCTGGAAGTAACAATGCCTGGCCAGCAGTGATGTAACAGATGTGTGTATACATACATAAGCCCACCACCTATAATAGAAGCTCGCCAGCAGTGATGTAACAGATGTGTGTATAAACCTGCAACCTATAATAGTACCTGGTGAGCAGTGATGTAACATGCGTGTGTATACATACATAAGCCCACCCCCTGCCACAAGATCAGCCTGATGTCCTAATAATTGTTACCCAAGTGAGCTTGAATACTTACGTCAATGAGGTATTTGATCAGTGTAATTGGCCACGGTGTTCACTGTGCTTACGTTCGGAATGACCCAGTCTTCTAGTACTATTCCTGGGGGAGGCATCTCTTTTTTGTCATGTTAAACAAATGTATTTTTTTATAAGTGCAGATGCCATTTTTCTTATTTATAGGAAATTATTTGCTACGCAGAAATGCTCTAATGTCTGGACTAGTTGAATTTTTGAAAGGAAAGGGTTGCCCTGTATATTACATTTGTTTGGTTCCTCACAGTGAATCATGTCTAACGTCTTAGTAGCAGTTCAAGACAGGAATCTTGATCTTGAAGTAGGAATGTCTATATCATGGGGTTTATTAATGTCTCTCAAGAACAGATCCAAGATGCATATCAATTTGTAACAATCATTCTAACAGAATAAAAACCTACTATATCGCATTAAATATACACCCTATTTCTATGCACCAATTTGGGGAGAATTTTATATTTATATAGCAAGGGGAAACAGAGTGCATTCAGTAATGACACAGAAAACCTTATTATATTTTTAGATTTCTCAATTACAATGGATAGAATATTCACATATTATCAGCATTTAAAGCCAAAACCCAGCTAAATATAGCAGTTTCATTTGTCCAAACACAATTTAACGCCTGAAGAGACTTTGTAAGATAGAACAATATTATATAATAAATTCCCAGGGTAAAGAAGCCTTCAAGGAAGGAAATGGGCATTTTCTTTATATGTTCATGACATTCCAAATTCCAGTCATTTTGTTAACAAAAAATGTAGTCAGTTCATTTGAGATCCTTTCAAGGATCCTTTCAAGGGTGGACCTTAGAACAATAATGGAGGTCTAAGGAGAGATGAGGTATTTTTAATGAATTGCATACATTAACAATACCGCACAGAATGTTTACTAACATTTCAAATTCATTGTATAATTTTATTCTAGATTTGGAGCAGAGAGACCACAAGGCTAGAGTGTAGCTGGCCAGTCCTCTGGGTTTCTTGCTACTCAACTTCAGATGCTCCATCTTTTGAGGCTCAACCTCAGGAGCTCCATCTTTGGAGTTTGTCCTTCATTTTTTTTTTTTGAGCCCTGAGGTTACAGGAAAACCTTCCAGGCTGAGAGTTAGCCATCAACTCCTACAAACAGAACGTGTTCCAGTGCTTTCTACTTCTCATGTAAGGGCTAAAAAAGGACAATAAATTAGGAAAAAATACAATCAACTTAAAATAATACTTCATTGCTTTCTCATGATCGCACATTAAATATGTAAGGAACAAGTTTTGTCAAAAAAAAATATATATATATAGCTTGCTCTGACTCCAGGGAAAGGTTCTGGAATGGACAGCCGTGTTTCCAAGTGTCATGCCGAGTTGTGGAGAAGAATCTCTTCACATAGCTTTAAGCCATAAGAGTGAGGCCGCTCACCATCGCACTTCTCCAGGATCTGAACGGTGTCTCCGATTTCCAGGGACAGGCCGTATGGGACGGTGCCTCGGAAACTGGCGATGACTGGAAGAGATGACACAGACAATAGAAGACAATCGGTTAGAGCCAGGCACGCTGCTCACGACTGAACACTGCTGCCTAGGAAACGAACGGGGGCCTGCTGTCATTTTACTCTTATATATTCCAAAAGAAAATCATATACTTGGGGAGCTGGGAGGCGCCCGCGCCGGCAGACGGAGCTGGGAGGCGCCCGCGCCGGCAGACGGAGCTGGGAGGCGCCCGCGCCGGCAGACGGAGCTGGGAGGCGCAGGCAGGCAACGACGGCTGCCGCCGAGACTGGAGGGGACCAGCGCAGCGGCAGAGGTCGCAGGCGGCAGGGACCAGCGGCAACACCGAGAGCAGATCGCCCCACTACAATTAAATCAAAGAGGTAGGCCTTTGGTTGGCGAGGGCCCTGGCAAACGGGGAGCCGGGACCGGTTCCGGAAAACCCTTCTTAGGGGTGAGAGGGTTCTTGGCCCCCAGCAGGAGCCAGGAAACAGAGCGAGGGCAATTAGTAAGAGAAGCCTCTGGCCAGCAGAGAAACCTGATCTGATTTTAAAAGACCAATTAGATAGCATTGAAAGGAGGAGATGGGCAGGCGCCAAGGCAGAACATCACCCATTAATCAGAAAAACAACATGAAAACACCAGATCCCAAAGATCTTACAACAGAAAGATTTGAACACCCTAACACAGAAGAAGTGGAAAAAATTGACTTTATGAAAGCAATAGAATCCCTTAAAAAATATGTAATAAACACCCTTATAGAAATGGATGAGAAGAATAACAAAAAGTTCGAAGAATTAAGTAAATATGTACATGAGACCCTGGGAAACCAAGAAAAAACGATCAAACAGGTAATGGAAACAGTGCAAGAATTGAAAACTGAAAGGGAAGCAAGGAAGAGAACACAAAGGGAAGAACAGCTGGATATGGAAAATCTAGGCCAACGAGCAGAGTCTACAGAAACAAGCATAATCAATAGACTACAAGAGATAGAAGAAAGAATCTCAGATGCTGAGGACACCATAGAGAAAATAAATGCACTGATCAAAGAAAACAGCAAAGCCAACAAATTCTCATCACAAAACATTCAAGAAATATGGGACACAATAAAAAGACCAAACCTAAGAATTATAGGAATAGAAGAAGGAGAAGAATCACAGCTCGAAGGCCCAGAAAATATTTTTAACAAAATTATGGAAGAAAACTTTCCCAACATAAAGAAAGTTATCCCCTTGAATATTCAAGAAGCATACAGAACACCAAACAGACTGGATCAAAGAAAAACTTCCCCTCGCCATATAATAATCAAAACACAAAATAGACAGGTTAAAGAAAGAATATTAAGAGCTGCAAAGGAAAAAGGCCAAGTAACCTATAAAGGTAAACCGATCAGAATTACACCTGACTTCTCTATGGAAACCATGAAAGCCAGAAGGTCCTGGATAGAGGTACTTCAAAAGCTAAGAGACCATGGATGCAAACCCAAACTTCTGTACCCTGCCAAGCTAGTGTTCACTATCAATGGAGAAAACAAGACATTCCAGGATAAGAACAAATTTAAACAATACGTAGCCACAAATCCAGCTCTACAGAAAGTAATAGAAGGAAAATCGCAACCCAAGGAATCCAACAATGCCAACACTGACTACAATAACTCAGGCATCTAGTGAACCTTCACCAGCACAACTCAAAGAAGGGACACACACACAAACTCTACTACCAAAAAAACAATAAGAATAACCGGAGTAAACAACAATTGGTCATTAATATCACTTAATATTAATGGTCTCAATTCACCTATAAAAAGGCACAGGCTAAGAGATTGGATACGAAAACAGGATCCAACATTCTGCTGTTTGCAAGAAACACATCTCAACCACAAAGACAGGCATCTACTCAGAGTAAAAGGTTGGGAAAAGGTCTTTCAAGCAAATGGTCCTAAGAAAAAAGCAGGTGTGGCCGTACTAATTTCCAACAAAACGGACTTCAAACTAAAATCAATCAGAAGAGATCGAGAAGGACACTTTATACTCATAACAGGAACAATTCATCAGGATGACATCTCAATTCTGAATATCTATGCCCCTAATATAAAAGCACCCACTTATATAAAAGAAATATTACTAGAACTCAAGGCAGACATCAAACCACACACACTAATAGTAGGAGACTTCAACACACCTCTCTCTCCAATGGACAGGTCAATCAGACAGAAACCTAATAGAGAATTAAGAGAATTACTGGAGGTAATGAAACAAATGGACTTAACAGACATCTATAGAACACTCCACCCAAATAGGAAAGAATATACCTTCTTCTCTGCAGCTCATGGAACCTTCTCAAAAATTGACCATATACTCGGAAACAAAGGAAGCCTCCACAGATACAAAAGAATATCAGTGTCCACCTGTGTCTTATCAGATCACCACGGATTAAAGTTAGAAGGCAACAACAATGCTGCCCCCAGAAAGCCGACAAACTCATGGAAACTGAACAATCAACTACTGAACCACACCTGGGTGAAGGAAGAAATTAAGAAGGAAATTAAAGTCTTCCTTGAATTTAATGAAAATAAAGAGACAACATACTCAAACCTATGGGACACGATGAAAGCAGTGCTAAGAGGAAAGTTCATAGCACTAAGTGCCCACTTAAAGAAAACGGAGAAAGCATACATTGGGGACTTAACAGCACACCTGAAAGCTTTAGAAAAAAAAGAAGCAGATGTGCCCAGAAGGAGTAGAAGACTGGAAATAATCAAACTGAGGGCAGAAATCAACAAAATAGAAACACAGAAAACAGTCCAAAGAATCAATGAAACAAAAAGTTGGTTCTTGGAGAAAATCAACAAGATAGACAAACCCCTATCCAAACTAATTAAACAACAGAGGGAGAACACGCAAATAAATAAGATCAGAAATGAAAAGGGGGACATAACCACAGACACAGAGGAAATTCAGAGAATCATTAGATCTTACTACAGGAGCCTGTATGCCACAAAACTGGAAAATACAAAAGAAATGGACATCTTTTTAGATAAGTACCATATACCAAAGCTAAACCAAGACCAGGTGAAAGATCTAAATAGACCTGTTAGTCGCGAAGAACTTGAAGCAGTTATCAAAAATCTGCCCTCTAAAAAAAGCCCAGGACCAGATGGTTTCAATGCAGAATTCTACCAGAACTTCCAAGAAGAGCTAATACCTATTCTCCTTAATGTATTTCACAGTATAGAAACAGAAAAGTCATTGCCAAATTCCTTTTATGAAGCTACAGTTACCCTGATACCAAAACCACACAAAGACCCAACCAAGAAAGAGAACTACAGGCCTATCTCACTCATGAATATCGACGCAAAAATTCTTAATAAAATACTGGCAAACCGAATTCAAGAACACATTAGAAAAATTATCCATTATGATCAAGTAGGCTTCATCCCAGAGATGCAGGGCTGGTTCAACATACGCAAATCTATCAATGTAATCCACCATATAAATAAAATGAAAGAAAAAAACCATATGATCATTTCATTAGATGCTGAAAAAGCATTCGACAAAATCCAACACCCCTTTATGATAAAGGTATTGGAGAGACTAGGGATACAAGGGTCATACCTAAATATAATAAAAGCTATTTACAGCAAACCGACAGCTAACATTAAATTAAACGGAGAAAAACTCAAAGCCATCCCACTAAAATCAGGAACAAGACAAGGATGTCCACTCTCTCCATACCTCTTCAATATAGTGCTTGAAGTTCTAGCAATAGCAATAAGACAACATAAGGGGATCAAAGGGATTCGTATTGGAAAGGAAGAAGTTAAGCTTTCGTTATTTGCAGATGATATGATAGTATACATAAGCGACCCCAAAAACTCTACCAAAGAACTCCTACAGCTGATAAACACCTTCAGTAATGTGGCAGGATACAAGATCAACTCGAAAAAATCAGTTGCCTTCCTATACAGTAAGGATAAGGAAACAGAGAGGGAAATCAGAGAAGCATCACCTTTCATGATAGCCACAAAGAGCATAAAATATCTTGGGGTAACCCTGACCAAGGAAGTGAAAGATCTATATGACAAGAACTTTAAGACTTTGAAGAACGAAATAGAAGAAGACACCAGAAAATGGAAGGATCTCCCTTGCTCTTGGATTGGGAGGATCAACATAGTAAAAATGGCAATTCTTCCAAAAGCAATATATAGATTCAATGCAATCCCCATCAAAATCCCATCAAAATTCTTCACAGATCTGGAGAAGACAATAATCAACTTTATATGGAAAAATAAAAAACCCAGGATAGCCAAAACAATCTTATACAATAAAGGAACGTCTGGAGGCATTACCATCCCTGACTTCAAACTCTATTACAGAGCTACAGTATTAAAAACAGCTTGGTATTGGCATAAAAACAGAGAAGTCGACCAATGGAACCGTATAGAAGACCCTGACTTTAATCCACAAACCTATGAGCACCTGATTTTCGATAAAGGAGCTAAAACTATACAATGGAAAAAAGAGAGCATCTTCAACAAATTGTGCTGGCAAAACTGGATTTCAATCTGTACAAAAATGAAAATAGATCCATGTCTGTCACCATGCACAAAACTCAAGTCCAAGTGGATTAAAGACCTCAATATCAGTCTGAACACACTGAACCTGATAGGAGAGAAAGTGGGAACTACACTACAACAAGTGGGCACAGGAGACCGCTTCCTACGTATAACATCAGCAGCACAGACAGTAAGGGCCTCATTGAATAAATGGGACCTCATGAGACTGAGAAGCTTCTGTAAAGCAAAGGACACTGTCGCTAAGACAGAAAGGCAACCCACTGACTGGGAGAAGATCTTCACCAACCCCGCAACTGACAAAGGTCTGATCTCCAAAATATATAAAGAACTTAAGAAACTAGACTGTAAAAGGCTAATCAACCCAATTATAAAATGGGGCACTGAGCTGAACAGAGATCTCTCAACAGAAGAAGTTCAAATGGCCAAAAGACACCTAAGGTCATGCTCAACTTCCTTAGCGATCAGGGAAATGCAAATCAAGACAACTTTAAGATACCATCTTACACCTGTCAGAATGGCTAAAATCAAAAACACCAATGATAGCCTATGCTGGAGAGGTTGTGGAGAAAGGGGTACACTTATCCATTGCTGGTGGGAATGCAAACTTGTACAACCACTCTGGAAAGCAGTGTGGCGGTTTCTCAGAAAATTTGGGATCAACCTACCCATGGACCCAGCAATACCACTCTTGGGAATATACCCAAGAGAGGCCTTATCATGCAACAAAAATATATGCTCTACTATGTTCATAGCAGCATTGTTTGTAATAGCCAGAACCTGGAAACAACCTAGATGCCCCTCAATTGAAGAATGGATGAAGAAAGTATGGAATATATACATATTAGAGTACTACTCAGCAGTAAAAAACAAGGACTTCTTGAAGTTTGCAGGCAAATGGATGGAAATAGAAAACACTATCCTGAGTGAGGTAAGCCAGACCCAAAAAGAGGAACATGGGATGTTCTCACTCATATTTGGTTTCTAGCCATAAATAAAGGACATTGAGCCTACAATTCGGGTTCTTAGAGAAGCTAAAGAAGAAGGAGAACCCAAAGAAAAACATATAGGCATCCTCCTGAATATTAACCTTCATCAGGCGATGAAAGGAGACAGAGACAGAGACCCACATTGGAGCACCGGACTGAAATCTCAAGGTCCAAATCAGGAGCAGAAGGAGAGCGAACATGAGCAAGGAACTCAGGACTGCGAGGGGTGCACCCACACACTGAGACAATGGAGATGCTCTATCGGGAACTCACCAAGGCCAGCTGACCTGGGTCTGAAAAAGCCTGGGTTAAAACCGGTCTCACTGAACATAGCGGACAATGAGGACTACTAAGACATCAAGAACAGTGGCAATGGGTCTTTGATCCTACTGCATGTAGTGGCTTTGTGGGAGCCTAGGCAGTTTGGATGCTCACCTTACGAGACCTGGATGGAGGAGGGTTTTCCTCGGACTTCCCACGGGACGGAGAGCCCTGATTGCTCTTTGGGCTGAAGAGGGAGGGGGAACGTATTGGGGGAGGGGGAGGGAAAGGGGAGGCGGAGGTGGGGAAGAGACTGAAATATTTAATAAATAAATAAAGAAAGAAAGAAAAAAAAAAGAAAATAAAAAAAAAAAAGAAAGAAAATCATATACTTGGTCAATGTCTTGAAATAAACACTATGACTATACATTGAAAATATGTGGAATACTCCATGGGTAAAATATAAAATACTAAGACTATTTTAAAAAAAGCAACATATAAAGGCAATAATTAGTGCTTGTAGGTCCTTGAGGGGCTGTGTGCTTCAAGTCCCACAGGGTCTATTCCCTCCCTCCAGGTGCCTGGCTGCGGTAATTAATAGGCAGACGTTACTAACAAATGAAGAATACAGGTCGTACTCAGCACTGAGACTGGCTGGCCTGGATTTCACACTGTTAGATTCTTTCCCTGAGACAGTCAACGTGAAATGAGAAGGGACTCTGTCTGTTGGCTCACTCTCCTCCCCAGAGCCCTGTCAGGCTCAGGGCATACCAGCAGTCTCTTTTAGAGTAAAATCAAGGGTGACTCAGCAAGACATGGTCAGAGCTAAACCCTCAGCCATAATCCCTGCATCCCTCAGCGCTCTCAACACTTGCAGTGGAGTGGGGAGGGGCCCCATTAATTATAGACTGATGCCTTTGCTGCTTTAGATGAGTTGGTTTGGGGAACACTGCAGACTAGGATGGACCACCTAAAGAAGAGGAGCATCTAGATGACTAACCCAGGCTTCTCCAGGAACGACAGAGAGACCGAATGTCAGAGACATGTTGGAAACAACTCAGGACACGCTCAGAAACGTCATCATCTTCCACCCCCCAAAAAAGACCACACACTCTGATGCCAATTTGCAATTTATGTCAGGTTGAAAAGATACTGAAAAGGTGAGAATCTTAATCTTATTTCTAATTTTGTTTCAAGTAATGAGGCTCGGATATAACCCTAACCACCCAACCAAGTTTCTGCTACTTTGGGGAATATCGTTGAAAGCCTTAAGAAACACATGAATCTGTCAAAAAAAAAAAATCAAAACATGCCAATAAGTTAATGGGCTTTAAGAGATGTCTCAAGGCCTTTTATGATCTCAAAACAAAATTAACACTAGAAAGCAAAATATAGGACAGGAAACACAACCCAAAGCGCCACAAGATAGATAAAAATAACAACACGGGGCAAACACGGAATATTTTATAACTGTAGACAAACACTAGTCTATGAAGTCATTTTCTAACTCTACCAATAAATGCCATATGGTCTCATGCTAATGTTCAAGAAAACATCTGCTTGAAAAGCAAGAGTTCATGCACCTTGAAAGAAGATTTCATATAACTTAGATATTTTTTGTGAGCCCAATTGCTGGACATACAGTAGATTAAATCCTATCTAGAGAATGCCTGCATCTAGAGCAGACTTTGTGTGCTTCCCAGGTTATTCATCTTCCTCGGGGTACCCTTCCTTGACTTGCATCCTCCCATTCCACCTTGCACGCACGGCGGCACCAGATATGTCCGTCTCACCATTTATGATCTCCAGCATTTGGACAACGCACTTGGAAAAGCTCCGTGAATCTGGGGTTGTGTTGGTTTGAGCTCCTAATTGCCTCTCGGCTCAAATATGCTGAACTTTCTGGCATGTGATCACTGAGGGAATGAAGGGGAGCATGACCATTACTGTAATATGTTTTGGTCTGAAACAGCCAAGTTTGTTTCATTGTTTATATTTTAAAAATATCCAAATCTCCAAGAATCAACCTCTGTTGAAATTCATTCTCTCAAAAA
The DNA here is from genome assembly GCF_014885135.2 of Alexandromys fortis. NCBI lineage: Eukaryota > Metazoa > Chordata > Mammalia > Rodentia > Cricetidae > Alexandromys > Alexandromys fortis. The sequence continues at coordinate 4,789,185 of NW_026067983.1, read as the reverse complement.
AGCTACTTAAACTGGTTTTCTGGGTTCTAACTACATTACCTCACTCCTTATCCACAGGAATGAGTCTCCCCCTTCTCATGAGAGTTCCCTGGAAACTACAAGGTAGTATTAGTTTAAGTCTTAGCCTGATTGGCTTTCTCTTTCATTGGAACCACATGGAGTCAATTCCTTCAATGACTATGTGAGTGTCTCACCCATAAATGGAGTATGAACAAACACATGGAACCCATAGAAGGAAGAAGGCATGAAACCACTGAGAGGTTTCTAATGGACTCACACAACTTAAGGGACACCTGCCACAGCACCTACCAGTAAGTAGTGAAGTATATATCACGCTGAAAACAAGCACTTTCCAAGACAGCTCGAAGCATGGCTTTGACTTACGCACCATGAAATGACAAACCACTTCCAATTTCTCAATACAAATGGATGAGGACCAAGCAATGTTTGCATTCAGGCTTCAGGTCATAAAATAGCATGCTGAAAGAACAACCCACAGGCAAAACAAAAAATGACTCGAAGACGTGACTATGCCACCTCTGTCATCCACAGCAATACTCTACTACAAACTAAAGATGACCAGCTTAGTGAAGCAAAGCTCCAAAGGAAACACACATTGACAAAGTCTTTGCTTGCCTTTCCATGGAACACTCCTAAAACATATATTTCAAAATCTTGTTTTGGGAACAAACATTCAACTAATCTATGTGGACTTTCTACAAGTGTTCTTGCAAGACACAGGCCCAGAGCTGAAGATTAACTTCATCACCAGCTATTGCACAGAAGCCAAGCCTTCGTATAAACTATACTCATTGTCTACTTCTCAGCGGCAGTTTTCTCCCCAGTCAGGTTAAGATCCACCAAACATGGTCACACAATGTGCTAGCCCCTTGATTTCACGTCTTTGTTCATCTTCTTCTGAACTGAACAGCTACAGAGCAATTCACAACGAGCTTGCGGAGCTGGAAATTCAGACTCAGGGCGTCTGTTCCAGCACTGAGCATACAGCTGAAATTCACTGTATGGATGGTGCTCATTTTCCCATTTACAATGTTCAAATATTGAAAATCCTAACTCAAGCTTTCCTTTAGAGTAAAACAATGAAATAAATTAATTACTTAGAATAATAAATGTGTACATAAACCTCATTTATATTCATGTCCTTAAAATATACATTCAAGGGCCGAAGCACTAAATGCATATCGTCAGTGTCCTGATGAAAATGTCCCAACCACCAGCATAGTGTCACAAACACTGCGTTTCCTTTACATAATGACATTGGGTAAGAGCAGACTAAATATCTGTAAGAAATATTCTCAAATACAACCACTAAATATTTTCTAAGTCAGCGGCAAAGAAAAGTCAAATAGTGTCACATGATAGGGACTCCTTCTCAGGTTCAATGATGCCATTTGTTTACGTAAAGAACAATAAAACATTTTCAGGCTTTGAAGATGGGTGCACAGACATTCAATCTCAGAGTTCTAGGACTTTAAAAAACCCAAACTCAAAGCACATTACTCAAAGGTATTACAAGTCAAGCATGTGGCCGCAAGTCACAGACGATAACATATCATTCACCAGCCCTGCCAAAGCACTATTTACAATGACTCCAGCTGCCACAACTCAGTCCCAGCCCCACAAACACTGTTCCTTGCCCTTTACAAGCTGACAACGCAAGCTGGATAGACCATGGTGTAGGAAAACACAGCAAAAATGCTTCTGCCCTAGGGACACAAAGACGGGATCTCATCTCTCCAAGACAGAACTTTTTGGCTTCATCTTCCTGCTCAAAAGATCTGCAACTCATCAAGAAGCTGTGGTCTGCAAGGTCACGTAGGAGCCAACTACTTTCAACACAGAACACGGGCTACCAGTCTCAGGTTCTGGCGTCATTTCACATTCAATTTAGCCCCAAGATGAAACTCATACTTTTATGTTTCTCAACAGAACAGACACGTGCCTGTTGCGGAATACTTGTTTAGCTATGCAAAGATGTTTTGTTGCATTTGCTTAATTGTATAAAGATGTGTTGCCGTATGACTTTTCCTGCCTAAGGCACCAGGTTGTTCTGATAAAAAATCAAATGGCCAATAGTGAGGGAGAAGGTATAGGCAGGACTTCCAGTCAGGGAGAGGAAGTAGGAGGAGTTTAGGCTCTAGGGAAGAAAGAAAAAGAGACCAAAGAGACACCAGGGAGACTCTAGGGGCCAGCCAGATGCAGAGGAGGCAGGAAAGTAGGACATACAGAATGAAAGAAAGGTAAAAAGCCCCAAGGCAAAACACAGGGGAATGGAAACATGTTAAATTAAGTTAAAAGAGCTAGTGGGACAAGCTTAAGCTAAGGTCAAGCATTCATAATTAATAATAAGTCCTTGCATCTTTATTTGAGAGCTGGTTGACAGTGCAAAGAAAATTCCAGCTACACATGCCCTCAAAATTAAATATCAGTGTTAAATGAGATCACTGTAAAATCTTTAAGGCTGGCGCGGAGCACTGTAGTGCCAGCCGGAATGATGCAGGCACGGGTCATGAAGGATCTATAGACATTCTAGTATTCTGAGAACACACTAAAAATCGACCTTTCACCTCGCTGAATGCCTGCCGTGAATATATCTGCACTATGAGGATCCTAAGGTGGAAGCAAAAGGGGAGGGGGGTAAGAATTCTTGAAGAGTTCAGATCTGAGCTGGGGAAGGAGAGAGACGAAAAGGAGAACACAAAGAGGCCCCAGATTTCTTCCTTCCTTATGGAATGGAAGATGTACCACCTCCTCAGCACATCTCTGAGTCCCTGGAGGAAACCAGCACAGTGCCAAGCCGTAATGTCGTCAAATGGGCTCCTGTTTCTCTAAGTTTCCGGGGCAGCACTTGCTAGACAGGAGAATGGGAGTCAGCAAAGATGTGCACTGGCGCCTCTCCTATGGAAGGGTGGGGCAGAACTGTCCTTCTACTTTATTTCCTTCCCAAAAGGGCACTGTGATGACCACTAGAAAGATCTCTCTAACAAGGCATGGAATTCTCTTGTGACTAGGGGTACTGAGGCACAGGGTAATTATTTCTAGAACAGCCCCAGGTGAGGGCAGACGCTTTCCTCAAGTTAGATGTCCTTGCCATAGCCATTCCCTTACAATGACAGATCTCTGTATTATAAGTTGTCACACTCTGAAGGGCCAGCCAAGCTCAGGTGGTAGACTGCCACTGGGCCTGCTTTGCAGTTCATCTCTCTCTGCACAGGCTGCTGCCTTCCGTTCCTTTCCCACAGGGGGAACCCTAAGAGGCCCTCATGATAAATAACTCAGAACTGTCAGGTTAAGGTTTTTTCCTGTTTTGATTTCAGAGACTAGAAAAAGGGATCAGAAGCAGGAAAAGAAGATGCGGAAGCAATGTTATCAGGAGAGAATGACAAACATTTGTTTAATGACTGCCACTGTGGTCAGAAATGAACTTGCTCATGCTACAAATGCAGGGGAAGTCTTCTGAGTGGCTCAGGAACAAGCCAAGGTCACAGAGAAACTTGAATTACGGGTGCTATCAATTGGTACTTTCAGGAACAACTCAAAGTAACACCCCTCCCAAAGGTTATGGTTTGGGCCCACTGCATCTTAGAAGAGCATCTAAACAATCATCTCAAACGTATCCTAGCACACTGGAAAGAGGCAAGATTGTAAACAGAGAGCAGGAGACCTGGGACTTTACTACTTAGGAACCACCAGGTCCCCAATCCGACTACTGCTCCTTCAGGTCATCACCTGCTTGGTCAGCATCAGAGAGATGTCCTGAGACATGAAAACTCATGTCTGGAAGTGTATGGATTGTGTGTGTGTGTGAATTGTGTGTGTGTGTTTCCACTAGAATTGGTAGCTAGAGATTTGGAGACTATCTGAATCCCAACACCAAAATAAGACTTCTACTAAATAAAGGTGAGTGAAAAACTTTCTTTCTTGGTATTTTAGATTTTTGGAAATCATTACCAGCAAGTTATGTTCAGATGCTGATTTTGGCCACTGAAAAGGTAAAGTCGACTGAAAGGTAAAGCAACAACAACAACCATAAACAACAAGCTTTGCCTCCGGAGTGAGCTCTGGAATATAATGAGCTAAACAGCATTTTTTCTAACTCTAAGAGAGAGGCACATCCAAGCACTGGGCTTCATGTATTCGCTCCATGGCAACGGTGCGTTATTCGTCCAGTGGACAAAAATGCCTTCATGACACAAAGCAGATGGTAGTTACAGAAACGATAATTGCTTTTCACATCGTTCATAGGAAACTTTTATTAGTAAATAAGATATCATTTTCCCATTAAATGTATTAAACCCAATACCAACTATTTGGCAAATGCACAAGAAAAAAAAAAGAAACAGATGCCTTTCTTCAAGGTTAGATGGTGAATATTTAGAGAAAGAATATTATATAGAGGAATTCTCTGAAATAAAGAATTGATCAGCTTCCATGAACTCATTTTAAGTTTTTGGATTGTCTTTGCTACAATGAAGAAAAAAAAGATCCTTTATATGCTTTCCTGTGCCCCTTTCTCTGGTTCCTGTCCTCAAGAACTAGAAATCAAAGAGACAATACAATACACACAGCACTCAGAGTGTCAGCATTCTGGGGTACACACACAGGCACAGCACCAGAAGGAGTTCTCATGGAGTTTCATGGGCTGTCCCTCAGGTCAAAACAGATTCTTAGCGTTGATATTGAAAAGAATGCCAGGACTGGCCACTTTACAAAGCAGGGTTGGTGATTTCATTAAAGATATTTTAATACAGGCTTAAACATAATCACTAGGAGAAAAGAAACCTTCAGTATTCCTTGTGAGTACTGGCTTCTTAAGGTAGAGTGCAGCTCATTGCTTTATTTTTTTATTTTTACTTACAATATTTACAATGACCATATACAGGATTTTAGTGGAGTTGAAGTAACTACCTTAGCAATGGGTAGTTCCAGAGGGGCATCAGACAGGATTGCAACCGATAAAGTAACAGTCTGGCCCAGGGGATATAGCAAGGTAGGCTTTCTTTATCATAAACAGCTTTTTTTAATTAATTTATTTATTAAAGATTTCTGTCTCTTCCCCACCGCCGCCTCCCATTTCCCTCCCCCTCCCCCAGTCAAGTCCTCCTCCCTTGTCAGCCCAAAGAGCAATCAGGGTTCTTAAGGTGTTCGGGTAATGTGTCTGGGAAAGGAATGAGTTGCTGTTTTAATGTATTTGCGTATAAAAGGAATATTAATTCTGTCAGTTGTCTTTATAGCAAATGCATTGATTGTGATGGAATTCTTGCTTCTCGGGTGGTGAGAGGCTTTAGTCAAAATTAGGATCATTTCCCTCTCAAGTTCCTCTAAGTTCCCCATCATTTGATCCTGAAGGGTATCTCTGTGTATAAACCGTAACTGCACCGCTACTTACCCTGCGCACAGACTTGACTTGGGACTAAATGCAGAGCTCACAGCCCTTGCTCCTCCTTGACTCCCTAGCCTAACACACCAATCTCATCTAGGGCAGCCCTAATCCTCATGCACGTAGGCATTCGCTTTTATGATCTGCCTCCATAGACAGCTTTCTCCCCCCAGTTTGAATTGAGACTCCCATTCCCAACGCTGACTTCTCGGGAGGGCATCGTGTATATGACACCGCATATTACATAAACCGCATTAATGTTCCATCTGAAGAAACAGCATGCCAAAGGAGGACCAGAGGAACCGTGTCCCACACTCTCTCGACACCTGGTCCCTGTCTGAGTGCTCCTTTCCAACCCATCCCCGTAGAAGCCCTTTCAGCGCTCCCTCAGGGCTGCATCCTAATTCTGCGCAAGCGCAATTGCTTTCCTCACGTGGGATTTAGGCTCCCAAATCAAGCAGGGATTCCTCCTGGAGGACAACCCCACACATACACACATGCACACACACTCGCACACACACACACACACACCCCCCACACTCTACTCTCAGTTGTACCCTCCAGAACTTACTACTCACTACAATCTAAGTTTGGGGCTTTTTAAATGTCAGAAGAATTAAGAATAAAATTATCAATGAATGGTCTTAGGCCTTAGAACCCAAGGGAGAAGACAGCCCTCGGCACCTGATTGGTCAAATCTTTAAGTCATGAGGAAGAAGATTCCTACATCATTTGTGTCCAAAACAAAACACAAAAACAAAACAAAAAAAAAAAAAAAAAAAAAAAAAAAAAAAAAAAAAAAAAAAAAAAAAAAAAAAAAAAAAAAAAAAAAAAAAAAAAAAAAAACACCGAACGGTAGGTAGGAGGAACACCACTCTTTTGCTGCTTGGATTGTTGTCATTTAATATGGCCCTTCTCTTGCTCATTTAAACTATTGTTAGAAAGGAGCTTGTCATTTCTCCTATTGGTAGGATTCTTGTTACCACCAAACACAGTGTATTTTCAGGGCTGGAACTAGTACTTTACTAAGGAGTGCACAGAGAAATGAGGAAAAATTCGCCATTCACGGTGTCTTCCAGGTGGGAGGATTCAGCCCATCAGACAGCATAGTAAAGTGTGACTTCTCTATTAGGAAGCACCCCAGACTCGGTTCCCACAAGCCCTGAGACCTGTTAGATATGGGTACTGTTACTAACAAACCAATCACCATTTATAGTTTTTCCCTTGCAAAGGTATCCTATGGAGCCTCACTACGAGAATATGCAAATATATCCTTTCTCATCAAATTTCACAGGCTGCCCTGATAGCTCTGGCTTCCAAGCATGGCCATTTCCAATTCTGATTTTCCCAGCACAGGGTTATTCTGACACAGCTGGGCTGTTTTATTTGGAAGCAAAACTGCAATGGGTCCTTTTGAAAATAAGTGGAATATAGAGAGTGTACTCTTTTTTTTAAATTAAAAAAAGCATAATTAACAATACTACCATAGGCATTCTTCGGATGGCCTATTCAACACATATACAATTTCATTTGTATTAGAACATGAAAAATAGACAATTTCGGAAAATTAAAGATATAATATCTTAAACACATCTGTCTACAGCTGGGGAGAGAGCTCATAAGATAAAGTACTTGCCACAGAAATATTATGAACAGATTTCCATCCTCAGGAGCCACACAGAGAAGCCAAGTACAGAGGTGTGCACTCTAACCCCAGTGCTGGGGCGTAGACACATAGACCCCTGGACCTGCTAGCCATCAGCCAAGCCCAGTCAGAGAGTTTCAGGTCAGCAAAAGACAATCCCTGAACCCCAAGATGCATTGTTCCACAGGAGCAATAAACCTCTGAATTCCATATGTCCACATACGAATACGTATCTACAAACATACAACTAGAAGCATGTACCCACACACATAGGCAAAAAGTTTAGTCCAGTTACCACTACACAACATGAATTCATGAAACCTTACTTCTTTAAACACATAATCTGTGGACACTTGTTTGGCAAAAGACAGCCATTGTTTTCAAGGGAAATTGGGTCGGTCTTGTCAGCAACCACAACCATGCTCAGCTTAAACCTTCCTATCTTTGCTACCATTAGTGGTTAATGACGGAATTTTATTAAAGACACACATTTCTTGTCGTTCTTGGCAATAACCTCACACTCCTAATCATTTTGCACAGTAATATTTGTCTGCAACAAAGACCTTAAACCTTAAGGATGTTTACGGTAAAGCTTTAAATTGCTCTATATCATATTAGAACATTAAAAGTCCTTAAGAGACTGACTGCAGCCACAGTGAGCCCCACCCTAGAAGAGATGGATGCTTCAGAGATCTTATGAAGTTTCTGATGTTAAAACGGTGGATCTCAAACCGTCTCGTTAGAACTTATTTAAGTGTGAGTAGTTGAAGTGCAATGAAATAAGAGGGGTGGAGGTGTGTGCAGCGGGAGAGTGACCACACGGAATGTGTCCTGCAGTGGAGAGAGAGTAGGGCAACCTATCCCCAGCACTCTGTGTCTCATCCATGTCTGGTCCCAGCAAAGACCGACACACCCCAGCCTTACTGTCTGAGCTGCTCAGAGACACCGGAAGAGATGTCTACGAATGGGCCTTATTCGTGCCTGCCGTTTCCACTTCTCCCCAGGTAACACAGCTGTAGTAGGAGCGCTGATCCTTCTCTGCTCCACTCCAGCCCCAATCTGCAGGGTTGTCACAGCAGCCACCCGATAAAGGGGCCCGCGGGAACGAGCCACCAGGTCGCTGGGGATCTCGAGCAAGCTGGGCCTGCTTGGTAAACGTGTACAGTTTCAAGACAAGAAAGCCCACACTGTGCATGTGATACTCGCAAACCTGGTATTTACCTGACTTACATTATCCAGGAGATTAATGGAATTCTGTTCTTTCCATGTAATAAGTTCTCTATAAAATCTTTCCGCTTCCTCTCAATTACTATTATTTAAATGAAAAGTTATTAAGGAAGGAAACGTTGCCAGTTTGTCTTAGCGACTTCAATGACAAGTTGGGGCAAAACTCACGAAATTGCAATCTCTAAATTAAGGAACCAGAATAAAATTGAACATTCCCAACTCAGCACTCATCAATTACAGATGAACTTTTAAATCCTTCCTCGGGGGTTTTGGAGGGCACCTCGTTCTCCTGGGATCCTGCTCGCTGTTCTACCCCTCCTCCAACTGTATAAGCCAATGAGGCAGTGGCTACACAGGCTTTTCTCACTGTGCGTCTCGGCTAACTATCGCAATCTGGGGTATTGCTTTCTAAAGAGCTGTACCATTTAAAAGAGACTTGTTAAAATTATTCCCATGACCGTATTCCCCTTCCCCCTCCCCACTGGCATCAAAATTAACACGCATAAATATTTATTCTCTGTCCTCTTTTATGAAGCAGATTAGATAGGTTTTGCAAATGTCTTCAAAAATAGACAATAGGGCTGGTGTTAGGGCCGAAAACAGCCGCTTATTTCACAATACATTAATTAGGAACAATCCATCTACTGCTTCTTCGGTTCAGAAGACAATTTGCATTTGTTTTTAGTTTTCTGACCGTCAGTTGAGGAAACTTCCTCTCTCTGTGAAGTGAATTTGACAGTGTGAAAACCCTCAGGGCTTTATCCACAAAATGACTGCTTTCTATATTCTGATTAGTGAGGACAAGTGACCAGATATTAATAGGATTTTGAAACTTAACAAAATTTTCGATTTTTAGCATATAAATTTCCCAAAACATGTCAAATGTACAAAATGTAAAATGAAGACAGGATTATTCATCTAGAGTTTGTAGGAATTTACAGGTATTTATTTCCCTTAACAAAAGAATAGCAAGCTTGAACTTCTAAGCATGGCTGAAGGTCAGAGACATAAGACATGATGATAGATATAGATAATAAATATAGATATAGATATGATTACTTGCCTGGAAGAAAATCTTCAATTAATGACTATAGTTAAAGTGTTTTATAGCCTCCAGCACCAGTTAAATGTTAGTTATGTTTTATAAAGCACTAATAGATTAATAGAGAAATTCGAAGCATCACTACTGATAATACAGGCTAATATAGAAACTTCTAATAATCAAAACTAAATCAATTTCTTCTATGGATATATTAGGCATTTTAAATACAAATATTAGAATGAATATAAACACTGGGTAGCAGCTATAAAAATTTCAAAAGAAAGACCTTTAAAATTGTAAAATTATCATTTGCTTGTGAAATATAAAAAAGTGAAATATTAATTAATGATAAGGTGCTTCCTTTTAATTTAACTTATTATTGTGTGTACATGCGCCCATACACTAGCATGTATATAGGAGTCCGAGGACCGCACATACACTAGCACGCATGTGGAAATCAGAAGACAGCGTGTACATGCACACATACACTAGCATGCATGTGGACGTCAGAGGACAGCGTGTACATGCACACATACACTAGCATGTATACGGAAGTCCGACGACAACTTTTGGAAGTAGTTTCTTTTACCCCAGTTCCTGGGTTACATCAGGGTTTTGCAGCAGGAACTTGGACCTGCTGAGCCATCTCCATGGCCCAGACATCCTTCTTCTTTAATACTGATCAGGTTTGAAGCTCTTTCTAGCACACTGAATAACTAACTGTTCACTAAAAATCTGTCTCCTGAACCTAGAACAACAAGCTGGCCTACTAAAGAATGCAGCTTTAAGATGTAGCATGTATTCTGCATTCTCTGTAAGCACGGACAGCAGAAAGGCCATTCAGTTTATCTACCTTAGTAATAAACCAGAATTATGTCGCCTTCGGCAGGAAACTCCAATTTCAAATTGAAGATGCAGAGATAAAAATACCGAACACCGTAGGAAAAGACTCTCCTAGCCTGTATCTGCCAGGTCTCAAACCTGGGGAAAACTGAAGTGCCTACTTAACATAGCAAAGCTGACCTGGCTGAGGGTCCCAGCATCCCTCAGTCCCTGCCTGTTACACGGCATGGCTGGCATACCCCTCCCCATACCCTAAAGTTCTCCATCAAGGGACTGGGCTGCCCTTCTCAATATAATCCAGCCATGCTGGGTATGCTGGTCCTTTTTCTATCCTGTTACCCTTTACCCTCCTGGTCTCCTGGCTCTCCCCTCCACGCCTCCCTCCTAGCACGACTTGGTTCGGGGTCATGTTCACTATGGACTCTCTCAGATGTCTCTGCCTCTGGCTATGCTCTCATATCTAGAGTAAACCTTCTCCTCCACCATACCTGGAAGCAGTCATGCCCTCCCTCTTTATTCCTTTAGTTTTTCTTCCATACTGAAGCTCTTTGTAGAAGCAGCGAGTCTTCCCATAGTCTCCTGGCCCACACTAACTCCACTTCTGACAAACACAGGTCACAACAGGACAGCTTGACCCAGAGCTCATCAAAACACATACAGTAAAAGCAAATATTTTTCTGTCTTAGCCAGGACATTGAACTTTCTCTATTTCCCGAGGCCAGACCAGAAGTTGACAGTTGTCAGCTTTCCAAAGACAGTGTGTCCTGTAACATAGGTCCGGCTCCTTGGTGTATCCCAGCCTCGAATGCCCAAAGCGAACAAAGTCAGCTCCCCTCTATCACTGGACGTTGCAGGGCCTTTTGCTGGGTAAAGTAAAGCAACACAACTCTGTAGGCAGGAGGCCCCCCGGTGCCTCCATCTGTTCTGCAGCTTCACACTTAACGGCCCCCTAATAGACAAATCCCCAATTTTACAGGTCTTTGAAAAATGGCGAACATCAACCATTTCTTAAAGACTAATCTGCCTGAGATGAGCATCCCTCCAATCCTTCAGTGTGAGACTACAAGACTGTCAGGCCAGAGTGGATTCTTTTTTTTTTTATGTCAAAGGGCAATTGATGCAGAAAAGGCAAAAGACATTTAAAGGTCTGGTTCCTTCAAGGCACAATGGCTTGACTTTCTGTCATGGAAAACAAACAAACAAACAACAACCAAAAAAGAAATGGTATCCTAAGCATCATTTGTGATTTCTCAAAATAACTCCTTAAACTTTCTCTCTACTTCCTGACTTCCTCACGTGTTTGTAGTTTATTCAAGTGGAAAAGTTGTAAGAACGTTATCTCCATCCATCAGCTTCTTGAGGCTTTAGATCTCTGTAAATCTTGCAAGTTCTACTAAGTCAGAACTGTCTTATCTAATCCAAGAGAACATCTGTCCCTCTGTAGCCCAAGTGCCCTCTCCACTCCACACACGCCGGATAAAGTTCAACATCAGGAAACGCGGGAGTAGATTGCTAGTCCACACCTGCTTCTGTAGCTGGGCAGTGGGTTTACATCTTATCATGTCTATTTCTCTCTGTCAGTGACTTCCTGGGTCTTCACTGACACAGCAGCCCTGTTTTAGAAGACAGCAAGGCACAGGAGATTATCCTGGATTTTACTCCCTAAACAGGCTTGCCCACTTCCCAGCAGAGAGGGCTAAAAGTGCAGGCTATCATTCGCAGACTGTGGGGACACGTATTTTGTTGAACCCTAAGGCTGCCTACTAGTGTGAGAATAAGTGAAGAAGAGCTTTATTATAGGCGATTGAGCTTGAAAGACACAGAACACTTTCCCCACACCTAGGTGAAAAGCTCCCCCAGTGTAGTAGACAGAAGGAAGAAGAGGGAGGGTAGGAAGAGAGGGAAGGAGATAAAGAAAAGAGAGTGACTAGGTAAAGAGGCAGTTGACAAAGGGGGCCACTTCATGCCCCACTGCGTCAAGTTCTAGCAATAGGAGCAGAGGCTAAGAAGACTGCCATACTCTGGGAGGAGCTGCAAGGATGGCTGTCTCAAGATGAAGTGAAGAGAGCTGCCCGACATGCTTCTGAAGGTGAGTCTCCTCCCCACAGATACTCTCTCCTTCTTGAGAAGGGAATAGTGGGAGCTCTGCACAGAGAATCACATTCCTCGCCAGCCCTGGGCAGGATGGAGACTACGGCTGGGTTCTGGAGTGCTGAATCCCCAACTAGAGCTTAGTGGAGGGTCAAATGAGAAACCAAGATGACTTTAACCATACTGGCATCAGAAAATACACAGAGGCAACAGCTGATTGTTGACCTAGGTTTCTGTCCTGCCTGGTCCCGCAGTTGTTCAGTCCCAAAGAAAACACACAGAGGTCTACATTAATTATAAACTGGTTAGACTATTAGCTCAGGCTTCTTATAACTCTTATAACTTATATTAGCCCACTCTTGTCTGTGTTAGCCATGTGGCTTGGTACCTTTTATCAGCGAGGCATTCTCATCTTGCTTCCTCTGTGTCTGGGTGACAACTGCAGACTGACTCTTTCTTCTTCCCAGAATTCTCCTATCCTCGTTGCCCCAACTATACTTCCTGCCTGGCTACTGGCCAATCATTGTTGTATTAAAAATACTACAAGTGACAGGATAAAAGACCATTGTCCAATGGCATGTGGTATTTAAAGCCAGTTTTTCTCTTCTAAGTTATTTTGCTCTATAAATCAAAACTCTGAATTTAAACATTAAAAAGATAAATGCTACCAATGCATATCATGACATCTAATACTCAAACTTCAGCTAAGCTGTGTGAATTCTACGTAATAATTAGTCATGTTCCACACAGGGAGTATCAGAGATATAAAATAGTTCGTGTATGACAGAGAGAGAGAGAGAGAGAGAGAGAGAGAGAGAGAGAGAGAGAGAGAGAAAATGTGTGACTCTGTGTTAGACCAGGTACCTGCTCTCAAAGGGCCTATTCCTAAGTAAAGAAAAGTTAGAGGTGTAAATAAAAAGCAAAAATCAATACTTGTTTATCCCTTGACTAATCTGAAAAAGAAAGAAGTATGTATGTGTGTGTTCACACAGCTCTTGCTGAGCAGAATAAACACTCCCAGGGCTTTGTGTGGAGGACAGAAATGCAAAACTAGGCATTTCACACCATCACAGGGAAGCCCCTCACTTCGCAGATGACCCCACCATCTACTGTGCTAGCTAGCTCTTCCTGTCTTTCGAATGATTCCTGGTATATTTCCTCAGAATATCCCCAGCCATTAACATTGTCGAGCAGGACTGTACACAAAGTGGGTCTGTCCACAGACGTGCTCACATCCCTTCTGCTCGCTTCTCCCTTTTAGGTTCGGCTCCGATCCCCACCAGTACGTGGTGCCAGACTGTGAAAGGCAACATCGTCCTAAAGGCATGGTAAATGCTATTTTTAAAATAAAATACATATGTGCACCGGGTGTGGTAGCCTTTTATCCCAGCACTTGAGAGGCAGAGGTAGGAGGATCTCTGTGAGTTCAAGGCCAGCCTGGTCTTAAGAGTGAGATCCAGGACAGCTAGGTCTCCACAGAGAAACCCTGTCTCAGAAAACAAACAAACAAACGCATATTTGCCTATAACTAACATTCAGTTATAATCTGGGGAAGACCACAAGCCGTCAACCAGGAAACGCTTTACTTGGTACTATTTTCTGTCACGGTGCTATGATAAGCACTCAGAACCGTGTTTACATTCCCCTCTTTACACACATCTCTCCTACCTCCTGGTCACCCAGGAGATATGATGGAATATACTTAACACATTGTAGTTACTCAGCAAGAACACATTAAACCTCTACCGCCGACCTAGGAACTGCCGGGTTAAGGACTGCTCTCCACCGTACCAAACACTAGTGTCTGTATGGGCTGAGCCAGGATCGCCCACACCTGTACCACTATGGCGCTCACAATGACCCTGCACTGCAAAGTGTCCATGTTTCACAGATGAGTAACCTCAGTAACTCGCCTACTCTCGGTAGGAGAGTAGCCAACGGGAAGCTTCAGACCGCCCTTGGCTGACGGGTGTCCCCGCTGAAATTCCTGCTCCTTGACAGGTGAACCAGCACCAGGGCAGAGAGGAAGAACCTGGTACAGACTTCTCCACGGGCGTGGTCAGATACCAGCCTGTACCTCACAAACCACGTGATTCCAATCAGCTTGTTACCTTGGTTGACTTCAACTCTGAGACTGATATCAACTAGCCGTGCGTCTTACAGGGCAACAATGGAAACAGACAGGGTGTATGTACCGGGGATTATGGGAATGTGCAGGGAGGTGACTATTACCCCTTAGGCAGTGTACACGAGCTGCCATCATCAAAGTAAAATACCCAAAGGTGGGGCCACCAGCACAGATAATTAATTACCCTGGCATTACAATCATATGTTGTATATATGTATTAAATTATCACGCTGGACCCCATAAGTATGTAGCTGCTAGACATTAATTAAAAAGAAAAAAAGAAATGTTTCCCACTGAAATATTTTTTTCATCAATTTCCATTCTGTCATTTATTGATGCAATTTCCTGCCCAGCACTCAAGACATCAAAGTCTGCAAGAAATCTAAGTACGACTTCCATCACGGAATAACATCATGGAAAGATGTAGACAGTTGTTCCATCAAGCCGAGGGGAACAATTGTGAGCTGAATCACTAAAGGCATACATGCATAGACATGGGGATCAGTTAACATAGAGAGCATTGACGCAGGCTTGTCTTTGCCTTAGGGTTCAGTGTTTATGACCCTCCCATGTACAGAGAGTGGCCAAGGAAACCAGGCTGGTGACAGGGCAAAGCTGCACTGTCCCTCACAAAGACACGCCATCTACTTCTGCAGCAAAGCCTTTGGAAACCAACACAAGCTTAGATGGCATCATGACTCAAGTCGAGACTGTAGGTTTGAGGCTATTATCCTGTCTCCAAAGCTTCAGATAGGTAATACTGGAGGGTTGTCTATCTGCCCTTTTTCCGCAGGAACCAATCCCAGCAATACTAATGCCAGAAAGGTAGGCATCCTCTACTCCATGGCCTCAGTGCTGGCATTACATGATGTGTGCAGCATGTCTATAACTTGAAAACACAAAAAGAAAATAATCCTCAACTGAGCGAGTCATGGTACAACAACTGATTGAATCGTGTTACAGCTCAGGAGAAAACAAAAGGAAATCTCAAGATCCAATTTCCTCTTTAACCTGTACCATGCCTTTTCTGTCATAAAATCCTTGCTATTTCATGCTGCAAACCACTCCCAGACCCAGACCCAATGACTATACTAAACAAGAATATAGAAAAGTGTCTCCTTCCCCTGAGAGTTGTCCTCCCTCAGCAGCTTTGCTCGGGCTCTCAGCGGAAGACACGGCTTATCGTGCCTGGGAGTTCTGCCCTTTCCTGGTTTGCTTTTAAAGAAAGGCTCCTTAGGTTTGCATCTGAAAACACACGATCTAGGATGCAATGCTTTCAATCTTCCAATAAGATGACTTAAGAGAAAATCAATTTGCCTTAAAAACTTAATAATTCAATAGTTTATGTGTCCCAGGGGACCTTTTTTATTTTCAGTCCTGACTTTAAATGTCATCTGAATGCTGAGAGTCCCAGGCCAGTATTTCTAATTAAGATTTTCCCCTGGCTCTCTGGATTAGTGTGTCTGATACAGTTAGTTGGCTTCTCATTTCATACTGCTAGTCCACTGAACGCCTCAAGTCTCTGCCCCATCTTAACCACACCAAAGTCTCCATCTCGGCAAACGGTGATGCATCCTCCTGCCGGCTCAGCTACAAGCAGTCATTCTTGCCTCCTACCTCTCCTGTCCTTCCGCCCACCTGCAGATCCTTGTCTCTACTTGTCCATTACATCTAGATTCTGACACTTCCCCATGCACAAACACCCACCAGTCAATCCACCACCATTGCAAGTCCAGGTAATCTGGACCAAACCCTTCCTAGCCTGGAAACCGTCCTGCTGTTCCTTCCACATGGCAGCCAGAATGATTCTTCTAAACTCAAAGTAGATCCCATTACATGCCTGGTCCAAACAACACAATTTCTTCCTCTGCTGCACACCCAGAAAGACTGGTTATGTTCATCTTGGGCGTTTTCATGAATTAAACAATGCTGTAGGTCTTAGGTTTACACGGTGTATAATTAGCAATCTGATCCAAAACCGTCTCTGGATAGAATGCCTTCCCGTTTTGTCAGAAGCTCGAATGCTTCCCGGGAGAGGACAACTCTGTTCTCATTGCTGTGCTGCCGAGTTCACCTAGAAATACTCACATTACCGAGTGGGAAAACCGGGGTTGCGTAACACAGCCGGTCACTCCGACAGCGCTAACCAACAGAGATGGTGAAGACCTAAAGTCTTCAGTGATGCTGACGGGAGGACAGATGTCTTTTGAATGCTGCCGGAGCCAACCCTCGACACACACAGTACCTACCGTATGCTGCCACTACGCTGGGCTGGGGTCAGTTTGAGAAGCTGTCATTTCTAACTCATGACTCTGCTCTCATGGTGCTTACATGTAAATTCTTGCATGTGAGGCTGCTGTGAGCTCAGAGTGTCGTGGATGAAGACGGGAGTAACCCGGATCCAGCTTCTGGTCTTCACATGTCTGCAGCAGCGGAAAGTACCACACGAGCGGTCTTGAAGAAGCTTGGGCTTCTGCTCTCCTTCAAAGTGCTGCTCGGTCATCAAACTGGCTCTAAAAGGAGACTGCACTTTTGTTCCCGGCCACCCAGACTCAAATAATCACAGAGAAATTATATTAATTACAACACTGTTTGACCGACGGCTCAAGACATATTTCCAGCTAAGTCTTACATCTTAAATTAACCCATTTCTATTAATTTGTGTATCACCACGAGGCTGTGGACTATCAGCAAGGTTCCGACGTCCTTCTCCTTCAGCAGCTACGTCGTGTCTCCCTGACTCTGCCTACTCTCTATATATCTCTGTTCAGATTTCCTGTCTGACTTTACTCTGCTAAGTCATTGGCCAAAACAACTTTATTCATTAACCAAAAAAAAAAAAAAAAAAAAACAACACATATACAGAAGGACACCCCACATCAACTCATGAGCTGGAGAACTCTAGGGTAGGAGCAGAGGTGAGAAGGGCCTAGATGCTAGCTAGCATGGACTGTGAAATGTATAACTGGTCCTTGTGGTACTAAGGAAGCCTGGAGGCCAGCATGCGCTTTGGTATGGTAAAAGGCGCCACAGACAGTAACTTGTCCCTTCTGCTAGTGATACAGGTTCCTAAGGAATGCTGGTTTTTATACAACCACCAGAAAATTTCGCATAGTTCGTATTGAGCTCATTTTTGGGTATCTGGACTGCCTTTTGGAGTTTGGGGCAGTGGAGTTTCCTTTGGATCTGACACCGGGCTTGCAGCCTGGGCTTAAGGGGAGCTTGCTTCCCTGTTGAACACTAATTTTCTCCCCTTGTAGGAAACTAAATTTCCGTTTGCAAGAGGCTATCAGTTGGCGATTGCTTCCAGTTTAGGGGTGGGGGCTCCTGTTCACTTCTCCTTTCAGCTCTAGGACCCCATCTGGTACAGACCAGTACAGGCCCTGTGCCTGCTGCCTCAGTCTCTGGGAGTTCATGACCTGCATTGATCTTGTTGATTTAGAGGGCCTTGTTTTCTTAGTCTCCCCCATCCCCTCTGGCTCTGACACTTCTTTGCTTTCTCTTCCACGGGTTCCCTCAGCCCTGAGGGGAGGGCTTTTTATTCATTTATATGCTGACAGTGCCTGCAGGGTGCTGTACTAGCTGAGCAGCTGGACTCTGTGCTTCCCAAGCCTTTTCTATGGAGCCCTTTAGAGGAAGAGTTCCCCAGCCTGCTTTTCAGCTTCCTTTCACCTATCACTCTCCTACCCATTTAGAACTTGTATGAGATGCCACAGAACTCAAACTAAGGAAAGTCAGCAGCGACCGGCTCTCAGCTGGAAGTGGAAACGCCTCTAAGATAAACCTGCAGCCAGGCCAGCTGCAGGCCCTGTCAGCTTGGATGAACTCATTTGCTACTTCCTGGTATTTTGTAATTTGGGGGCAATTACCAAAAGTAAAAATAATACTATAATTCAGTGTCAAAAGTGAAAAAGAAATCATGCCATATCAGTATTGAATTTGAGACAAAAGGGCTGTGAGAGAGAAAAGAAAGAAACAGCAAGCCACTTAGAGAGAAACAAGGGGCTACTTACACGACGCTATGAAGTATAAAATCTCCAGTGGGAAGAGAAGGCAGTGCAGCCAGTGAATGGACTTTTAAAACCATAAACCTGAAGAGGGATTCAATAAGGGAAGGGTGACTGCAAACAGCAGAGGACCCCAATATCTTCCTAAATCCTTATGGAACCTTCCAACTCCAAGAGCAAAAGAACTTCACTGTCAGGATAGGGGCCAGAGCTAGCATCAAAGTAGCCCTTTCCTAAGGTGTTATCAGGCAATTACAATCCAGCCAATGGCTTGTAGTGATAACCTTCAGGGCTGAGCTCCTGCTTGGTTCTGGGAAAATGGAGCAGTGGATTTTCTAACAAATGCTGCTTAGTACCTGGAACCCTGGAGAAGAATGACTACCTCTGATCATCCGGGTTAGTGTTTAAATCTGAATGCTCTTCAAGGGCTCTTGTTTTGTGTGCATGTTCCCTGCTTTTGTAACTACTTTGGGAGTTCGTGGAACTTTTACCAGATGGGGCTAACTGATGGGAGTGGACAACAGGGGTCATCGGCCTTTGAAGGTTATACCTGGGCCCCTGGTTCCCGATGTATTCTTTACTTCCTGGTCTGTCAGGGACTAGTCTCGACAAAGATACCACTTACCAGGGTAGGGGAATGGGGCTCAGAAAAATTAGTAAAGAGTACTAAGATGTGAGTAAAATAATAAAACAGAATCATAGGATAGTATCAGGAGGGAGTCCCAGTGAGTACTGAAATCGCCCACATTTAATTTTCCATACAGTCTATAAAACAGTGGTTCTCAGCTTTGGGTTGTGATCCCTTTGGAGTTCGCATATTAGAAATCCTGCATATCATATTTTACATTACAATTCATAACTATCAAAATTTCAAAATTACAGACAAGAAGCAGCAAAGAAATAATTTTATGGTTGGTGGTCATCCCAACAAGAAGAACTGTATGAAAGGGTCGCAGCTGTAGGAAGGTTGAGGAACACTGCTTACACCACAGGATTCTTCCCTTGTAGGCTGCTCTGTGCTGTCTTTGTCTCAGGATTCGGAAAAAAAAAAATGCAAGGATTAAGCTTCATGGTCAGATTACCTGGATTTGGAATCCCCCTTAGAGACACACCTCAGGGTGTATGTGTGAAAAGACTTTCGGAGAGGTTTAGCTGGAGAAAAGGACCTGCCCTTACTATGAGAAGCACAATTTCATTGTCTGGGTCCCTAGACTGACTCAAAGCGAAGAAAGATAAAGTAGGCTGAGCAGAGACATGGCTCAGTGGTTAAGAGTACTGATTGTTCTTCCAGAGGTCCTGAGTTCAATTCCCAGCAACCTCATGGTAGCTCACAATCACCTGTAATAAAATCTGGTGCCAACTTCTGGCCTGCAGGGACACGTGCAGACAGAACATTGTATACATAATAAATAAATCTCTCTCTCTTTTTTTAAATAGGCTGAGCAGGACCACACGTCTCTCAGCTATCTCAGCCTCCAACCAGTGCCTTTTCCAACACCGTGGACTGTATCCCTTTAGACAGTGAGCCAAAATACACTGTAGGTGCTCGTCCCAGCAATGAGAAAATAAGCAATGTGCTCTCTAGCCCGTCTGATCTGCTTGACCGTGAGAGAAAGGATTCAGCCCCCAAATAGTTAGGTATGCACACAAGCTACTAGGGCTAAAAGGAATATTTTTGAACTTCTCAAATTATATAACAGACAATCACTTCTTTTCACAGACAGGTCCTGGAGAGGAGCTGTTTTGTAAAGATGAAAACCATCAACAGTTTTGAGAGATAAAAATAAATGGGGAAAAATAACTCATAACATGTCACTAGTCGTTCTGAGCCCAGGACCAACAAACAACTGGTGTTTGCAACATCTTTTGCTAAGTCAAACTGGCACTGGAGAAGAGCTGTCATTAACCATTAAATTTCCATGCTAATTTGAATGACAGAACTTGTCACTTTGGTGAGATAATCTGAAGTGTCGGCCAGCAGTCACTCTTGAACTTATAGAAAAATGCATTCGTTCCAACTGACAGCTGTGCTAATGGAGATGGTAATTGCCCTCACTGGGTGGCTTGCTTGTGTGGACAGAGGCGATTTTAATGTGAACCAGTGATCCCACTTACTCCTTCCAAACATGAGAGAAAACTACTGGTGCCTCGCAGAGAGGAATTTCTTGTGAAAACATGGCTGAAATGAAATGGGATCATGATTTATTGTTTTTAAACACTCAGAACAATTAAATAGCTACAATACTTCAGAAAGATTGGAATATCTAAGTCATGGCAAATACTACTTTCTGGTTCAAAAGACTTGAATTCTTTGACTAGATGTAAAGAAGTTAAGGGAAGCATTTCATCCACAGAAAAGCCTTACTTGTGTTCAGAATTGGAGCTAAGCCTGGGGAACGGCAGAGGCAGGAAGATTGCAAGTTCAAAGCCTCTCTGGGCTAGAGTGAGTTCAAGGCTGGACAACGCAGGGAACCACTACCTTAGACTAACCATTTTTTTCAAGGACTAAAGATGACATTGGGTGATGTAGTGGCTTTGTAGCATGCAGAGGCTTTGAGTTGCACACCCTGTATCCAAACCAACAGCAGCAACGAAGAACATGATCAATAAAACTGCTACTGCCATGCCTATCTCCCATGCAGTGCTGGCTTTGGCTACAGTAAGTGAACCTTGTGGGTATAACTGTCATTCATTGGCTGCAGTTTAGGAAAAGCAACCCCTACAACTTATACCCTCTCCAGCTGGGAAAATGAGCAAAGTTGAAACAGATTATCCCCTGAAATGTTAGCTAGATTGATGAGGAAAGATATTCCACATAATAAGACTTTGAACTTTCAGATAAAGGGAAAGCTGGACATACCCAGACGAAGCTAGCTGGGGATGAAGGGGCTCTGAGGGCACAGTGGACCCCTGGCTCAGCAGCAGCAGCAGCAGCAGCAGCAGCAGCAGCAGCAGCAGCAGCAGCAGCAGCAGCAGCAGCAGCAAGTCAGCTTTGTAAATTTCTACCTCACAAATTTTTAAAAAGCTAGTTCGAATTCGTGTGTCTGCCATTTGTGACGTACCGAAGGCACTGCACAGCAAATACTGAGATGCAGTGTGGGACAGGGAATGGAGCCCTTTATTTTTTTTTTGGGGGGGGGGAGTGTTGGGATATGAACCCAAGGCCTCTTTGTGCTGGTCTAGTGTTCTACTACTGAGCTTCAGTTCCAGCCATTGTAAAGCCTTCTAAGGCAGAAGCCTCCCGTCGGTATTCTACCACCTGGGCTTTATTTAGGTGAATGCATGTCCACCCACAATGCCTTTAGTCTCACCATAGTGGAGAGGAGGGAGAAACAAGTGCAGGATGGTTCACTAACAGTAGGAGTGGGTAAAACATGACCATCCCCAACAAACAACTAAACCAGAGGACTGGGACATCGGCAACCACGGAAAGGAAACAGGAGGGACACTAGAGCTGAGGGTGCCGAGTGGTGATGGTCCAGCTCCTCCACAGGGGTCTTTATCATAGCCCCCTGCCTATTGGCTGAGATCCTTCTCTTCACTGCAGAATCCCCTTTATGCCGTGCAAAGGCTTGGGCTGAACAACACTTGTTCACATATCTAAGATGAAAGACTACTGAGCCTTTGTTTTCACTGAGGAAATTTAATTCCGCTGGTTTGCTTACTGTTTACAATAGTTACTTTCTTCCCTTCCTCCCTCCCTCTCTCCCTCCTTCCCTCCTTTCCTCCCTCCCTCCCTCTCTCCCTCCCTCCTTCCCTCCCTTCCTCTCTCCCTTCCTTCCTGTTCCTTTCCTTCTCTCTCTCAGTCCTCTGTCCTTCTTCATCTTTCCACCCTTCCTCATAAGAGCTCGGTATTAATATAGTCACTTCAACCCATAAACACCCAAGAAAGGCCACCAAGCCCAACCTGCCTAACCACTCAGATGTGTCCGGCTCCCTGGTCTTCATGCAGCGGGAGCCGCTTCCGGTTGGCTCACATATGTTTCATGCCACCCTTTACGAACTGACTTCTTTCTAAGAGAAGTTTCTATGTGTGTCTTACCACTTCCAGCCTCTGCAGATTAATCTCATGGCTCCACTGAAGAACAGTCTTAAAACTATGAAACTAAGGCCTGAGAAATAGATTTTTGAGAAAAATGCTGACAAACCAGAATTAAAGTCAGGTAGGTAGGTGAACATGCCATTAAAATACATCCTGACAAAATATCCAAAGATACACATGGTACATTACAAAGTCAGATTTCCCAAATCAAAGATATTGCTTCCTGACAGTTAAATTAAAAGGCATGTCTACCAAAAAAAGAAGCCAGTAGGTTTACATGACAAGACTGGCCATTATCTCCATAGGAACGAGGCTGGAAAACAGAAGTACAAATGCTGGAGCCACGGAAATCTGCAACACAAAATTCGCCAGAATTTTTAACCTTGACAGAAGACGCCTAAGTGGGTCAGAGCAAGCTCAGGAAGATTTGACAGCATGAGAATCAGGGTGGGCGACAACAGGCACGCGGGCGTCGCGGGAGAAAAGGCAGCATTTTCTTATTCTGACCAAACATCAGCTGCGGTAAAATTATGAAATACTTAGCCAGAAAGCGCACAAAAATATGCATTTAAATGGAGAAACTAAAGTGCTACGGCAAACTCAAGTGCCTTCAAGTGAAGGCACTGCCCCCACAAAGGTGGGCGTGTGAAGAGAATGGTTGGGCGAGCTCTGAATAGAATTAAGAAGTTATGTATGTAAACAAGTTGATTAAATTAAAAGGGGCTTTTCTCCCCTAATATCACTCTTGGCATTTCCCTCTGGCAGGGCCTGTTTCAGGTTGCACAGGGGCCCTTGGGAGGCGAGGACTCGGAGCTGCACTGCTCTGAATTCCTCTCCCCACTTGCCATGCAGCAGTCAGATTCCTGTGCAGGACGCAGACACCACAGAAAACAGGAGAGAGGGAGCTGCTGAGAGAGGAGACTAAGTGCCATTTATTCCCACACAAACCACTGATCGCCCCCATCTCCCTGTCTGATTTTCCCCAAAGCCTCCCACGCAGCTAAAAAGAGGGGAGAAAAGTGAAGGTAGGTGTGTTGTTTTTTATGCAGAGTTTCAAATTAACATTTACGTATCAATTGAATGATTTTCCAAATACATTTCCTTTCGATGAAGAAAAAAAAAGAAATGCTCTAATACTGAGGTAGGGGAAACAAGAACAAACAAAACCCCCAGTTTACTAGATGGAGGAACAGAGTCCTTCCTATCACTCACGGATGCAAGGAAATAAAACTCACCAAAGTCACTTGGCATCCACCACTAACGCTGACTATTGTCTTAGAAGTATAATCACCTGCATCCGTCACTAAACTTGTCTATTATTCTAGAAGTCTGCGCAGACGATTCCATGAGACATCATATTTTTAATTTTCTTCCATTTTCATAGTATATTTATAGAAAAAAAAATCATCACTGCTTCCCTGCCCTACCTGAGTGCTTGCCCTTCTCACTGCCCCATCTATCTGGGAGGCTGCCCTTCCCGCTGCAGCCCTGCCCTGCCCCATCTATCTGGGAGGCTGCCCTTCCCGCTGCAGCCCTGCCCTGCCCCATCTATCTGGGAGGCTGCCCTCCTCACTCCTGCCCTACCCTATCTGGGAGGCAGAGCTTTTCTTTCCTGATAATCAGGTGATGGCTGCTTGTTCTGCATTGGTCAAGGAGTTATGAAAACAGTTCTGCCAAGGACAGGGACAAGGTTTTCCAATGCTCATGCTTGTTGCCCCAAGTAACACAATTCTTGGAAGTCTAAGCCATCACGGTCCTGATGAAAAATCACAAGAGTCTTCATTCTTAAAGAGAAAGAGGAAGACAACAGACCCAGACCGACCTAACAGATCTAGGAAGCTGATGGAAACACCACTTTAGTCCTTCAGCAACCAAGGCTTCAGTGTGGAATACAGGGCTCAGTCTTGGAAAAAAATCTAGGTGGAAGTCTTAAACAACGTCACATTTACTTCCACATCCTATAGGACAGGCCTGCTGTCCCTGCCTGAGCTATGCTATTGCATTTCTGATTGGACATCAAGTCTAGGCTTCTTCTCAAACCTCCATCTCAATGCAAAGGGTTTAACATTTTCACATGCATGCACATATTATTGGGGAAGAAGAATGGGAGAAAAAGAGAAGATACAAAAAGATTTATAATCTGACTAACTAAAATGAAGTGCTGAGGGCATCGGCATCAGACCAGGGGAATCAAACAGTTAAGGAACTGGAAGTTCTAGGGTGCAGGTAGCACCTCCGGAATGAAGTAGAGAAGATGACATGTACAGGAAGAAAAATAATCAAATGTCAAGATGCTTGATAGTCTTAAACCAGCACAGACATGTGTGTATGAATGCCCATACACACACACACACACATACACACACACACACACAAGCTAGGGGTGGGAACATGAAGAAAAAGGCTCATATTTTTAAAATACTATGGAAAATTCTAATGCTTTTTATAACTAATGGAAGAATTGACATTGCATGTCAAAACAACACACCATAGGCTAGTAGAGAACACTCCAACACAATTAAAAGAAATAAAGATACGGCTTGATTAAGCAATTGAGCATAAGAATGGAAAGGTCTTCAGGCATCTGGTATAAAAAGCAAAGTCATCTGCTAGATGAAGAAAGATTTCAAACAAATTTAGGCCAACTGGAGGAATTGTGACAATGATATTCAATGCCACAAGGCAGGGGCCATCCATGTCTTTAGAATAAGAAACACATGTGACCGAAGAATTCTAAATCTAGCTACATAACACTTGAGTATAAAAGCAAAGGCAAACATTTGTCAATGTTTAACAATGCAAGAAAGAGAATTCACGAGTCTTCCCTGAAAATAAGCAATCCAAAAAAAGCACTTGACATTAAAATCTGGATAAACAAGAGAAAAGTCAGAATAAATAGGCCCAATAAGGAAAAACTGTGGCAAAAGGTCCATGGTGAACACAGGACCAAATTAAATACAAAAGTAACTAACAACCGGATGGCCATGATGGCAGACAGAGAATCAATGTCTGAAAACAGAGAAGCTCATACAAGTTCCATGGGGACAGCACAAGTATGTGAGCTTTCTCGTTCCATCACCGGGAGATACTATACAGCGTGATACCCACTATATACATTTAAATGTAAAGTTCCTATATTGACATATAGTTTTCATATATTAATGTACCTAGGCCATAAATGTACAGTGGAATGCTACTGATAAATATGTGCATTATCACTTAACTCTTCCACCCATTCCTGCTCATTCTTTCCTGTTGCTCTTCTGAGGAGGCAAGCAGCTCTTTGCCTCTCTTTCCCTCTCTGTCTCTGTCTCTCTCTCATCCACCACTCCTGACCCCAGAGGCCAGTTTC
Organism: Alexandromys fortis; assembly: GCF_014885135.2. Taxonomy (NCBI): domain Eukaryota; kingdom Metazoa; phylum Chordata; class Mammalia; order Rodentia; family Cricetidae; genus Alexandromys; species Alexandromys fortis. The sequence continues at coordinate 4,763,407 of NW_026067983.1, read as the reverse complement.
TTCCCTTCCCTTCTCCCTTCTCCCAATAATCTCTCTACCCAAGCTCTGTCTGCATGGCATGTCTGTCCCACACCCGCCATGAGTGGTTTGGACCCACCCGCTGCCAAGGTCCAATCTCGTGCAAATCATATCACACATGTCCTCTAATGACTTTGGTTAAATGTAGGCAAAACAATGGACCATCAGGCAAGAAACATTTCCCGTGAGTTCACAGAGTACCACATGTTCCACATTCTCATATAAGCTGTATATATTTTTAATTTTGGATGTTAAAATATATATAGTGGTACTATCATAAAGGCTCCGATCCTTTTATAATTCTTTTAGCTAGTTTTCTTTTCCTTCAAGACACCATTTCGGAAACTAATGGCCTCATGGGCCAGAGATAAAGCTCCCTAGTTAAATGTTTCCTAGTATGCATTAGACCCTTGATTCAATCTTCAGCATAAGACGAGGGGAAAAAGGAAAATAAGGAAAAAGAAAGCAAAGGCAAAAATGGTTTAATAATGAGCCTTTATCAAAAGTCCCAAAGTCCCTCCCTCCCCTTCTATAAAATCCAGTGCTTCCCACGTTCTCCATGCCTTACTGTTATTATTTATGCCCATCTACTGATTCATTAACGTCTCTTCTGATCTCTGTGTATGAAGGGACTGACATTCTCCAAATAATAGCATTTTATTAGGGGTAAGTAAGATTTTGAGATGATTTGTATCTTGCATGTATTTTTCTATACTCCTACCACTGTACAAAATAAGCATTTCACGACTCTATGTATTGCTAGGTTGGGATGAGAAGGCATTACAAATCATGCATTCATGAAAAGTGTGATGGTCATTTAAAGGGCGTTTGAAAAATTAATCAGTAGTCACATTGATAAGTTATTTCTATGTTGGGGACATGTGACTTTTTAAATACTTTACAGAAAGGAAGAGTGGAAGAGGCCGGAAGACAACGAAAGCATTTCAAGTCTAAGTGTGAGTGATGTTCAGAACCATTTCCAGCTCCCATTATTTCAGTGGAAAGATGTTAAGGCATTACTGAGAGTGCAGGACACTTGGCCATAGTTACTCAGACAATGCTGCTTACGAAGAACATCTGTGCTCCGTATAATACTGAAGGTTTTAAAAGAGGATTTGTCTTAGGCTGCTTAGAAAACCACAAATGCAGTTATAGATGGCTCTTCTTCCTTTTCCTCTCATTATACCCTCGCTAGCCTGAACTCTTCTGGGTTTTCTGCGTTACACCTATTTTTAAAGAGACACTGCATGAACGATGCCAGAAAAGCTTTCCTTTTCTACAGGACTGTACAGTTCCCAAACTGATACCCCTTTGTCCTGGGACTTCTTTACCTAGGCTTAGACAAGATCCCCATGCATCTTTTCAACTAACATTGCACACCTAAAAAATTATAGTTATTGCTAACATTAATGGATTTTCCCACAAATAAATTTAATTTCACTTTTTATATAAAAAGTAGTTATCCTAGGTCTTTATTTCCATGTTAAAAACTTAAGTCAAGTTAGTAACTGATGAATTTGATATAGTCTCCAGGTATGGAGACACAGCTCAGAGGTAGATTACTGCCTAGTATGGGCAAAGCCATGGATGAGATCCCCTAGCACACACACATGCACAAATACACACATAAACCCCACACACCACGCACATACACACACCACACATCACACATACACACACCACACACACACACCACACATACCATACACACAAACACGCACCACACAGACACCACACACACATCATACAACACACACACCATACACACACACACACACCACACAGATACCATACACATACACACACACACCACATCACACATACACACACCACACACACCCCAAACATACCATACACACACCCAAACACACCACACACACATGCACACACACACTTAAAGAATAGTCTTCAGGAATCCTGATTACTTAAATCCAGTCCTTTGCAATCATACCTGATATCAGTGTTTGAATGTGTGGTCCCTAACATGTATAAGGTGAATTCCATCCCAATTACAGCATACCTCTGTTGTCATGAATAAACTGTTAGGAATTTGAGATGCAGACTAGATGATTTATCTTGCATGTTGTTCACTACTTAGAAAAACAGCATCAATGCAGGTTTACCCAGTTTTATGTGAGGTCAAATTATTTGAACAAGAACATTTAATTGCAACAGCAAAAATAAAAAGTGCTGATTTAAAAAGAAATTCTCCAACCCAAGTTTCAAGTAACAGACATTAAAATTTCAATTTCTCTACCATCAAGTTTTCTTACGTACTAATTACAGTTCTGCGTGGTAAGTTCTTCATAATTGAGCAATCAAAATACAGTAAATTGTATATATTATAGTCTTTGCAATTGCTTTTAAATGTCCAATAAGGATTTAATTTAAGAAAATCACTGTACTTCACATAGAAGAAATTGAGGCAACATTAAGAAAAAGGTTATAGAATATTTTACCACGTGATCAGGATGTTCCATCCAGTAAAAGGAGATCTTAAAAAGTATGAATAATATTCCTCCTTTAAAAATACTATTTACTTTCACACCCACATATTAAGTATATACACATACATACTAGTGTATAAACGCATACATACTAGAGTACATGCACACACATACTAGAATACATGCACATGACTTTAAGAAGACAAACTACATGTGGGATCTATCATTGTTATCTAAACCCAGACGTGATTACTGTTTTTCTCTTTACATTCTTTCCCTTTTTATTGAAAACAGGTTTTCTTTTCTTACATAATTTATTCTGATTACCATTTCCCTTCTCTCTACTCCTCCCAGTTTCTCCTCCCATCCATATCCACTCCCTTTTTGTCTCTCGTTTGAAAATAAACAGGCTTCTATGGGATAAAAAATAAAATATAATATGATAAGAGAAAACAAAAATTAATATATCAGAATAGGACAAAAACAACAAGACAAACCAAAAACAAATAAAAGAGGAGGGGAATGAGTCCAGGAGAGGTACAAGAAACAGATATAGATGAAAGAGAAAGAAAAAATAAACACACCCTCATCCCTAACTCAGAACCAACCTCCAATTGATAACTTCTTGCAAACGAAAATTTAGTTTTCTCCAAAGGAGTCTCACTGGGCAACAAACTACTCTTGAGGGCAGGCTGCATGGCCAGCAGGAGATGTGCTGGAGAAAATGATCCCGAGGACAGCTTTGGAGGCAGCTTGTCCCATAATGTCATGTCAGGGTTTTACTTTTCACCTCTTTAACGATGATTAAATATAATTTTTGATAAGACAACAAATAATCTATCTGCCTGAACTGAGATGCAGCCTCCACTTAAACACATCCGATGAAACGTCTTACAAACTATTCTGCTTGGGTTCAACAGAGAAACATTGACGAGTCCTGCTGATAGCGATCCTTCCAGAGTCTCAAGTGCCATCTATTGTTGACAGGAAAGTCTAGAATGCCCAATTATGATAAAACTTTCCAGGAGAGGCAAGACCCTGAGGTGCAGCTGTCAAAGCAGATAAGAATATACAATATAAAAGTTAAAGCATATGTTTCCACTGACCTCAAAGATAGTGGGGAGAGAAGAAAGGAGGTCATCATAGATTTATATATTAGCTGACACATTTAATGAATGTTAAGCAGATTTTAAGTATCAAAATGGATTGTAATTCAATTTGTCAATTTCAGATGAAGGCAGGTTCTTTTACAAATTGACCATTCCACAGAAAAAGAATATTCCAAAAATGATAATTGGTAATTATCCCAAATCAAATGGCTACCAAGTCAGTTTAAACCAGGACATAAAACTCACATCTTCTGATAGGAAAAGTAACTGTGTCTAACCTGTTGCCCCCTTTTTATTCCCCTTCACCATGGGGTGAAGTAGGAATGAAAGACTTTTTTAGCTAGACCCTTCAGTTTCAGTTCAGCTGTTGACTTCCAGTTTAGCAGACACTTCCCATTTCTGAGTTTCCTTTCCTCATCTGTAAAATGACTAGGGCTACAAGACTTCCACATCCTTCCCAGTCATAAAGGACTGTCTAAAAACCAAAACCAGAATCCTGACTCCAGAGCCTGCCTCTAGGTGACCCAACGGTTACCTCATCGGACTGATAACGTCAGTCCACTGACTCTTCAAGGCAATATTCGGAGTCTCCAGTTCTCTGACAGAATGCAAATTAATAGCCAGGCACAAAGTGATAAAAGTTAAGTCTCTGGGACTGTTTAGACATCATTCAGTAGCCCTTGCTCCACTTCCTGATCAGGCAGAGGGGCTTGTGATCCTCAGAACCAGGAACTCAGAAATGGAGGTGCTTTGTTACCAGCGTATCCCTTGTTCTGAATGGGAAGATCGTATCCAACATATGAGCACAACGATCTCATCGCAGACAATGACAGAGTTAAGAAGCCACCAAACAATGGCTAAAGTCCACAGCAAACACAGTAAAAACAACAACAAACCATACCACTATATGGGAGGAAAACCAGTATGTACTAAATAGGAATTCTGTAAACCCAGGTGGCAAAAGAGTGAGTGAGCACCCAGGGGATGGATGCAATGGTGTATACAGGACTGAGCATCTAGGGGATGGATGCAATGGTGTGCACAGGAGGTACAAAACTGATTCCATCCTCTAAACGACCTCTCTCTCTCTCTCTCTCTCTCTCTCTCTCTCTCTCTCTCTCCCTCCCTCCCTCCCTCCTTCCATGAACAATCAGCACTGAAGAACTATGCCGAACTGACTCAACGCACCTTGAGGTTTGCCAAGCATGTTGGACAGAGAGAGGGAAATCCCTGTGACCGTGTTCCCTGACTTACTGTATCCACTTTTTCAGTGACAGCCAGCCTAATCTCCCTTTTAGATGCGGCCCTATGGAAAACATGCCTTCTATGTGATGGCTTGCCCTCTTAGGTGTAAGTTCTCACAGTCCCCACTAGGCAAAAGGGGAAGCTCCACATGCATGGGGCACTAGAAAGAGAAGGGGCTTTTGAGGCAAATGTCACTCTGTCTTGAGGAACATATCTTAATAGAAAACCCAAAGGGCTCAAACTGCTGAACCTCCTCTTAGTAGGAAGTTACAGATATTTAAAGGAATTCAAATATGCATCCTTGAAAACATCCTCTGGCATGCAATAAAGAATTCCAGAAATGCAAATGCACAGAACACAATGTGGGGGCAATCAACTAATCTAAAGGGATTCAGAACTGATTCAGAATAGCGCCAACCCCAGGGAGCCTGAGACAGGTTGGTTTCTAGGGCAACATGGATAGGAAACCACAGTTGAGGTTGTTCTCAAGCCTCTACATAGGCTCCTTTACACATACACACGAGCATCTGCACGCGGGTGCACGAATATCCCCCAGCACACACCTATGAACACATGAACACACACACACACGATTAATTAGCAAAAACGGTGGAACTGTATTTTATTCTGTTTGTTCACAAAGTTAAGGAGAAATATTACATAATAATACCAGATAGACTTAAATCAAATTTCAAGATATGAAAATATTCTGTAAGGACATAAGGGCTCAGTGTGTAACTCCCTTGCCATGCAATCTCACGGAGCTGAGCTCAAATCTCCAGAACCCATATAATATTGAACAGCCAAAAGCGAGCATCTAAAGACCTTGTTTCAAAAAAGGTGGAGGGTGAAGACAAATATTTGAGGTTGTTCTTTAATCACACACATACCCATTTACATAAACACACACACACACACACACAGACAGGGGGTAGGTCACAGGAGTCGGTAAAACATAAGTGAGATGTCTCAGTGCGTAGGGGCACAGGCTGCCAGGGCTGACTACCTGAGTTGGACCCTTGGGATCCACATGGCGCCAGGAAAGAGTCCTTTTAAGTTGTCCTCTGACCGCCACCCATGCACCAATGGTAGGTTTTTATGTACATGCACACGCACACACACACACAAATAAATGTAAAAAAAATGTTAATGTAATCATCTTAATAAGGACATTATATGCAAATGAGTCTATAGACTACAAATAAAGCTAGGAATTGGCATACTGACATAAAAGAAAAGCCCAAATACATGCTGAATATAAGAAATGCATATCTCTCCGGGCGGTGGTGGCGCACGCCTTTAATCCCAGCACTTGGGAGGCAGAGGCAGGTGGATCTCTGTGAGTTCGAGACCAGCCTGGTCTACAAGAGCTAGTTCCAGGACAGGCTCCAAAACCACAGAGAAACCCTGTCTCGAAAAAAAAAAAAAAAAAAAAGAAATGCATATCTCTTATGAAAGACAAGTTAATTTAACATGGTAATACTAACCAAAAGAAAGCTGGACTAGCTTTATTAATGTCAGAAAAGCAAACTTTAGACAACTCACTACCGGTATGGGCAAAGATCATTATCCATAATAAACAGTCAATTAATCAAGATCTAACCATCTTAAGCAATTTTATATCAAACAACAGCTCTAAGATCTATCTAATTATAGCTCTATCGAATCTGAGTGGTGCTGCAGAGAGGTGCTGTAGACAAGCTAAAGCACAACAGGAGTGGAATGTGGATCAGTAGGAAAATGTACACGGCTCTGATACACCCCAGAAAAGACTCCATCTTAGTTACTTTTCTATCGCCGAGATAAAACACCATGAGCAAAGGAAACGTAGGGAGACGAAACTGATTTATCCAGTCATGGTGCAGAAACATGGCAGCCATGTGGTCCTCCGGAAGAGCAGGCAGGGCTCTTAACCACAGAGTCAGCTCCCTAGTACCCAGTCATGTGTGTGCTGGAACGCAGGGCGAGCCCGTGGAAAGGAAGAGTGTTAGCTGCCAAACCACAGCCTCACTCTTCAGCATTAAGAAAGTTGCTGATTTTAGTTTTGTTATTTTTATTGACCTAAAAGTATACATTATGTTTGACAATGTGAAATTGTTCACTTTGAAGTTAGCAGTTTTTGATTACACCATCTTATGGACAAATCAATGAAATATGAAAGTTTTTTGTGATCTGGCAATAGAAGCCTATCGAGCACATAGTCCAAAAAGTGAGCACAACCATAAAAAAATAATCCACAAAACTGGGTAAGTCACTCATAACTATCCCATCAGCCCATGTCTCACCACTGAGCATGACAAGGATGTGTTCACACATGGAGGGGAGGGACGCTGGAGAAACAGAGGCAGGGTCAGTGGGAGGGTGTGAAGAGAAAAGGCCTTCACATGTCTACACACGTTTTAGACAAAGAATTGCCATGATGCTAAATCACGGGTTCTTTTCAAAGGACTTCCTTTACTGAGGAGAAGGAAAGCAAGGCAGATCGAAGGATTTAGGGGACACCTCCAGGGCTAACTTCTGAAACAAGACATCTAAAAATGACTTCAGAAAGCCCATTAATAGGTCAAAAGGAGATCAGAGAAAAGAAGACATTTTCTAATAATGAAATATTTATGTTGCTCTTGACTGCAAATAAAAGTCCAGGAACATGGGGAAAAGAATTTTGGTAGCTAGTCAGATGGCACAGTATTATAATACAAGATGATTTTATAAGACTGTGAAAAATCCTAGCATTTTTTAAACACAGGAGAAAATACTGTAAATTTTTCCAGGACTATTTTAACTTATTTCCTGGAAAACTTAAATTTAATGAAAAGCTTTTTAAAAGATTGAAATAAATAGCTAGATATCTAGCTACCTATTTTTATAGATCTGTGCTTCTAGGCATTTAAATATTGAGATATACATAGCTAAATATGTACATGTATACATGCAAACATATGCACAGAGACACATTTGTGCACACAAGCACACATACGCACAGAGACAGACACACACACTCACATACGCACATGCTACCTTTTAATATCCAAATCCTAAAGCTCTTCTTACAGAAAGCCATATAAATACAAGTAACACTGTATTTGGTAAAGTTCCGGGCTTTCATTCAACATTCCTTTCTATTTTCTCTTCTTTCGGGGCAAATGATACATTACAGATGTCTGGTGTTGGGTTTCTTGGGGGCTCACAGACTTGGGCTAGTTCAGGAAGGGATGCCAGGCTCTTGCTGAGTCAGACTGCTTCCTGAACACCCGTTTGCCACTTGGATCTCTATGTTCTTTTATAATGCCATAGAGGCAGCCACGAACTGTAATACAGAAATCTCAACTGCTTCTGCCTCGCACACCCACCCACTGGCAGGACAGCTAGAAGCAGATGGGCTTCTGTAGACCACCCCCTTCCCTCTTCCCCACCCCTGTTCTCTGATGCATCCTTGTGTAGACCACCCCATCCCCCTCATCCTCTGATGCATCCTTGTGTAGACCACCCCTATCCCCCTCATCCTCTGATGCGTAGACCACCCCTATCCCCCTCATCCTCTGATGCATCCCTGTGCAGACCACCCCCATCCCTCGTCCTCTGATGCATCCCTGTGCAGACCACCCCCATCCCTCGTCCTCTGATGCATCCTTGTGCAGACTACCCTCATCCCCGTCCTCTGATGCATCCCTGTGCAGACCACCCCCATCCCCCNNNCCTCTGATGCATCCCTGTGCAGACCACCCCCATCCCCCGTCCTCTGATGCATCCCTGTGCAGACCACCCCCATCCCCCGTCCTCTGATGCATCCCTGCCTTTACTCCCATCCCTCCCCAGTGTAATTACCGTGCTCTCAATTCCTCCTCACAACAATTTCATTTTAGTTTTACAAACTAAAGCTCAAGAAAATTTGTTCAATTCACATCAAATATAAGGTTAATTTGTTTTTAAATTAACTGACAGAATACCCATATGATTTCAATTTTTACTTCTGCCTCTAATTTGTCAAACTCACAAGAATTTTTTTCAGAGGGGAAGACAGTTAAATGTTGTGTTTCACTCTATCCAGTATTTATTCATTTTAGTCATTATTTCTTCACAGAGCTCCAATATAACGTGGCTTGATTCTCTTAGCTGTCCAGAGCCAGGAGCTAATAAAAGCACTCATTCCTTCTGTCCAGACATCACTCAGGAAAGGCTACGGCAGGCCGTAAAGCTTACTAATTACAGAACAATATTTGCCACATGCAAGACCCCAGGGTACTGTTCATATCCTGTTCCTCAGACCAGGTTCAAAGGTTTGAAGTTCAAGGAAAGGACAAGGAAGGTAGCACAGCTTCAGCGCAGCAGACCACGCCACAACACCAACCACAGGCAGGCAAAAGACACCCATGCCAACCATGTTTCACGGCTCACTGCTATGGACATCTCTACCAAGACTTCTTTAGTGAAGAAAAAGTCATGTCACTCAGCCCTACCTTCTGATGGTTGTTGCTATGGAATTTTCGACGTAACTAAGATCTCTCTCTGAAAGAATAGTATCAGCAGCTCTTCATGGCCCCATGAAGGCATCGTCCAGCTTAATGATAAAGTGTTTCAAAGCCTAGAGATATTGTTATAATAATTCAGTAAACGAGTGAATAGATATTTCCAGATATCGGTCAACATTCAACATAAAGAAAACATGAGCTTTTTCTTTTGGAAGTGACTTGCAATAGTATTTGTTTTTCCACCTAGTGGAAATACACGTAGTAGTATTAGAACCCAAAACTGGCTCAGACATCAGCACTTGCAGAGGTATCATTTTCATCAAGGTCGCCACCATCACCCAGGGAGCCCAGAACTAGGCAGAGGCCTAACCCAAACCCAGAACAGCAGAGAGTCAGGAGCTGCCAAATGAAGATAAAATCGCCTCCAGGAAAACCAAGATACTGGGAGAGACTCGGGGATGACAAAAGGGTCTTCAGCTTCCCACTGTGGGATGCCTCAGAGTGAGCCCTAGCTAGTCAGCACTTGTCTAAGGAAAGCAGGGCCTAACCTACATATCTGTTTTAGAACAACGAGGCAAAGCCAACACAAACTCCACTGCAGAACTAGCTCCCAAAGCAACAATTTATTCAGCACTGGGCTTGGGACTACGAAGCTATGTTTCCTTATATAAAAATTAGTTAAAACTGCTTTCCTATTTCAAATGGTGAAATCTATCATCAGGAACTTTTGTGAGTTTATATGCATCATGACCAAGACTGACTCCAAATTCTAGAGAAAATAACCTCCCTTTTCCATAAATCCCAACATTAAAATCCTGACTATGGAATCAAAATCAACCCAAAACCGTGACTGCATTAACTGACTTCAGCTTAGAATCAGAAGTCCTGGTGTTTCCTTTCTAAGTGAAGCTCTAGAGGGGAGATTGCTAACCCCGACACCTACAACATAATGAAATATAATTACGGATTGTTCAGTTCTGACGGGGAGAGAAATAACGGCTTTTCATTAACATTAAATTTATTAACCTCTAGTCTCAAATTCTTGTAATTAAAGAAAAGTCACTCACTAACTTATTAACTTATTTTTCATTTATTTAGAAGCTTTCTTCCAGGAAACCACGTTAATTTATGAATGATAATAAAACGTATCAGGCTCTGTTTTAAAGACCCTGTGCTCATTCCAAAAATAATTCATTTAAGATACATTTAATATAGGAAATTAAATTTAACGTTTTTAATTTAAAAAGGAAATAACAACTAAAGGAACGTGAAGCACAGCATTTAAGCATGAAAGTAGGTGAAGCTGAAGTATGCCTGGAATACCAAAGACGTCCCATGCGTTTCTACATATCGTGAGCAGCGGGGCAGATCCGGCTTTACATACTGGCTAAAGAAAGGAATTGAGAGAAATGTGGGCATTGACACGCATTTCATGGCCCAAAGCTAAGGGCTACCCGGGAAGAAGTGGACTGGCACTTGACAAGATCACAGCAGCTTCCCCTCCCTAAAATCAAACTGCCCTCTCAGCCATGCTTGGAAAAGCAGGATGTACAGGTGGAAGGAGAGAGAGAGTAGGTGAGAACCAGGCAGGGGCTGCTGCTCTGCTGCCTTCTGGATAAGCCGCTGCAGGAGGGTTTCCATATACAGCCTCTCAAGAAAATATTACACAGGAAAAAAGAACTCTGGCTTTCTTGATGCTCTGTTTCCTTCCTTCCTTCCTTCCTTCCTTCCTTCCTTCCTTCCTTCCACCTTCCTTCCACCTTCCTTCCTTTCTTTTTCCCTCCCTCCCTCCCTCCTTCCTTCCTTCCTTTTTCCTTCCTTCCTTCCTTCCTTCCTTCCTTCCTTCCTTCCTTCCTTCCTTCCTTCCTTCCTTCCTTCCTTCCTGTCTCTCTTCCCTCCCTCCCTTCCTATCTATTTATTGGTTCTTGAAGTGATCAAACTCACAGTTTCCTGCAACCACCGAGCACCGAGCTGTACCCTCAGTCTTCTATGGGTGTATCTTAAGCGACAATCTGATAATCACTAAGAAAATTATATCCATAGAATGAATCCCAGAGGTGTAAGAAAACACTAGAATTTCTCTGTCTAAAGAACTATATACTTACATATCTATAACATATAAATAAATACATGTCAGGTATTCAAAGTATCTTCACCATGCTCAGAGTTAAAGGCATCTGCTACCAAGTCTAATAATCCACATCTGATCCTTGAAGCCACACTTGGAAAGGAGAGACCTGACTTTTGTAGGTTGTCCTCTGACCTCCGCATGCCCACCACGGCAACTCATGCACACACACACAGACACAAACATACATAAATAAATTTCTAATGTAGTAAAACTAAAAGTGAACTTTTCTCTATCAACGGTCTACTACATGAATTCTCCTGGTACCTTCCTTTCATTGCAGGCTATGCCAATGTGAAGGACTTGGAGAAGGGTGGAGTCAATTCTAGGGAACCACTCACCCACAGTACTCCTGGGCTTGATTGCTTGGATTTCCAGACAAGGTCATCTCAGCTAACTAAACTCATTTACAAAATGCTGTCCGGGCTTTAAAAGACCCCAGCAGGAAATGTGGACTGAAGACAACACCAACCAGGGAAGCACGCACAAACCAAGAGCTGCAGATTTGACACTTGGCTGTTTTTACTTCACTCACCCATGTTATTGGTAAAAGCTGAAAACTTAATCAGATATAAAAGCGAGACAACACAGTAATTACAAGGAAAAGTTTGAAATGATCAAGATTATTTGAAATATCCATTATTATTGATGAAGAATCCAGTTCTAACTGGGTCATGTGTGTGAGAAGTCAGCTGTTAAAACTAAAAACTATCTTGGTTAAAATGTAAACAATTTCATCCATTAAAATGGTTATAATTTGTTGTATATAAATGATAATAACAACGAAACCAATGATAAGGGCCTTGGAAAGAAACTGTTAGATCTATCTCAAAGATGTACGCTTAGGCTAAAATTATTAAGCATATTTAACCAACATTGCTTATATGATGTGATTAGAATTTTTATATCACTAATAAAAAGTTAAGTGAATTTATCTTGATTTATCTCAATTTATGATATACGTTGTGAATAAAATCCATGTACTGAAAGGGTATGTTTCCATTTTCTACCAGTGGAATTTTGCTGGTATAGGGGTGTCTTAGGAATTGTGTAAAGGAGTCTTTGAACAGAGCTCATCTGGTAAGGATGGTGGGCCTCTTAGCTCTGTTCGTCTGACCCCCGCACCCCAAGACTCCTGTTCCTTTTCTCTGTCGTGACAGAGAAGTCTTAGGATGCACAGATCTTGGTAAGTATATAGTCTCATAAACCTTCAAAACGTCTGTGATAAGAACAGCAAATACTGCCCCCTTCGCTCCAAGAAGGACTCGAAAGCACTAGAAAGCAACAGCATAAGGCAATATGCCTAAATTATTTTTTAATGTGAATTCCTTTTGCATAATTCACATTAAATTTGTGACCTTTCATGGAAATCTCTGTGTTTGATGAGAATCCCTGATATTTCTTCAGCTCCTTCCAACGCTCCCCCTCCTGCACACCGCTGTTTCCATAGACTGAATTTGTCACCTGCTCCCTGTTTTATTAACTCAGCCATGAATATATTAAATATTGAGTCCCTGGAGCAAAGGCCACATGTAGCCAATTGTTAGTGCCTCATTTAGACCAAAGCTTTAACTGTGGGTTTAGCTGTTGCTCAGGGCCAGATGAAAAGCCAGAAGACAATGAGGGAAGCCAGAGAGCAGATGGAAGAGATAGAAAAACAGGAAAAACAAATGAACAAAACAAACACAAACAATCTGAGGGTAGGTTTGATAGGAGCTCACTGAAAATGAAGGAAGCCAGAGCCCCCTTGCTCTTCCCACATCTCTGCCATCACTGCCCCAGAATCGGGCCTTTTGCAAACCAGAAAATGAGGACAAAGAGACACAGTTAACAGAACTGGGGAGTGGGGAGCTCTTGCCAGGTCATAGGTCAATAGTGGAAAGGAAACTGATTCAAGTGAGCACTTCAACTCCACTTAAATGACATACAAGCCTTCCTACTGATTTGGCCTAAATTTCAGAATACTTTAAGAAGATCATGGTGTTTAACCACCAAGACATCTATAGGCAAAGGAAACCACAACACACAACCCTTTTAGAGCACATAAAATATTGTCATAAAACCAGACTGATTGAGAATTTTTAATGCATTGAATATAGAATTATTATTACAGCAATATGAAATTCCACACTTCGTCATCTATGGATGGTGTGACAATTTCCCTATGGTTTTTGTCGTTTTCACTTCATAGCATGTTATATACGAGAATCTCAGCAACCCAAGTTATAATAACTTGTAAAGAATCTACATAAACAGCCCTATCTATATAAACAGTACTATTGACACCCATGCCCTTAAACAATTCTCTAGTTGACTAATTCAATAATCTTCTTTAGTGATATAAAATTGATTTATGACCAGATAATTGCATCAAAAGGAAGACAGAGAATCACGGGGTGCTGATAAACATTTTCAGAAGCATTTCCAGTGCTTTCGCCTATTGGGAAACTACTCTTTCTTTCCAAGACCATGCACTAGCCATTCTCAACATACAAACAAGAACCACAATGATTACTCTCAAAATCCATGCCAACTGGATCAGGTAGCTTTGTTCTACTGTGACTATAGGACAAACACCTTAAAAGAAGAAAATGTATTCTGCTTCACAGTTTTCGAGGCCTTAATTTTATCCCAATAGGGAGGCATGGCAAAGCGGCTGCATCCTTAGTGGAAAGGACCCGAGACAGAAGCTATTCAGATCAAGATGGACCAGGGAAAAGGGAAATTAGGCTCCACATGGGGTGGGGGTGGGGTGACAATCTTCACCCACCCTTCCTACTTCTGCCTGCTAGAAAGGTTCTACAACCTCCCCAAGAAGCACCACCCTCCAGGGAACAGCCTTCAGAATATGAGCCTGCAGAGGGCACCTCAGATTCAAACCAGGGTAGAAATTCCGAAGGTGCTATGTGTAGAAGACAGTAAAAACATTTCAAGTAAACTAATGAGAAAAATCGAGAAATCTTTGGTATCTTGGGAACATATCCAAGATGGCAGCTAGAAGAACCAGCATGTTCAGTGAAGGAACATGACAAGCTTAGCAATCCTTCATAGGGACTTTACAGTCAGAGAAAGAGAAAGCCCAGGCCACAAAGGGCTGCTAGTTCCTTCAGAGAGCAACTAACTCCACCCAGCACCTCGACGAGAAAAAAAATAGATAGATGTTCACCCCTGATTCTTTTTTTTCCACTCCTGATTCTTAAGCCTTTTTAAGGACAAAAAAAAATTTAATGAGAAAAAATGGCAGAGTTTAGCATTTTAGGAACATGCTAACCAGTATGACAATGGGACATCATCCCACATCCCTTAAGACAGTTATTACCCCAAAGGCAGCAAGTGCTAGTTAGGATTGAGGAGGTGAACTATGAATGGGACCCTAAGTTATACAAACCTCCATGGAAAGGAATATGGCAAACACGGAAATACTAAAAATAAAATAAAATCACCATGTAGTCAAGCAGTTCCCTTAGAAATCGAAAGCAGGGTCTCAAAGAGACCCATGTTCATGCCAGCATCACGCGAAGGACCTACACAGTGACAGCAACCGAGGCCGTCTGTCAACAGATGAAGGGACAAGAAAATGTCACCCACACATCCACAATGGAATTATTATCAGATACACAGATATATCAGATATCCATGTAGGAACCTTGAAAGTTACAGAAACAAGCCCTTCACAGCATATGACTCTACTTCCACAAGGGTGATGAAGTAGTCAAAACCTTAGAGACAAGAAGTCAAAGAGTGGCTGTCTGGGCAGAGGCCTGGGGAGGAGGAAGTGATTTAACTGGTAAGAAGTGTCAGTTTGCAAGGGAGGAAAACCTGGATGATGGGGATATTTGAATTTAACACCACTGAATTGCACACATCAAAATGGTTCAGTGGTCACATTGCATGTTAGTCTGCAAAACAACAAAGATAACTGTGCGGGATAACTGTTAATCCCTGGGGTCCTATTTTATCCTGGTTCACTTTTGTGGGTTTGTGGTGTGTGTGTGTGTGTGTATGTGTGTTTGTGTATGTGCACAAGTCTGCTTTTCTCTTCTTACACTTCTTTCTTTCACATGATGTGTATTTCTTAATATAAAGTGGAAATGATGAGGCTAAACACCCTGTTTCCCATCAGCGAGTGTCTTTCCCACGAAGAGATGATGATCTCCCCCGTGTAAACCCACACTTGTAGTAATGGTGGCTTTGTTTGAACTCAAGTCTATCGCCCAATACACTGAAGGCCAGAATTCAAATACTCTGGAAAACTGCTGTCTCCTGCCCTGGGGCCAGCCTAGCTCTGAAGGACATGTGCTGGGCATATCAGTAGCCAGGCCTCATGAGTTCAATACACTAATAATATACACAATCAGCAAGAGAAGAGCCCCACTGGAAAGGGATCCAGGGTACCAGCTTCCGTTCACAAGGAGCCCGGAGACATGCCCAAGGGAAATACCTCATGAGAATCTTCCTGCTGTCTCCCACACAGCCTTCCTTCTAATACAGAATAAGGATGAGTGAGCACATGCAGCAATTGCTTTATAAGGTGTCTCTGGCAGGCTTTAAAAAAAAATCAATTGTTTCCTTTGAAAAGATTTATAATTGTAACCGATTCATACCAGCCTTTCCCGAATTCTATTCCATGGCATCACATTCTGGGAAGTTATTAATGTTCCGCACAAGCGAGAAGGTGTTCATGATTGTTTTAAATGTCAACAGGTTTCTTCTCTGGAGAAGTTCCCAGAGTGTTTGTTATGTTTATCTAAAACTGGGACTCTCCCAGAGGGGAGTGCAGTGGTGATGACCATGGTGCTGGAGAGCTTCACAGTTAAGAGACTCAAGCCAGGTCAGCATTATGTCATTCTTTAAAACAACGTTATCTTACTTGATTCTCAACAGACCCATGCAGTAGGTGCAATTATACACTAATACCGAGGAAGGTTGTGCAATGGAGCAGAGACTTCAAGGTATTTTTTTCACCCATCCATCCTTTCCATCATCCCATTCACCCACCCATCAGTCACTCACTCAGCCACCCACTCATCCACCTATCCATCCATCCATCCATCCATCCATCTATCCACCCACCTATCCATCCATCCACCTATCCATCCATCCATCCATCCATCCATCCATCCACCTATCCATCCATCCATCCATCCATGCATCCATCCATCCACCTATCCATCCATCCACCTATCCATCCATCCATCCATCCATTACTATAACTTAGTAATAACACTGATAAACAAACCATCTCTTCTTTTCCCAAGTGTGTTTTTTTAAGTGTCAGATTCACATGAGTAGAATAAGAAGAGTATAACAAATATCTCTCCCTCCCGTTCAACTTCACTTTGTGCAAATCCAAATAGGTTTTAAAAGAGAAAACTGTAATCCAAGTTATGGAGAAAGGGCACTCTAAATTTTCATCAATTTGGAGGGATAGTTTCATCTCTTCAAGTTATAAAATACATATATTACATATATTTTATAGTTATGAAATAATGCTAATTTCTGTATTTTTGTTTTGTTTTTCGAGACAGGGTTTCTATGTGCAACATCTCTAGCAGTCATGAAACTCACCTTGTAAGCCAGGATGGCCTCAAACTCTCCGAGATCCTCCTACCTCTGCCTCCCAGTGCTGGGATTAAAGGTGCGAGCCACCACCACTCAGCTAACTTCTTAAATTGTATATAACCCAAAGGGAAGACAGCTGTCAATATTAATACATTCAGCTGGTGTTTTATACAGTATCTCTTGATGAATATACAGTAATGACTGGCCAATGTTGGTGCTGATGTTGGTCCTGATATTTTCCCAGCACCAAAACAGTAATATGACAAGAGAGCTCAGATGAGAGATAGCTGAATAATTTTATCTACGAATGCATGCGTAATAAAAGTATACCATCTGATCTTTCTGTCTCTCATCATAGCACGGAAGTTTTTCATTTCCTGTATGTCATCAGGTGATTCAGCAATGAGGATCCACCTACTCATAGCTCCCCATTGCCTAAAGACAGAGAAGTCCACCTTAAGAGACACAAAGCACACTGATGCCTCCAGTTTAAAATAACCTCCGTGGAGAAGATAGCTACAGAATCTTATAGTCTGAACAACCAAACAGGAAAGGACTAGTTCCAGGGGAACCTTAAGACAGGAGCCCGGGAATCAGGAAGGCACAGCTGTGCTTTCTATCCACCATCCTTTCTTTCACATTCTCTACCATCCTCTTGTCTGACAGTGTGCCGTAACAAAATGAAGAACATTTACTGATGAGTTGCACAGATTTCTCAGTGTCTCATCTCGCTCTTAGTATTTTAGCCAAACCTTCTCAGATCCTATTTTATCATTTGACAAGGCAGGGCTTGGGAGATAGGAAAGGTAAGGAGTATCTTGAATAACGATCATAGGAACACAGATGGGTCCTGCAAATCTCTTTTTGTTGTTGTTGTTTGCTTGTTTATTTGTTTTTTGTTGTTTTGTTTTTGGTTAGAAGCAGAAAGTGTGGCAGCTCTGCCAGTCCTCTCCAGCCTTCCCTGGTAGCCGTGGTGCAGCCTGGCGCATTTTTATCTGACCTTGTGGAACCTGAGCATCTACTTTGCAAGCATAGGTGATGGCAGATAGTTGTGGATTTGGAGACAGTACACAGCTGGAAGGAGAGGCTATGTGGTTCTCAGGGATGGCAGCAGCAGCAGCAGCAACAGCAGCAGCAGCAGCAGCTCTCTCTTGTCAGGCTAATCCTGTGGGGGTGGTTCTAGAAAATGCTCCTGGAAATCTTGCCTCCAGCGTGTTTCTGCAACCTTTCAAAGAGTCTGCAAACCAGCTGATAACTTACAATAAATCCTTCTTCAGCCAGCAAGGGTGGAACCTATGGTCTGCACAAGCGAGCCCTGGCACACACAGGACTCTAGAAAAGAAAGATGGGAAAGATGCTGACCACTGCAGCGAACATTCTCAAGGCCAGCTCCTCCCTCTACCAGAACTTGGATCTGCGAAGAGGAAACCATTGTCTGTTTAGGGTTGCTCTAATAATGAGAGTTTTTTAAACATACTATAGTTTTTGCACTAGGCAACAATAACAAGTGGGCAACACAGGGTTTGTCTTGTTAGACTAGAAATGATAATGAGTAGCAAGAACTATGAGAAAAACGCTATTAGATCTAAAGTGTATACCCCGAAAATACATATGCTGAAGTGTAAAACCCCAGAACCTTGGAATGCGACATTTGATGGTAGGGCCTTTACACATGCGATTAATTTAAAATGAGGCTACCAAGGTGGACCCACATTAAACCTCACTACATCCTTATACAAAGAGTAAATCTGGAGACACAAAGTAGTATGCATGCAAAACTGGCAGACTGTCAGGGAGCACTGAGAAAACACTGCCATCTGTAGATGTATTAGAAAGGTGGTGATCCAACCTTTATCCCAGCAGAGGCAGCCGGAGCTCTGTGAGTTCCAGGCCAGCCTGGTCCACATAGAGAGTTCCAGGACCGTCAGGGCTCTACAGTAAGATCGTGTTTTGAAAAACAAAACAAAACAAAAACAAACAAAAAATAGGTATCTTTAATTCCCTGACTTTGTCACATCTCCTATGTAATCCTAGCCCTGTGACATTTCCTATGGCACTCTGGCTTCATGATATCTTCTATGGTACCCCGGCTCTGTGATATCTCCTATGGCACCCTGGATCTGTAATAGCTCTTATGGTACCCTGGCTCTGTGATATCTCCTATGGTACCCTGGCTCTGTGATGGCACCCCATCTCTGTGATGGCACCCCATCTCTGTGATGGCACACTGTCTCTGTGATACCTCCTATAAAGGCTATTCTCTGGATCTTCCAGACTCTTTTGCTACCACCAGTAGGGCTTCTTACATAACTCGCACATCAATCTGAATTCATTTGTGCCCTCTTACCTTTCGAGCCACATTGCAGACACTGCCGGCTCAAGGCATGAATCATGCCATGGGTCTCATGTTAGGCTATTTGTGTGTGTCATTCTTCTGCCTAAACTCTGTCCTGTGCTTGGATACTTAATCTTGACTGTCAACTTGGCAGGATTTAGAGTCACCATGAAAACACCTCCTGGCTAGTGTATGAGGATGGTTATAGAAAGATTTACTTGATAAAGAGAGTTCCATGCAGAATTCCGACATGTCACCCCAAGGACTGGGGTCCTTGGTGAAATAAAAAGGTAAACATGCACTCATCTCTCTCTGCTTCCTGCCTAAGGACGTGATGTGACCAGCTGCCTCAATCTCACACTGCCATGGTGTCCTGGGAGCCAAAAGAAACACCTTCTTCCTGAAGGCCATTGAGAAGGTATTTATCATAGCTATGGAATTAACTGGTAGATGTGTTCTTCGTGTGCTTGGTCTTTTCATCCTACACATCGTGAGACTAGAATTACTTTCCCTCAGTGCTATTTATCCAAAGTGACGATGACAATTTTCATTATTATTTCTAAATATACAAATATTGGTTCTTTGTTGTTGGGTATTATTATTATTTTGAAGTGCTAGGACTCTGGCCACGGCAGGCACGTATACTACTATTGATTGTTCTTCCCCCATTCTTGATAATTACTTTTGTTTACTTGATATTTCTTGCCTAGTATAAAACACGAACTTCATGAGTGAGGATAACAGGTCATCACTGTATTGCCAAAGCCCAGCATGGTGTCTGGTTCATGGAGCACCCAATAAATAACTAATTATTAAAACTGGCCCTGAAAGTCTATGCTACTACCCAGTTTTCCACTAAGGAGAGAGATGCCCTAGGGAGCTTCATTCACAGGCTCCAGTCCAAAGACTCTCATTGAATCGGCCTAGCATGATAGCAGTCAAGCATACAGCTGGATTTAATCCCAGTAGACTTGATTGGCAAAGTTCAGTTCAACACTAGCTCATCCAGCCCAATCGGCGAGCTCCTGGCACAGTGTTAAGACCGCATCTCAAACACGCGGTGAAGAAAGATAATCCACGCCCATCCTCTGGACTCCACACATACGGAAACATGCTTGCAAGTATGCCAGCATAGACACACACCTGTGTGTGGTTCTGCTGTGGGAACCCTCCCTCAAGCTGGCTGTCTACATGCAACAGATTCATACATGACTTTCGAACCCTTCTTGTTCCTCATTACAACCGTCACCCAGTGAACATTATCCCAAGGATAATCAAAGATCAGTCACATTTACCAGCCCAAAAAGTAAATAAATAAATTGCTACTCCTAGATTTAAACTGAGAACTATCACGATACCACCCAGTGTGGCAGACTAATGCCAACTCTCCTTTCTAAGTTGTTGACCAAAGCAATTGAAGGCACCCTGGGACCTGGGATGGAAGGTGACTGGAGTGGAGGCAGGAGTCTGTCAGAGAGGTATTCCTAGAGGGGCCCCATCGGCTAAGTCTTGAGGGATCCACAAACAGATGTTGAGAGAGAACAGAAAGTCTTCTGTATTCTCACTGGTTACTGAGAGGAAGACAAAATCATGCAGTGCAAATGACAGGGCGGGATACTAGGACTGTCGCCTGTTTCAAGACAGTATGACTCGTAGGAGACAGGCGGAACTAGCCTGCTGCCAGCTCTTCTTATAACGGGTAGCTTTAGCTTGCCTCCAGTTCCTCTGGGAAAGGAAAACTCCTCAGGGCAGGGTGGATGTACAAGATACGAAAGGCTTGAAAGCCCACCACTTAAATCCCGCAGGGACTCTCTAGTGCTTATCAAGCCACCGCAGTGGGAAACAACAGCGGCCACCTACTGCAATGAACTTGGGCTGTTTGTTGTCGCCAGCAATGTAATCGTTAGCGATTTGTGGTGAGTGACACTGAACAACTGAGACTGCTTGGCAAGTGCACCAGGGTGGTGTCTCGGTATTCACCCCTGCATCCCTGGGCAAGCTCACAGTGCTCTAAATGGGGTGTTCACCCCTGCATCCCTGAGCGTGCTCACAGTGCTCTAAATGGGGTGTTCACCCCTGCATCCCTGGGTGTGCTCACAGTGCTCTAAATGGGGTGTTCACCCCTGCATCCCTGGGAATCCTCATGGTGTTCTGCACTTAGTATTCACCCCTGCTCTACACGGGGTCTTCTGCACTGTGTGCTCGGCACTAGGCATCCAATTTACCCCTGCATTCCTGGGCACACTCACAGTGTTCTGCTCTGGGTATTCACCCCTGCATCCCTGAGCACGCTCATGGCGTTCTACACGGGGTCTTCTGCACTGTGTGCTCAGCACTAGGCATCCAATTCACCCCTGCATTCCTGGGCACACTCACAGTGTTCTGCACTGGGTATTCACCCCTGCATCCTTGGGCACGCTCACAGTGCTCGGCACTCGGTGCTCATACTGTGGCACAATTAATAGTTCCAAGACCTTCCTTGTGAATCCCAGGGCTCAAGCGGAAACCAATATGCTTCTTCATCAAGTGATTCACCAGGGGCTTGTTGCTGTGATGACGTAACACAAAAGTACGCAGCTGAAACAATGAAACCCAAGTGAAAAGGGAAATACTAATGAATAATCACTAGGTTGATTTGCCAACATCTATTTTCTAATTCCTCCCCAAATGTGCCTCCCTCAGAGCAGTGAACTGCCTGACATTTAAAACATACTGCAGCGCCTTCCGTAACAGCCACTAGCTGTGCCCAGCACCACGCAGCTCTTGACATCCGCACCAGCAGACAGTGAATGAAGCAAAGCTTTTCCAGCAGATGAAGAACGGGCCATGGCTGTGGAAGCTGAACACATTATAAACATCCCCACCTTCAGTCCGCTTCTCCTGTAAGCTCATTCACCCATAATTAAACATAAAATTTTGCCTTCCAGGGATCCTCGGCCTAATGAGAGACGTCACACAGTGCCGTAATTAAAAGGCAGGACTTTACAGTAAGAATGATTTCGCGGTCAACTCTAACTCTTGTTGGAAGACTTGGGGAAAACTATTCTCACCTTTCCTTACGTGTGAAGGGGATGAAGTGGCAGCTGCCTGTCTCGCAGGGTTGCTCTGAGGACTAAGCGGAGTGACAGGAGAAGTCTTCGTAGGTGGTCCACCTTCTGCTGCTGTTGTCAATGGTGGTTGGAGAAAGACAGAAGCGTATGTACACTGAACCCAGGGCACAGACTAAGAGAAGTTAGTTCAAGCCAGTTCAGTGCTGGATAGCAAGCAGAGAAAGGATGCCCACCAGAAACTCTCAATGACTAGGAGAGGAACAGCAAAGGGTGGAAGCGGAGGATAAACAAGGGAAGAAGGAAGGCGGCTTTCTCTGGAAGAGGTTTCGGTCTCTTTGGTTGGTTGTTTCCTTTGTGTGTGGTTTTCCTTTTGAGACAGGGTCTCACTATGTAGCTCTGGATGGCCAGGAAATCACCACAGAGACCAGGCTTGCCTTAAACTCACAAAGCTCGACCTGCCTCTGCCTCCTAAGTGTTGGGATCACAGGCATGCACCACCATGCTCAGCTTCGGACAGGAGCTTTGGTCTTTGTTGCAGGAATGGCGATCCACTGAAGGGTCTGAAGGAACTACGCAAGAACAAGGTCACTGGAAAGGCAGCGTGGAAGGTGGGCTGGAAGAGGGGTGACACGAAGACTCCATGGGAAGCAATAACATTGGAAATCGCCCAATAATAATAATAATGTCCGGAAGTGGACCCGAGCCCTCTAGACACCAATGAATGAGGAGAACGAAGATGTACAACCATCTCCGCACCTCAGAAGTAAGTGAGCAGGTGAGTGATGACATCAGTGACTGCCAGTTGTTACGGGAAGTGACTTGCTTTTGAGGGGAAAGACTAAGAGTGAGCTGAGTCACACTGGACTTTAGAACCCAGTGACGTTGGCAGTATCCGAACAGCCAGGTGTACGGAGTCAGACAAAGATCTGAAGGCCATCAGAAGACACGGGGCTGTCTTTAGAGTTGTATTAAAAACACTACTAAAAAGAAAAACACATCAAGATCTTGGGCCCCAGTTTCCACTAGGAAATGAAAGCAAAGAAATACTCCAAAACCAGTGTCAGAATGAAAAGTAGATGTATTCGTTTTGTTAGCCCAACCCATACCCCTTCCGGCTATGAATTAGCCAGTGTCTGGTAGCTGATTGGGCTAAAGGAACAGAAGGAGAGCACTAACCAATGAAGTGTCCAGGGCCCTGTATTGCTTCAACTTCTCCCTCTCTGAAGACAAGAGAAGCCTGCAGGCAAAGCTGACAGGAGCAGCTGGCAGAACAGGGTTCGCCATACAGCCTTCCTCATAACCAGGCAGCAGAAGGGGAAACAAGGTGTTCTAGATAACTCTTGTTTGGTTTTTTTTTTTTTTTTTTTTCAAATAGTGCTGGTTGCAATATGGTTTTGCCTTAGCCACCATCCCTGGCAGAGCTGTGCTCCAGATAGATCTAGTACTCCCGTCCATCTCCAGAGCTGACTGCTTAAGACAACTACCACAGCGATTTTCAACTGTTCCGAACAATCATTCCGTTCTCCCTTTGTTTGTCTTTCTCCTGGCCGGCAGGCTTTAGTATTTCCAGGTCAGGGGCTTCTTCCTCTTGTCCTTGCACTAAACATCCCAAAGCACCTGGTGAGTGTTGACTGAAGAAAAACAAAAAAATGAGGGAGGGAGAGAGGGAAGGAAAGAAGGGAGAGAAACAGGGAGGAAAAGAAAGAAAGAAAGAAAGAAAGAAAGAAAGAAAGAAAGAAGGAAGGAAGGAAGGAAGGAAGGAAGGAAGCAAGCAAGCAAGCAAGCAAGCAAGCAGAGAATGGGGATTCACCACACCCATCTCTTGGGCTCTCCTTTCAGTTGGAATGACACACACAGGTAAGCATGGTCCCTAACACAGTCCTCAGTCCCTTGAAGGGACAGCAGTACAATCCTCTCAGGTAGCTTCTAACTTTTGAATTTATTTCTTCTGCAAATGATTATCTTTTTGCTTGTATTTCATGACCATAGGAGAAAATGCTATAAGGAAAGTAACCTTGGAATGATGTGCTGGCTGGTGGGTCCGTCATTAGTGAGTTACGTTCATATCCAAAGGCCAAAGGTCCATAGACTCTCATCTCTTAAATTAGTTAAATGGATCAGATAGTACCTGTTCCTACCTCCTCCCATCTCTCTGAGATTGATCTCATGTGGGTCGGGACTGGCTTAAGCATTCTATGTGGCAGAGGATGATTTGAACTTCTGATTCTCTGGGTACAATTTTGCAGGAATTTCTTGACTGTCATAGGTTGAAAAGCAATACATGGATCTTCCCCATGATAAACTGGTTTTACTATAACCAATCTGAAAGTTAAAGCTAGAATCATTCTTGGCTCCAATACCACCAAAACCTCTTCTGTTTCCTTTCTCAGAAGCGCAATAAGATAGTTCCAACTTCCTTTCCCAGAGTTTAAAAAAAAAAAAAAGCATAGTTCCATGTGACTACAAAGAGCTGACTTGAGAAATTCTCTCGAGTTGGGGAAACCTACCTTGTAAACAGTATGGCGGCATGGCAGTTAGAGGAGAAAAGCTTGCATCTCATTGGCTCGTTTCCCCATTCATAACAGCCCCCTCACTATACCCTACGCTGCCATTCTGAAATGTTGGCTCTAGGATGCAGGCCCATCCCTCCTCAACGGCCTGGATCTCAGGCATCCAGTGACCTGAATTCAGCTACAGCAGTACCACGGAAGTAGCACCAGCTCCTCAGAAGCCAGTCCGAGGAACTGTCTCTGTTCTCAGCACACCCTGCTCCTTACAGTCCCCACATCCTTGATAGTTTAGAGAATTCTTCAAGCCTTGCTCACTTCCTGGGTATCACTTGCGAATGCAGTGAACCATCACCTATATTAATGTACCCTGCGAAAGAAGTGAGGAAGATTTGGCTCTGCCTAATACACTGTTATGTAACACGGCATAGTGAATATGAGCATGCAGATACAGTAGTAACACTATAGTAACAGAAGCAGAGGAAACTATGGAAGAGCTGAACCATCTCCTTACACAGGAAGAAGACTGACCAGGAGAAAATGAGGGAAAGACATTCTGTTAGAAAACAGGGCCGCTACTGATAGACAGTGACAAGGAGAGCCTGGTCAGAAAAGGGGTTTTTGCAGGGGAGGGGAAGCAGAGCTAGAAGAGGCACAAACGGCCGGTGCTAGAAGATTCTAGCACACTGATGAGCTTTTGGATAACAGAGCACGGAGGGAGTGCAGAAAAGAATGTAGGACAAGAAGAACAAGGGCGTGGACTTCAGGTCGGAAGCTTAAAACTAATCCAAAATTTCACCTGAAAACTGGGATAACCTACAGGGAAGTTCACACACGATTCATTCGATACTGTGAAGTTCAAGATGAATTAGTTCTCAATGTTCGGGTCATTCCTGCTGAAAGAATGATGGAATTTTAGTTCACCTCACAAAATGACATGAAAACACCATTTGAAGCGAAGGTTTTCCATAATAAAAGACTTGGACTCAGACGCACCTACCCACCCACAGGAGAACACCTCACACACCCAGAAAACGTGTCATAGTGCAAACATAAGCAGGACTAAAGTCTGTGCTCGCTGAAACAAACAACGCAGTTCCTGGGGGAAATGACGGGAGCAGGAATACACTTCCAGCCCTGCGGAACTGCCAAAGCAACGCAGTCACGACTGACTTCTCAGCTCCATCGCCACGGACTTTTTATAGGACTTAGTATCCTTTCCATGCGTCCTTGCACCGTTATTTTATACACTCTCTTAAAACAGACCATAAAATATTACTTAGACAAAGGGACAAGCTTGACACTTCTAGATTCCCTCTAGATGCTCCTGCAGTGAATAAAAACTCCTCTGCGATAGCTTTAGGGACCCGAAAAAGAGACGCTGTCACTGATCTTCCATACACTTAGAGCATTTCATTAGAACTGCTCTTAGCAATTTATCACTGAACAGCCAAATTTACTTTTAACTTGAACAGAAACAGGTACAGTGCTTTGTTTACAATGGCTATGCGATAAATTTCTTATGTCTTTACTGAGGGTCTTTAATACATTTTAGAATATGACTTATTAACTCTGCATCTGGACAATCAGAGCTAATTAAAACAAATCGGATTTGGCAAAAGGGTTAAATGTTTTCGAATCTATTTTCATATTAAGTGGTCAATTTCAGGACAGCTGAGAAGAGCTCAGGACACCGTGGCACACATCCACAGATTGTCTGGTGATCAAAAGCATCTGGCTTTCCTTGATTATTTATGGAATTCCACTTGGTATTTTCAAAACAATTTTGCAATATTTGGACACCCTCCAAGCGGTTTATTCAATTCACATTTCCCCAACACTCATCTGATTCGGAAGTCTGGTGATTTCTCCTTTACGGTTTTCACGTGAATACTAAGTTCACTCTAAAGTCAATTCAGGGTTTCAGCAAACAAAATGAAAATAAAGGAAAAAATTTCATGGTAATTCAAAATTCATTATTATTCAAATTTGGCTTAGAAATGTTCAACCTGTGGTGCCCTGGGTTCTGAACCAAAATACCGTATCTGACTTGTGCACAGCACAAGACTTTCTGGGAAGGAATATTCCATTCAGTCAAGAGACAGCTAAACACACTGCCATGAGGATGGGAGCATCAGTATCCATTCTCACAGCAGGAAACGGGTGTGGGACCAGAGATTCTCTGCATCAAGAAGGAGGTTAAGAATGAATGTCACGTCCTGTGGTAAATAGGGTTGGCTTGCTTGACTCTATTCGGTAAGAAGTTAAAATTGAAAACAGGGAGCTAAGAATCAGAGGAATGGAGACGGAGTGGCTAAAGTTCAAAGTCGCCGGCAATTGCAAGTTCAAACCCCTGAAGCAGTACATGCTTCTGATAGAAATGACTTTCAGGATAAATCTACCCCGCCCTTCTATGAATGACACCCCCCAGTACGTGACCAAGACAGAGAAAAGAGACGTGCTACAAAAGTTAGCCAAATACGAGTGATGACCTACCTGTGCTCATTCTGAATAACTGGAAAAATAACCAAGAGTAACGGCACGCCTTTGATAGGAGACACCAATTACATAAAAGAAAGCTGAAATAAGACACCTTTTCATTTTATATTTATTATATTATAACATTAGTCTAAATATTTATGGAAACTAGAATATGCTTAAAACATATGTTGCTTATAAAACAAAATTATGAATCGGTCCTCCTGTGTTTTTAGGAGTGATGGAATGGGTGTTAAGAAAAGATCTTTCACCCATAAGCGCTCCACAATGAGCCTTTGCACTGTGCAATTTAGAGTCCTAGATGATTAGAGTTTGAAATGATAGCACTTTACTGTACCTGCAAGGAGACTTTTCACGTGTGTGTGTGTGTGTGTGTGTGTGTGTGTGTGTGTTTAACATGCCAGTTATTTACCTGCAGTATCACAGCAACATTCTAGGCTGACACCAAGATGCTCTGAGTAATACTTATAATTTTTGGTTTAATGTTCTCAATTATTTTCTAAAATGATAGTCATTTGAATACCTTTGGGGTAAAAGAAAGTTAATAAGCAAATTTAAACTATGATAATATGCTTATTTGAATGAAACACTGCCAAAGCAACAGCTGTAAGAAGCTGTGTATGCGTATGCACACACACACACACAAATGATGGCTTAGGAACAGGAATAGTAAATAAGACTAAGTAGAACTGTTGGAAATTGGCAAAAGCAAGGAATCTGACAGGTCATCAGGGAGAAAATGCCTTGACAAAGCTGCAAGCTTCCCTTCCCAAACTGGCTAGTGAAGCCGTGTGGCCACCCTGCCCCAGCCCTGCAGATGCCTAGCATCAGCTAGCTGTCACTCTGACATAGATTAGTATTACCAACGAATTGGAAAAAAATATATAAAATATGGTAGGTGGGAAAATGAGGCAAAACAAAAATAGTTCTAATACAGAGTACAGCTGAATTCCCTGGCATCTGTTTTATAACTATGAAATATGGATAAACTAAAAGTCTTCACAGCACGTGCATAATGCAGACAGAAATAAGTTTTAACCTGCAAAAAGTACACTGAAGAAAACAACTAACAAACCTCAACAATAACAATTACAACAACAACCTAATTCAATCAAAAATGGGCAAAGTGCCAGAACAGGCATTTCTCAACAGGGAATCTACAAATGGTTAAAGTCTATGAAAAAACAAACTAACAAACAAACAAAAAAACCATTCAGCTGGTCACTGATCATCCAGGAAACGGACAGACAGGCCACACTGAGATACTGTCTCACTACAGGGAGTGAGGCTCGGTAGACCAGACAAAAACCACTGCGCATGGCTGTGCACACCTGTGGTCCCAGTCCTAGGGAGACTGAGGAAGAACTGTAGGTTTTAGACGGTCTCAACCAAATAAACAAATATAACAAATCAAATAATGTCAGGAATGATGCTAAGGAAAGGGGACTCTTACACAATTTGGTGGGGGGGGGGGAGAATGCAACTTAGTACAACCACCATGAAAGCAATATAGAGATTCCTGAAAAAGAGGGAAATGAGTCTGTCAATGAGGTATGTCATCCATACGTTTACTGCAGCACTCATAACAGCCAATCTAGGCATCAAGTGAGACGTGCACCAATAATGTATGATAAAAAAAATGTGTTCCCCCCCCCACACACACACATGTACACAAACACACACACACACACACACGAATAGTATCCGGACATAAAAATTTTGTTTCATCATTGGCAGCAACTTGGGTGGACCATTGGGATAATGAAATTTCAGGCCGAGACTGGGGGCTCATGCCTACATTCTAAGTACTGAGGAAACAGAAGCAGAATTATCGTCAGGACTTTGAGACTAGCCTATGCTAAAGACACTGTCTCAAAATAAAATAAAAGCTCATTGTAAATCAACTGTGTAAAGCATGTTATTCCCACGGGGGGGGGGAGTTCCACGTGCAATAACACCCAGTACAACGGCCATTAAAAATCCTGCACTGAGCTCTGCAGGGTGGCGCGTGACGGTATAAAACAGCCAGTCAGGAGACTAATGAAGGACAGGCTGAGTCAGAAACGAGCCTGTTTGCAAAACAGAAATCATATACTCTCCCATCCTACCTCTTATGGCTTCTGAGAGAAAGAAAACTAAGAACAAACAATTGACCTATTCATATAATTGGCCTCAGCAGGCACTGGCTACTAATAACATCAACAGGACTATTTTCCACAGCCTCCAGAGGGCACACTGAGGAGCCAAGAGTCCAAGAGGGAGAAATGGCCATGTGGTCAACAGTAACTGTAAGCCCTTCTTCCTCATTTCCAAGATCCATGTCTTCACTTTTAATATAACATGCCTACAGTCAGTCTAGACTCTAAATTCACATCATGCTTATTTAAATAAGTTTCTATCAGGAGAATTAATGTGAGGGCAAATTTTTAAAGCATTATTTGTTTTTTTTTTTAAAAAAAGAATCAGTACTCTAATTAATCATTAGGGAAACACAAATTAATAGACTTCCTGAGAGTAAGATTTCCAGAAAAACCATATGATATTCAACCAAAGACAAATTTCAGATGCAGTCCCCAGTACAGTCCAAATTTTACACAGGACATACCTATACCAAGATGCAATTTGTTGCTTCCCTCAAATGAAGTTGCAAACAGTATCGCACAGTTCTCTTTGCTACATCTAGCAATGCTAGCTGGGTAAATTCAACATCATGAAACATGCTGGGCTATAAGTCAATATTTGAGCTTCTATTTTATTTAGATTCTTTTCTTGCATTGTTAGGAAAAAGCTATGACTATGCCAACTTTTGTTTAACCCACATTTCAGGAATTCTTCTTCCCTGACACATAATTTAGTCATGTCTCAATTTCCTGTGCCTGACGGAGTTGCTCAAGAAGAGGTCATGTGCAGTTATGTGCTGTGACAGCATGCGGGAACACCACTTCCCTTTGGCTCCAGGCAGACAGACCTCCTGGTACGATTTGGTCCTCACCTCTGGTAGGAGCAGATGACACAGTCCCTCTGTTCAGAGAACAGTTACACAACCACTATATACAAATCTGCAAGATGAGTTCTGTCAAGAGATCTAATTCTGTCATCTTTGTCAGGTTCTACAATCACAGTCACCATTGCGAGGATACAGGGAGCTGGCACTTGCAGGGGGACCGCAAGGTACTTTACGGTCTTCAAAAATTATTTGCATCTGTGTCATTAAAAATCTGTGGGGTAAAAAAGGATAAGAGCAACTGTAAGAAGAGCTCCATGGTCCAACATCATACATGAACGCTCTGGAGCACGGATGACTGCAGACACACATTCTAGACTGTGCAGCAAGTAACCCGCAGGCAACAGAGGAGAAAAAGGGCAAAGCCAGCAACAAAGACACTGGGGCACCAGCGAGTGGGAAGCCACCAAAGAAGAGCTGAAATGGGAAGAAGGAGCCTGGACAGAGGCAAGGCGAGTCACGTGAAACTGAAGGGAGCAGGGAGGCTGAAAAACCGCTCATGATGGAATCAAGATGAGTTACAGGACTCAGTCTCCAACAGACAACAGCTTCTCGGGGTCAATCATAGCCTATAACTCGAAACAAGGAAACTCATAGAAATATTCTCAACAGTACAGAAATCTCCCGAGCATTTGGTTATCCTGGTCATGAACAAGGTTAGTTAGAATCCAGGGTCCCAGGAATAGCATGGATTCCCCTTGGGAAATTCAAAATACCAAGTAGAGATGGGTCTGCTCTTTTACACCATGTATCTTGATCCCACTCATTTCGTCTTGGGTAATTTGCAACTGATTTTTTAGCCCTTTCTAACTATATCAGCCACTTCCATATTTTTTCTTTTTTCCTGTCTTGTCTTTCTCTTTTTCTTTCTTTCCTTCTTTTTCTTTTCTTTTCTTTTTTGTTCATGGTCTTGCTACTGTATAACCCAGATTGGCCTGGAATACTGTACACTCTAGTCTTCAAGTTCAGAGACCTGCCTGTCTCTATCTCCCAAGTGCTGGGATTAAAGGTGTGAGCCACCACGACTGGCCTACTTCAAATGTTTAATAGATATTAGTAAGAATATACTACTGTTAGCAATTCTAGTCCCTAACACAATATTCCATACAAGGCTAATATTTAACAAATAATATAGAGATTTTTTTAGAATAACAAAAAGAAATATGGTAATTAGATATAGGGCTCAAGAATGAAAAAGGAAATCTATTCAAGGATTGTAATCCACAAAGACTAAGAGTTGGGGATGTCGGACCAGTGAGGCAATGCGAACCAACGAGCATCACTAAAGACCCTGCACCATGCCTGGAGTGAAAGGAAACCTCTGCTAATGGACCCATGCTGAGTAAGAGCTCAAACACCTAATACTGGGCCTGGAAATGGCACAGAGCACAGTGTTGTCAGGGGTAAAGTATCAGCCACCGCTGTGGTCCATTTGTGGATCTGAGTGCCTAATAGGGGCTAGGCAGGGATGGGGTAAGCACCCAGAAAGCCTAGCAAAGACCGAAGTAGAGGTAGGGGTTCTGTGATTCAATTAGACTTTTCATCCCCTGGGGTTTGGGGGAGAAAATAGGATTGGAAAGCCATTGGCAGGCTGGGATTTCCCATCAAATCAAACAACATAATTGTTGCCTATCACAAAATTCGTTTTCCTTCCTGCATGAAACTCAGGAAAGGCATTATTAAATTATGCCTTTAACTAATGGAGATGAGGAGACACTTATGGGCAGTTTTGACCTCTCTCTCTCTCTCTCCCTCTCTCTCTCTCTCTCTCTCTCTCTCTCTCTCTCTCTCTCTCCTCTCACATTACACTACACTTAATGCATCTCAGCTTATAGATGGCTAACTGGAGGAGAAAAAGAGGAAATACTAACTACCACAGCACTTGGCCGGACATTTCATACCCAAAGCAGCTACCCAAAATCGGTAGTATTCTTCATTTAACAAAAAATTAATAAGCATGGAAAAATCTGATCTATGTGATTTAATTAGAAACACTTTTTTGAATTACTATTACTTATTGCGGAATATATTAAAATAAAAAAACTGCTTTGTTACTTTTGATTTATTGTAGACTTGGTCAAATTAAAGAACACTGGGCCTGTGCTAAAATAGATTAAACATACATGAACTCAGCACTAATTATACGTAGCATTAATTAACTCCAAAATAAATGTTCTCATTTTATAATGTACATTTTTCAGTAGGTTCATATTAACAGCCCTACATTCACCCCCGCCAACCCTGAGGTAAAGTAAATTTCAATGTCGCATAGGTAGAATGATTACATTAGGAATTGTAGCCTTTATGTTTATATGACATTGCTATAGTTGAAAGGATTTTATTAATGCCAGCACAGTCCCCCAGGCTCTAACATCTCTCAACCCGAGTGTTTTATTTGCAAGCATTCATAAATGGGCCAATTTCCTCCTGACGTTCCTGTGAGCTAAATGGGAACGGAAAGTTGAGGCTCTGAAATCTAGATATCATAGTAAATTACATAAGTTGGTTATTACAATAAAATGAATGAACCTCCAAAGTTTACCTTCACATATTAAGAGACTCTTCCTTCCCAGAGTCAAATTCCTGGCAACAGCACTCAAATCTGGGCGAAAAATTAAACAGAGAAAGGCTAGCAAGCATCTAAAATAGCAATGAGAAGAAGAACTTCACTCGGCAGGAAAACCTTAATTCCTGCATGGAATTTACATAGCCTCGTCTGACCACAAATCCCACCCATTTGTGAAATAAATCAGGCAACAGGAAAGGAAGACTGGATTGTGGGGACGCCAGAGCTCTGAATACCATAAAAACCTTCCTAGGTGATCGTATCATGGACCCTGGTAATGATGGCAGACCAAAGTACTGTTCGGTAAATGTACCCATTTTTTCTCTCCTTGCTCCCCAGAAGTATGCGCCCCTACTCCATTGTTGTTAGGCTTTGTACTGACTTAGACAGAAGGAATAGAATTAGAGAGGACTCAAACGGAAATTTAGAATGTGCTCGTACCCTGTCAATACCATTAGAAAAGTCCCCCCACCCCCAACGTCTGTTGTCCTTTCCTATCAGGTTGCAGAATAAATATCTGCAAATGAACCAAAGTCCAATCCAGTGTGAAGACGCAAACCCAGGACAGCGTGTGACAAGAAGCACTGTTGCATATGGCCAAGGCCAGCTTAGGTCACCCCAGAGGATCTGGCGGTGGGCAGAGTGCAGGGGAATCCAAAGGACGTTAAGCTAACTTTATGAGTTTTTTTTGTGAAGAAGCAATAGCTAACTGATACAGTTATGAAAGAAAAAGGGAAGAGGTTAAAAGAGGTCCAACTTTAGTAAAATTCCTATCAGAAGCGATTAAATATTAATGTGTAACATTTGCAGCAGGGAAGGTTCCCATGAACAGAAGCCTCGCGCGTATGGAAAGCATTCCCGAACCACTACTTAAAGAGAGGGGTACAAGGTTCTCATGAGCTCTGTCGCAAGACAAAGAGAACCAACACTCTCCTTAACTAACGCTGCCTTAGCCTCACGGGACGGGACAGTTGCACCAGACCCGGAGTTAACACGCTGTCATAGAAAGTTTCACACTGCTGACCAGCAAGAAGAAACTGCCACGTGGGGCTGTGGGCTGAGAAAATGTTTTCTTCACTTCCCACAGGGATGCCCGTTCTTTCAGGAAATGTCAAGACCCGCATACTGGAAATGAAAATGAAAGCAAAATCCTTGTGTCCTGGCAAAATCTCCCCTTGTGACTGACAGAGCGGGATGAGAGGATGTTACATGATGTAACCACACACAGAGAGAGCGGGCACCACATCACCCGCAGTAGACCTTGTGCTGCAAGCTGAGCTGCCCTAACAGGTATGGCCACCATCCGCCCCTCAGCAAAAGAGAATGCTATCATGTGAAGAACATAAAGAAGCAGGGGACATAGCGTGGAAGCTATGAAGCAAGGGTCCAGACACCACACATTACTCTCCACACAGCACAAACACTCAAGCATATCTTCTTACAAAGTCACATTCTAAGCTTTTCTCCTCAAGATGAGGAAGACATCCAAAATGGTGATATCTGGAGAAAAGGACAGGGTTCTTCCTCCCCCAAAGTATTTTCTTAAAGTAAATCTTCATTAGTTTCCGAGAAGAATTTCAAATACCTTCTAACACACATAGCTGGTCAAGTCTTGATGAAACTACATTTAACAGACACAGGGGTCAAAATGGCCTAACATTTGGTAATTGGAACAGAAAGAATAATGATATCAATGGATTGAACATATGAAAATTCATGAGTTTGTGATGAGACTTGTGGGTTTTTTTTTAATTACTTCCTACTGGAGGATGCTTGGACACAGATTTATTGTGCCCCAAAGTTATAGATCAGAAGAAAGAAGCAAACAGCATCCTATCTCACCTGCTCAAACTATACTCTAACCAGGCAGTAAACCGACAGAGGTACTTGTTACTGAATTCTTATAAATGACCTTATGGAAGAAGATCACAGCTTTCTAATTCGAGAGAGAGAGAGAGAGAGAGAGAGAGAGAGAGAGAGAGAGAGAGAAGATCTTTCCACCAAAATCAACAGATGTGGAGAGCAAAACTTGTGGAGATAATTGTAACAGATCCAGTTGAGAAAACTGAATGTTAGTGTCTTCGGTCAATCATCGAATAAGGGAAAACTAATCAGTCTTCAACAAAGGGAGGCCAAAGGACACAGGGCTACATCCTTCAAAAGAAAAACACGTCACGGTCATTAGATCTAATATCTAACTCATAAGAAACAGGACATGGAAATACAAATAAAAGTATAATTTAAAAAAAAACTCTGAAACGGTGATTAGACAAATCCCCAATATCGCTTGGTCATTTCTACACTAGAGTCCATTGCATCAGCAAAGCAAGGGCATGAGGGAGGGAACCAGGAACACTTGATAGAAGGGTAGAGACACAACAAGAGTTAGGAGATTCAAATACACAATATAAAGTGAAAAATGGGAACAGCTGAAGAAACACATCCCAGAAAAAAAAAAAAAAAAAAAAACAAGAGTCTTTCAAAGGGTCTGACAGCTATATGATATTAATTCTTGAAATCGTTCATAATGTTTGGTGTGACGATACTGTGGTAATTAGCTTTCTAAGATAATTCTCAGATCTGCTTGGGAACTAACGACCTGACATCTAGAATTTTCATACAAATACTCCACTAGAGGAAAAACAGACATGAATGGAGTTGAGTAATACAACTCGGAAAATGTGGATTAACCCCTGCATACCATAGAAATCCACAGAGAAGCTTTATGCTACTTCTGTGTATATTTGTGATCAAATTTCACATAAAGCAAAAACAGAAACCCAGAAAAACTACCCCACAGTAGCTGGCGCTCCCACATGTCTACTCAAGCTTGCTTTTCCTATTCCTGTGATAGAAAACGTGACCAAGAGGCAGGCAGAGATCTGTGAGTCCAAGGCCAGCCTGGTCTACAGAATGAGTTCCAGGACAGGCTCTGAAGCTACACAGAGAAACCCTGTCTCGGCAAAAACAAGTAGGGAGGAAAGGCTTCATTGTATCTTACAACTCCAGTTACAGTCAGCCACTGAGGGCAATCAGGGCAGGAACCCAAGACAGACATCGGGAGGTAGGAACTGAGGCAGAGCCCATGGAGGAAGACGACTACTAGCATGCTGTCCTATGTACCTGAGGACCACCTGCCTAGAAGTGGCAAGGAAAACAGGGGGCTGGGCTCTCCCAAGCCAATCATTAATCAAGAAATGCTCCACAGAGCTTCTAATGGAAGCAATTCCTCTCGTTTAGGTTCCCTCTTCCCAGGTGACTGTAGTTTGTTTCAAAATGACAAAAACTAGCCAAGATGTATGTCTAAAGAGCTCTAGTATTGCTCCAGGGCCAGGCTGTCTCTCCTTGTTCCCATTCTCTTTAGAATTACAGAGATCTAAGCTTGGAAGAGATCTTTTTTTTTATCGTCAGAATTAATGACACCACAGTTTGAAACTATTAGAACTGACAGCACAAAAATGTATGTTTTCAATGAATACTTATGGGATCCCTACCTCTTCCTTACCCATGAAACTCAAGGCTGTGCATATAACTTAAGTCCTGCTGCTACAACAGTGTTCGTTAAACCCCAACAAATGCTGGTCTCCCCTAGCAGAAATAAGGATGTAGTAATGGAGACTATTTTCCAAATCAAATCTGGCATGCAAACTGTCAATAAAATCTAGCTACAAAGTCACATCTAATTGATCCTGACAGGGTGTGCTTTGAGCCAAGGCCATGTTGCCCAAGCACATCAGATGTGGACTCTGAAGCCCATGTGGAAGGGTTTCAGCAACAAGAGATTAGAAAGGGGTTGTGCCAGAGTCCAGCCCTGCATTAGAACCGTAAAGAGGAAGCCAAAGAACACAGAAGGGCTGGAGTATTCAACAGGCAATGACAAACTCCACCAATGGAAGGGAAGGAGGGAGGGAAGGAGAGAGGGAGGGAGGGGAGAGGAAGGGAGGGAGAAGAGAAAGAGAGAGAGAGAGAGAGAGAGAGAGAGAGAAAGAGAGAGAGAGAGAAGGTTAGCAGGCATGTGGCAGAATATGAATGAAGAGATTAGTTAACAACACTGCGTACTGAACTCCAGCAAAAGAGGGGAAAATGGCAGAAAACCCTCTGGATTCTGGCCCTGCCTTCTGTGGTGCAGACACGGAGGCTCACCACACTGGGGCTGAGGTCAACTATTTCATTTTTAATGTTGCTTAAATTGATGGGCAAGAAGCGAATTTGGAATGAAGTTCCAATACATAGTTATTCTTCAAGTACAGACATTCAGGAAAAATGAGCAGGCACAGGCAATTCTAGGTAACACAAATTACAAAACATTTTAAAATGGAATTTTGCATTCTGAAAGGTCCCTTTATGATCTTTTAAAAGGTGAAATGCTTATAGACTTTAAAAAAATGGATCTGCTAAATATTTAATGGAGTCTCACAAGGTCTTTCTTTAAAAAAGAGATACAGGATAGTTATTTGCATATGTAATACATTCACAAATGGAAATCACCATGTTCTTGGTGAAAACTCCCCAAACTTATGTCATATTAGTCTGCTTCCTGTTTCTATAATGTAATGACTAGATACGTACAAAGAAAGTGTTTCATTTACTGTATACGTCTGGAGGTTCAAGAGCTAAGCCTTGTCTTGGATCTGGAAAGCTATGCCAGATAACAAGATAACCATGGAAGTGCGGAAGTGTGTAAGACAGAAAGATCATGTGATCAGGGGATGAAGTCCCACTATTCCTAACTCAATCTTTCCCAAGAGCCTATTCTCCCCAAAAACCTCCTACACCTCCCACTAACCCTTAACCTCACCATGTTAAGAACCAGACTTCCAGCATATTTACTCTTGGGGTAAGTGTTAATCATATCTAAACGTAGATGTGAGGGTACATGTCTATAGTCCCAACATTCTGAAGACAAAGGCAGGAGGGTTGCTCCAAGATCATGGTCAACCTGGGCTATAACAATAAAAGGCAAAACAAAGTGAGTGAACAAGCTAAACTATAGTGCAGAAGTCTCATAGTTAAAACACAAAACAAGGCATGGGTGTGAAGGCCAGAGAACTCTTCTCACCTGTCTACCTGTCCACCTTGTTTAAATCAGGGTCCAGGGTCTCTTCACTGGGTAAGCCAGACTAGCTGGGTCAGAAACTTACGAAAGATGCCCTTATCTACCTCCGACCTTCCCGCAGTGGTGGGATGAAATTACAGATGTGTGGGCTGTATGACTGTATGCGTCATCCTTAGTCTGGTGCCACAGGCTTTCATCCACTGAGCCATCTGCTTAGCACCTCAGGAAAGTGCTTCAATGTCTGTGTATGTCAAGTTTCCTTGAAGCCAAAATAAGAACGTGCGAATGTTATACCACACAAAGGTTTCTGTTTATTTGTATGTTTGTGTTATTATTATTATTATTATTATTATTATTATTATTATTATTATTTTAGCCTGGACCTGCTTTATTGTGCACCTGTAGCATTCTCTGACCGCATGAGCCACAGCCACACCTTAAGCTGCTAAGTGGCAGCTAAGCACTCTGCCTTAAGGCTCTGGCTGTTGGCTCTGCCCCCCTTTCTGGTCCATGAGAGCCAACTCTTAAGCCCCTGGGCCTGCTGAGAGCTGTGTTTAACTGGGAGCTGAGATTAACCAAAAGCTTCATTTAATGGCCCCAGCTCTAGGAAGTTGGTTCCCACTGTGGCAGTCATTTTTACTTAGCTTGCATTTCTACTTAGCTTGTCAGCTATTCAAGTGCTGTGCCACACAGAAGAGCCTCTTAAAGAAGCCGCATCTATTATCTTTCTCTCCCACCCACATTCTTTCAGTTTTCTCAGGCCCTATGTGGATATTCAGGCCCCACATTGGGCACCATTGGTCTTTGCTTGCTTTTTTTTTTTTTTGAGCTGCCAACCAGCTCCCAAATAAAGACACAGAGACTTATCATTAATTATGCATGCTCAAACTTAACTTAGGTTTGTCCTACCAGCTTTGTTCTTAACTTAATTTACCCTGTTTCTACTAACTTAGCCTCTGGACTTTGTACCTTGCTTTCGTTCTGTATGTCCTACTTTCCTGCTCCCTTGTGTCTGTCTAGCTGGCCCCTGGCATCTCTCGGGTGTCTCTATTTCTTTCTTCTTCCCTTTTCAAGCCTAAATTCCTCCTCCTATTTACATTCCCTGCCAGGAAGTCCCAGCTATACCTCTTCCCTCACTATTGGCCATTCAGCTGTTTATTAGACCAATCAGATCCCTTAGGCAGGCAAGGTAAAATAGCATCACATCTTGACATAGTGAAACAAGTATTCCATCACATAAAAAAATGCAACACATCTTTGCATAGTTAAACAAATATTCCTCAACAGTGGAAGACATACTGGGCTTCAAAGACTGGATTCTAAAAAAAAAATGAAAAAAATACATAATATTAAAAATTTAACAAAGATTATTTATTGAAATGACAACATTTTGGGCACACAGTTAAATTATACATCAGAATAAGTTTTATCTGTGTCTCCATGTTTCTTTAGCTTAGGGAATATAAAGGCTTGCGTGCAACTCTCATTTCACTTCTCTTAGATAAGTTGGCTCTACAAGGTCAATCCTTGCAGCTAGGGCTTTCCCCCCCACACACACACACACCTTTCCTCATCAAGGGACTGTTAACTGATTGTCTTAGAGTAAGAATAACTGTGTTATATCTGATCAATACAGTAAATGGCATCATGTACTCTGCCTTGATTTACAGACCAAGGCAACTGAATTCCCATTCACCAATACATTCACTACGCACACACGCATGTGCACACACAAACAGACACACACACACCAACACCAACACCACTACCACCAACATAGTTTTTCCATTTTTACAAACATTTTAATTAGTGTTAAGAATGTTAAGTTTAATACCAATAATGTGGATTTATATTTATAGTTCTTTCCAAGGTGTTCAATAATGAAGACTAAAATATGTGTTGTTAAACTAAACACTAAACACCTTGCCTCATCTTTGAAAACTAGTGTCAGAGGTCCCCAGATCCAGAGGGAGAGGATATTCTTAGAGCCCTCTGGAGATTCTGACTTAGTCTTTCCAGGAGGTCATAGCTGCCAGTGTCAGAATGGAGACAATGAATATATCACGTAAGTAAATGCATAATTATTATGATAAGTGTTGAAAAAGAATGACAGGATGGAATTAGGGGTTCTACAAGATAAAAATAAAGTATAAATTATGATATAAAAACTTGAACTCTGGCAGTTTAGATGATCTTAATTATATTTTAAGATGTTGG
The DNA here is from genome assembly GCF_014885135.2 of Alexandromys fortis. NCBI lineage: Eukaryota > Metazoa > Chordata > Mammalia > Rodentia > Cricetidae > Alexandromys > Alexandromys fortis. Next base: position 4,723,195 of record NW_026067983.1, on the reverse strand, counting down.
GAGGGAGAAATCCTATAATTTAAGCCTAGGCATATAGCTTGGTAGCAGAGAGCTTTCCTAGCATGTATAAGGCCATAGGTTGGGAATCCAGCAGTGTTATGAACAAAACAAAACTATGGTGTATCTTTTAGATACCTTGTAGATAAGATGGGTAGCTTATTTTTATATTACACTATTTCTCTTATATAAACATGTTTTCATAAGGGAGAATCTAAATGAAAATTCTAACTCTTATACCACCAGAATATTCATTCTGGTCTCTTTCTGCAATGATCCATCTATCTTGTAGCACTAATAATAAAAGTCAGAGATAGATATTGGAGTTTAACCTGAAAACCAGGAAAATAAAGCAGCCCAGCCACTAGAGGAGTCTTACCTCTACCAAGGCTAGGTGACCACAGACTAAGCAGACAGACTCTCTATTCTACATTCCCTGTAGTGCTGGGATTAAGGAGTATGACTCCCTAGGTCAGGGATTAAAGGTGTGAGCCACCACCTCCTGGATTTATTTCTGCATTGATTTCGTGTTGCCCAGAATGGCCTTGAACTCACAGAGATCCATCTGACTCTCGTCTCCCAATTCCTGGAATTAAAATTATGTGTCTCCACTGCCTGACGTCTAGAGGCTTTAGCTTTGCCTCTAGGGTTCAGGGAAACTTTATTTATCAAAATACAAATAATATAGCACTATCTGAACATATTAATCATTTTTTAAAATACAGGAAGTGAAAAGCCTCCCTGGTCTCTTTAAAATTGAAAACAGTTCTGTAAACTGCACCAAAGGCAGATGGATCAGGTTTCAAAACGAAGGCTGCATATATACATGCTCATTTGAGAAGATGAGGCAGATTCTTTCTCATGGGGAGAAGAGAATAACACACTCCAATTCCAGAAGCTCTATTTGAATCAGCTCTAAACACAGTGTGGAGCAGAGCAGTCATCAGCATGCCATGAGGGACGGTTTCACCGTGACCACTGGGAAGGATTTCAGTGCTCAACTGTCTGCTCATCTAAGTCCCTGTCTGACAGACAAAGCCACAGCATTCCGGTGGCTCAAGGACCTCAGAGTGAGAGTGTCTGACAGAACTGTCTCCAGACTCCTCCCCAGGACTCCCTGGACCATCAAGCCCAAGCTAACCAAACACCATCAGCCAAGAGCCTGCAATGCTCTGCAAACCGCAGGCCTGAGATACCTTTCTCAGGTATTCTCTCAGTGATAAAGGAAAGGCAGGTGGTTTTAGATTTAAAAAAAAAAAGGGGGGGCTGCATCTGCTTGCACTCCCACCAGCAATGCAGGAGTGTTCCCTTTACCCCACAACCTCTCCAGCATAAGTTGTCATCAGTGTTTTTGATCTTGGCCATTCTTACAGGTGTAAGATGGAATCTCAGAGTTGTTTTGATTTGCATTTCCCTGACGACTAAGAATGTTGAGCATTTCCTTAAGTGTCTTTCAGCCACTTTAGATTCCTCTGTTGAGTTCTCTGTTTAGGTCTCTACTCCATTTTTTTTATTGGATTATTTGTTCTTTTGATGACTAACTTCTTGACTTCTTGTATATATTGGAGATCAGACCTCTGTTTGATGTGGGGTTGGTGAAGATCTTTTTCCATTCTGTAGGCTGTCATTTTGTCTTGTTGACTGTGTCCTTTGATTTACAGAAGCTTTTCAGTTTCAGGAGGTCCCATTTATTAATTGTTTCTCTCAGTGTCTGTGCTACAGAGGTTATATTTAGGAAGTGGTCTTCTGTAACAATGTATTCAAGTGTACTTCCCACTTTCTCTTCTACAAGGTTCAGTGTGGTTAGCTTTATGTTGAGGTCTTTGATTTATTTAGACTTGAGTGTTGTGCATGGTTATAGATATGAATCTATTTTCCTTTTTCTACATGTTGATATTCAGTAATGCCAGCACCATTTGTTAAATATGCTTTCAGGAGTGCAAGCTGGTACAGTCCCTTTGGATATCAGTATGGCGATTTCTCAGAAAATTAGGAAACAACCTTCCTCAAGACCCAGCAATACCACTTTAGGTATATACCCAAAGGATGCTCAATTGTGCCACTAGAATATGTGCTCAACTATGTTCATAGCAGCATTATTTGTCATAGCCAGAACCTGGAAACAAACTAAATGCCCCTTGACCAAAGAATGGATAAGGAAAACGTGGTACATTTACACAACGGAGTACTACACAGCAGAAAAAAAAATGACATCTTGAAATTGTCAGGCAAATGGATGGAGCTAGAAAACATCATTTTGAGTGAGGTAACCCAGACTCAGAAAGACAATTATCATATCTACTCACTCATTAGTGGTTTTTAAACATAAAGCAAAGAAAACTGGCCTACAAATCACAATCCCAGAGAACCTAGACAACAATGAGGACCCTAAGGGAGACATATATGGATCTAATCTACATGGGAAGTAGAAAAAGACAAGATCTCCTGAGTAAACTGAGAGCATGGGGACCATGGGAGAGGGCTGAAGGGGAGGGGAGCAAAGAAAAATACATAACTCAAAAAAAATCAATAATTTTCTTTTTTAAAAAGAAAGCAGGTTGGTCAAGCCTCAAGGGACAAGCTAGTAAGCAGCCTTCCTCCATGGCCTCCCCTTTCTACACACACACACACACACACACACACACACACAAGCGCGCGCGCTTACACGCTCACAGTATTTTAACCTCAGCCCCTAAAAAGATTCTCATGGATTGGGGAGATGAGGCAAAGAGAAGATTCTGTGTAGGCCTTCTGTACTGTGGGGACTACCATCAGTGCACCCATCCTCCTGAACTAAAAGGCTTCTACGCTATTCAAGGCTCCCCCTAAAATAAATAATCTTGCTGTGTGGGTATTGCCAAGAGACCCAGTCACGGCTGCATGGCTACAACTTCCCACACATTCAGTGCCATATCTCTATGCTGAAAGAGCATGCAAGACTCCATCTGGAAAAAAAAACAAAAAAACAAAAAAAAAAAAACAACAACAAAAAAAAAACACCTCAGGACAGCGCAATGATTCTACAACACCAGGGAGAGCAAAGGGTACTCTCATGATATTGCTAAGGTCTCTGTTCACTTGGACAAGCAAATTCAAACCCATCAGAGCTACTAGTTAAAAATGACTGTGCTGAAATTGAAATTAACACCAAGCCATTATCTCCGTATATTGTGAAAGCATCAAGAACCGAAAAGCAACCAGCAGGTGAAACGTATTTCATAAGCTTCCGGTCCGTGCTGAGCATCAGAAGGCAGACGCAGGCTCATGCTCACCTTCTTCTACCCATGTTAGCAGGCCGCCCCACTTTCTGTATGAGATGTTCTCATTGTCTCACAAGCTGCCCTCATACACACAGGTGTGTGCTCTTCAAAATGCTAAAAGGAGCTTTAAATACCAGTGTTCGTGGGTCTAGGACCACACTCAGCCTTATCCCCAACAGCAGTCTCTACACCAAAGGTAGCTGTCCAAACTTTGTTTAATAAATAAGGATGCAGCTTTCCAACTTGGGCCTGGCAGAATGGCTCCCACAAAGAAGGGTGGCGAGAAGAAGAAGGGCTGTTCTGCCATCAACGAGGTGGTGACCCGAGAATACACCATCAACATTCACAAGCGCATCCATGGCGTGGGCTTCAAGAAGCGTGCTCCTAGGGCACTCAAAGAAATCTGGAAATTTGCCATGAAGGAGATGGGGACTCCAGATGTGCGGATTGATACCAGGCTCAATAAAGCTGTCTGGACCAAAGGAATAAAGAATGTTCCATATCGTATCCGGGTACGTTTGTCCAGAAAACATAACGAGGATGAGGACTCACCAAACAAACTCTACACATTGGTAACTTACATGCCTGTTACCACATTCAAAAATCTACAGACAGTCAATGTGGATGAGAACTAACCTACTGAATCTCAAATAAAGTTGGAGAACAGCTAAAAATAAATAAATAAATAAATAAATAAGGATGCAAGGATTATCAGGGACCATTTCTTTGCCTGGTGCCACACTGCAAATATTCATGGCCTGTCGACTATTCATCTCCCATAAAGCCTAGCTGCCACACTGGCTTGTCATCTGCCAAGAAATAAATCAGTACCTACCAGGGAGCACGCCCTAATTTACAGGTGCTCATGTTAAATTCTTTTAATGCCCTCAACAACCCCGTGGGATAGTTTTAACCAATACTTTATAGCATATAAAAGTGTTAGTGTTGATTATGTGCCCATAAAACAGCTTCCCACAGGACTGACATGTTATTCCCTTCACATGATGTCAGGCAGTGAAGAACTCTAGCAACAACGGCAAGGATGGGCTTCCGGGTTTGTCCTTCCATCTGCACAACGACTCACTCTGGGCCTGAAACATCATGTCTCTTCAAAGCAGGGACTCAAAGAACTCAAGTGAAAACCAGTTTCTTCAGGGGCTATAGCGGTGTGAACCAGCTAGAGATGCCCCTGCCACAAAGGGGCAGTGATTTGCATTAAACTCCTCTCCGGTTCTCTTTAACATGCCCAACAGGCAGCGGTAGATCAGAAAGCCATAATCACAATTTCAGTCTTGAAATTACACTGTCCTCCTTCCCCAGGGAGATGGAAGGAAAAGCACAGGCAGCAGGCCCTGGGCACCAGCAAAGGACACCTCTGCACACCTCAGGGTGTCAGGGCGGCTTCCTTCTGCTCTCAGTGGGCATCGGGGAGGAGTCGATGAATACAGACACCTCCGTACGCCTGGAAGCTGGGTGTTGTGGGGAATCCAAGTGCCCTTTATCAACCCAGGATTTGCCTTCTTTTGTCTCACATCGGGGAAGATTTGGGGGCATGTGGAGATAATGACATCAGGAGACAGAACAGAAAGTAAGCTAAACCAGGCAAGGGTGTGTGGCTGCATCCTTTAAAGGCAGACAGTCACACAGGTGCTAGAAAAGACAGGAGTGGGAACTGTATTATGAAGTGGCATCTATTACTTGTATCATCTCCCAATGCCCTCCTCCACCTCTCATTCCCCAGAAATCACTACCCTAGTTAATACTGCAATTAATTCTCCCTGGACAATTAACTTTTTTAAAGTATCAGTTAAGCTAGCTTACAAATCATCATTAATAAACTCCTCATGGAAACGATATACTCGCTAATAGTGCCGGTTAAATTTACCGTCACCCAGTGTATAGAGGGAAGACTCCTATTGCTGTCCGCACACTGGCGTCTAATGGTTGCTTCACACACAAATCAAAGAGACAAATTTAAACAGGAATGTTTCCAAGCATACCTGCAGTAGAGTTGGCAGTCAGCAAAGATGCTATTTCTCTGAAATGAAAAAGAGGCTCCCTGCAAAACTCCCTTTCAGGAAAGACATTACTACTGTAATAGACGACCCCCAAAACAAGCAGCTCCCCAAAACATCTAGCCACTTCCATCCCAAGCCTTAGGAACAGACTGGGCTGTCACCATCTAAAGTAAATGCAACTCAATATAAACTGTGATGTTAAAACTTCTATCAAAATTTATAATAAGAAATTGATCTACCAGATCTTTATATTCTTATTTCTTAAAAGTATGGCTCTCTGACATACAAAAGAAAACAAAAGAGACTAAAAATGATTGTGTGGTAAATTTTACGAACCAGTAAGTGCACTTCTCAACTTAGAAGGGTACAGAGAGCCTGGATGGTCTAAGGCTAACAAGGTCTTTAACGAGAAGCAGAAAAGCAAGGGGAAGCAGCTGAGCCAGATGGGCACTTGATTCTGCTGTCAACACATCAACAGCGCCTTTCATCCTTGTGTCTGTGGTCTTTACCTTAGAAACAACTTATCACCCAATCAATCTCCCCAAGTAAAACAACCCTTTCTTTGGTAGCAGAAGTACCGGTCTGCTATACTTTGAGTTATGAGTCAGCACACTGAAAACAGGGCAGTAATAATCAATCAGGGATGGGCTCGGGGGAGTTTCTGTTCTGACACAGCGGCAAGCCTTCCAAGATAGACCAAAGGTTGCGGAACATGAGGCTGCCAAAAGCATTGCTTCCTCAGGGAACATCTAAACACAGAAAGCCTTTAAAACAGTGGTTCTCAGCCTTCCTAACACTGTGACCCTTTCATACAGTTCCTCATACTGTGGTGATTCCCAACCATGAAATTATTTCATTGCTACTTCATAACTGTAATTCGGCTACTGTTATAAATTGTGATGCAAATGTTTGATATGCAGGATACTTGGCAAGTGACTCCAGAAGGGGCTGTGGCCCACTAATTAAAGATCACATTGCTTTAAAGGCTCTGTGTAAACGGATGAGAAGAATCAGGGCTATTCCACTGGCCATTGATATTCCTTGTATATACCAAATAGGTTCTGAATAATGTGTTTTAGCAACATGCTTATTGGGGACTCCTTTTGCTATTCTGATCAGCATTGGTCACAATGACCACACAAGTGTATATAGGGATAGAAGTTTCCAAAGGTCACCTCCAGGCCTTAGATGGCAGCACCTTACAACCTCTCATCATTGGGTGGGTGTCCTAAGTCACAAGGGCAGAGAGTTTTGCCCTGCAAAGCTGATTTTTTTTCCCGGTGTAATTCCAGTGATTCTGTGGTGCATTTTAGCATCAAAAACTGTCATACAACCAGGACGCTAAAATGTGTCTTGCAGGAAACATATTGCTTTTCGTATGCCTGACAGCTCAAATGTTTCCACACGCCACAATTATTGCAGAGTGTGAGGATCAATCAGCAAGCATCAAAGGGAAAGTCATAAGTGCAAGAAATGCAAATATGATCTCCACCCCTCTGCTCCAAGTCTACAAAAATAAACTATTTGCTGCTATAGTAAAATATGTATTTTTGTATTAATATATATGTACATACACGCATACATACAATTGTATTTAGATAAATAAAATGATAGAGCACAACTTGAGAAAAGTACTGGGCTTCAGTTAACATATGACAAATTTTAAATAATCTAAGGAGACTTCATAACACTGAAAAATAGAAATTCGCCTTCTTCAAGCATGGTACCTTTGAGTACAGCCTAGAAGAGCGAATCAATGAGTCCACAGAAATACCAGCAGAGTCAAGCCCTAATGAGCTCTGGGGTTCCCACATTTAAGTAGGACGACCACTTACTGTCCCCTCTTACAGTGACTCCTTATTCTAAGAGGGGAAAATAGTTGATTGTGTGACTATCACACAAACACAGTTGATAATTATGCATTTATTTGTTTACTCAAGGAACGACTGTCCCTCATACTTCACTGTAAAGTCCCATGAGGTCAGAGAAGGTGAAGCTGTGCCCCCCCCCCCACTCAGCAGCTCTCATTGCATACAGTGGGCACTCAGTACGCTGGAAGGTAAACTGACTGAGATCATGAACAAACTGACTTGTCTTTAGGTTCCCAGGCCTTATTACACACATACATCATTCAAAAAAAAAAAAAAAAACCTTCCTTTCAGTCAAGCACATAGACCAAGAAAAAAAACGAAAGAAAAGAGGAAAATTACAACCCTCCTAAAGATCAAATAAGAAAATGAAGTTGAGTGCAGAAACTCTATAATATGCATATGTAAGGAAAACTACATACAATAGGATAACCAGCTTAAAAGGACAGAGCATGAGAAACAACTAGCCACTCTCACATCTATAGATGCATTTGTTAATATCTGAATGCATTAACATAGTGCTAATGACATAAATGTAGGAAACTCTTTTTTAAAATACGTGAGAAAATAATGAATAGGTTTGTTTTTGTGAAATGACTGCATAAGTCAAATTCTAACATATTTTCAAAGCAAAAAATTTATAAATAGTGTTTTATTCTATTAATGTTCAAAGTTATTACAATTTTACAATCATACCCCTATTTTTAGGCTGAAATAGTTTAACAGAAAAATAAATGCTGGCAATAAAAGCAAGCTGAGTTTCAAACTTACGCATGCCAACTCTCAGACTTCCTCCTAACTGCACACGAGGAATACTAAGCCCGAAGCATTTTATATTCCTGCTAGCTACCACTGAGGTACTAGAAGTCACGAGAGACAACAGAAGAAATTAGGCAGCCCCAAGGGAAGTTAATTTGAGGGTTACTCTTTTGAGATCTCCGGTACTTCCCTGACAGTCAGTGGAGACTAGATAGATACTCATTTTGACAGGGAGTTAATACAATCGACAGTGTGTCCATTCCCTTCGGGAAGAAGACAGAATATGGTGATTTAACACAGGTGACAGTGTGACCACTCCCTTTGGGAAGAAGACAGAACATCTATAGAGCAGTGATTCATGTGCCATGTGGGCAGCAGAGAGAAGTGCCTATGGAAACTTCCAGTTTTTCCCTCCCTACCACTCCAGCCTGGAGAACCGCAACTCACCATTCACTGGAGAGCCCTTATTGCCCATCCCTGCTCCTGGGGAAAGCTTTTTCCAATTGTCCACTAAACAGACTGTCTGTGCACTTAACTCTGCAGCCACTCAACATCCGGAATTGTATAGATCAAAATTCTCTGTTCACCTCTTTCTCCTCCACTGGATTCAGAGCTCAGAGAATCCAGAACCTTACCATGTCTCTCCCACATCTCAGGTCAATCACAGTACACATTCTAATGGCGACCAAGGGCAAAGAAGAAGTCAGAAACTATGAGTAATAAAACCATGAAGGCAAAAAGATGGCTGAAAAATTTCCACCAAGCCTGATAGTTCCGGGAATCCACGCAGTAGAAGAAAAGACCTGACTTGCACAAGTTGTTCTCTGACCTCCACATGTGCATGACAGCATGAATGCAGCCACACATGACCTCCACATGACCTCCACATGTGCACAACGGCATGAATGCAGCCCCACTTGAAAGCATAACATTTTTAAAAATAAATACATAAATTTTCAGAGATTTTTAAAATGTTGAAGTGATGGGTGTTTTGCTTGCATTATGTCTATGTACCACATACATGCATGGTGCCCACAGAAGCTACAAGAGAGTATTGGATTCACTGAGACTGAAGTCTCAGATAGATGGTTGTGAGCTACCATGGAGATGCTGGAAATCAAACCAGGTCCTGGAAAAGAGAAGCTAGCATTCTTAACAGCTGAGCCGTCGCTCCAGCTCCTAAATAAATAAATCTTAGAAAAATAAAAACAGTATTTCTGTGTATTGCTACATACCTGGATAAACAAATGGATGGGACGGGAAGGATGGCTCGCTGAGCAAGCACTGGGGACCCTAAAACCCAGGTACGGTAGCATGTATATACAATTCAAGGCTGGAGAGAAAACCAGTGAACCTGGGAGGTTGCTGACCAGTCAGTGTAGCTGAGTTGGTGAGTTCAGGTTCAGTGAGAAGCTCTATATTCACACACACACACACACACACACACACACACACACACACACACACGGGAAAACAGACACTAACAGATACATAGCACACACTCACACACGGGAAAACACAGACACTAACAGATACACACACACACACACCACCAACTGAAAGGAGCACGGAGAACACACTCCTCCGTAAAGAACGGCTCATATCCTACACTCTGACCTTTGAATGCAGACTTCCATCACCAAGTGCACAGACGGCACTGAGAAGTTTCCAGGGACGAGGCGGCCATCTCTTGTCCGAGTCCTCTAAGAACTGAATTCAGAGGGCTATGTGGAAGAGCGGGAGAGGAAACACGGAGTGGAAAGCAGCTCATGTGCAGGAGCACGTTAGTTCATTTAATTTTTAATTGAAAAGGAACCGCATATGGGCAGAACGGGCATGAACTCTTGGTTCTCCTTTCTCCTCCTCCCACAGGCATGTGCACGGAACTCCTAGAAGCACCACTTCTAAAGATGAGAATTATCATGTTGAACAATCCACATCCACACATAGAAGTCATCTGCTCAGAATTAACAGGCAACCTCACCACAGGCAGACAGACCACCGATCTCAATCCTACTGCACTGTGCCCGGGTGCAGTGGTAGTGATTTACTGTACATGTCACAGGCTAGTTAAGAAATTCAACCATGCTATGTCATCCAAAATGTCCTTTGAATCAAGGCAACAGTGACCCAGCCTACGCCACAGCTCCAGTCCCAGAGAGTGAGACATACACAATAAAAAAGCAAGGCTTGATTTTTTACACATGATGGCTTAACAGCAAGCACTTTTATGTCAAAAGACAAATGGGACCAATAAAAGGGCTTTATTACAAAGGCCACCAACAGACCTAAAAAAAAAAAAAAAAAAAAAAAAAGCATGACTCAGTGTCAACCTTCCAAAGTAATTCTCCCACTTTAATTCGTTATTTTTCGCATAATGAAATCCCCCAGAATACACACTTTTGGCATTTTTAAACTCCAAAAAGTACTTTTTTTCAATCATCACTGCTTTCCTTTTTAAATTAATTAATTAATTATTTTTACAATAGCAAATGCATTCATCCCTCTGGTCCTCAAATATCTCTGCTGCTTATTCCAGAACTTTCTGCCTTCTGTACTTGATGAGCAACCGTCAGTACTGTCTTCTGCCCGAGTCCTCTTCAACCCATCCTGGCAGCACCCTGGGGCTTTCCTGAGATGCCGTTGTCCCTTTCTGCCTGTGAGTCTCTCTCTGCTCTGCCACTCACTCCGCTGAGGCTGTTGTCGCTGTCTGGACTGGCTGTGTACCTGACGAGCCGGTGACTGAGAACCTGATGAACCGTTGAAGAGGTAACGAGAAAACACGGGGACTGGTGAAAGCCTGGCAGCAGACAACACAACCATTAAGAAGCAGGAATCCAGAGCAAACTGCCAGGACTCAGCGCTAATCCCCTGTGCCTAACCCGAGGAACAGCCTTGGGGAGCGGGCTGCAGCTGAAAGAAGGCTTGTGTCTCCTCGAAATGCACATGGTGAATCCCATGCCTCGGTAATGGCATTGGGATTCCTGGTGAGTTCTTCTGTCAGCTTGACACAAACTACAGCTATCTGGAAAGAGAAACCTCAGTTGAGAAAATGACACCATTCTATTGTCTAAGGCGAATCTGTAGGGCATTTTGTTGATTGTTGATTGATGGGGGGGGGGGGGGCAACCCAGCCTACTGGGATTGTACCATCCATGAGCAGGTAGGTAGGCCTGGGTGTACAGGAGAGCAGACAGACCAAGTGCCACGAGGAACAAGTGGGTCTGCAGCCTTTCTCCATGGCCTCTGCTGCAGTACCAGCCTCAGGATCCTAATGTGAACTCCTACCCTGTCGTCCCTTCAGGATAGTCCTCCACTCTGTGCTAAAATAGACCTTTCCTCCCCAAGTCGCTTTTGCTCATGGTCTTTATCATGGCAATAGAAAGAAAGAAAAAAAAAAAACTAAGACATAGTATATTTGCAGGAGGGTAGTCTTCATGAACAGGAACCAAGAAGTTGGCTCTCACCAGACTCTAAATTTCCCAGCACCTTGTCTGTGTTCCAGAAATACTTGCTGCTTAAGCTACCCAGACGGTGGCATTTTTGTCAGAGCAACATGAATGATTTATAGCAGATCATAAGGAATAACTGAGCTAATACATGCCCAAACACTTAGAAAGATGCTTTAAAATATGCCAAACATTCTCAGAGTCAGAGGCTAACATTTATGAATGGATTAGTCTTCTAAAACTCCCAGTTCACGTTAATAAAAATTTTAAGTTAATAATAAAATATGAAGCTTAAAAATATTCTAGAATTTCCCACGAACCCACACATGTACCCATGCTCCTGTCTCTAGCTATATTGACTTAGGTACACAGCTGAGTTTATCTAGTTCTCCATACAATCCACTTAGAAGGCCTACAAAGTCAGACTAGTCAGGCAGTCCAGGGGCTTTGGGCACCTGCTGTCAAGCCTGACTAGCCCAGTTCAGACCCCAGGACCTACATGGTAAAGGAAAGAACTAACTCCCACAGGCTATGATCTGATGGCCACATACATGCAGTGGCACACACAAACAAAATTAAAAAGTTATAATGAAATTTTTAAAATCTATAAAGTTAACTCAAACACAGTGAAAGTTTTATTTTTAATTTTATGAATTCTATTTATTTTCTGCTACGAGCAACAGGAAAGTAGTGTGTTGTGCTTAGTTTTATTCTGAATCTCAAATTATAATTGCCAAACTTGGAGAGAAAATGGAAAATCAGAACAAGATTGATTTCAAAAACAAACAAGCAAGCAAAAAGTCAAGCTTCAGAAGCACTGGAAAGCGAACAGGAACTTGAGCCCACAGGAGAAAGCCTGACCACCGGTGGAGTCCCCCTTCCCCCTTTCTGGCTGGGCCCCAGGCTCCTCAGAGCCAGCGGAAACCTCAGTCTGGTTTCCTGGGCTGGGCAGAAGCCTGACTCTCTCAGAGGAACCAGAGCTACAGTGTGTTTTATCTGTCCATAAAAAGGATCAGATTTGAGGTAGTGAAGGCCAAGGAGAGAGGATACACACAGAAAGTTCAAAGTTACAAGTCACATTTGGGACGTCAAAGGAAGGCAGAAAAGACACATGGAGAGAAAGCTGGAAATGAGTGGTCTGGACTCTTGTCCTGAGAAGTCACAGCACTCTACGCTCGGGCTGAACAGGGAGATGGTGATGTTGCATACAGCTGAACAAGGAGGCGGGGTTATTACATTCAGATAAACATGAAGGCAGAGTTTATGGCATCTAGACCAAAGTGACAGGTCTCATGAGTCTCCACAGGAGCAGTCTCTGGAGGGGAGCAGTCTTTGGCAGGAAATACACGAGAACTAAGATGGATATTTTTTGAAAATGCTGCCAACGCTCACACTTGGTCCCCCAGGAAGACTTCGCCATTTCTCTGAGCCTTATGGGGCAGGTGGACATGAGGGGTGCCATTCCTTCATGGGTCTGAGGCTCTGGGGTCCCTAAAATGGCTGTGCCCATGTCAACAGCACACATTTACTCAGGACTTCACCCACTCAGGGCCTCCTCCACTCTCTACAGTCACAAAGTAACAAGTGTTCCTCAAGAGCATTCCTGAACCATCCTTTCTTTTCTGTGAAACCCAAGGCCCTGTCCTGCCCAACAGCGTAAGACGAAAGACTGACTTATGGAAGGCCACCTTGCCATCAGCAGAACGACATCCAAAAAAGATCACCAGGAACTCTACAGTTTCCCCAGCTCACTCCCCACTCATCTCCCTTCTAAGAACAGTGTGCCACAGGCTCTGCAAAGAAATTCACTCTGGCCTTTCCTGTAACAGCAGTGGTTGGTGAACAGGGGTTAGGTAGGTTGGTGCTTCCTCAATCTTACTGTGGGACTCCGACAGCAGATGTGTCTGTTGCTAATACTGCGTGTTCTGGACTGTGAATGGTAACACGTGGCATTATCACTGAGTTACTTTTAAGCACACCACCAGAAGAGAAGGCCGCATGAAGCAGCCATGTTTCATACATTAGCAGCGTTATCCTTAGAGTGGGCACCTCTACAGCAAGAAGATGAAAAGAGAAACAAAATAAAAAACAAAAACTAAACAAAACCAACTTCAAACCTTTACTGCTTCTGTGGGTGTGAGCACAAGCCTCAGCTGGTGTAGCTTAGGCTCTCATCCAGGAAAGCATCAAACCTGAAAATTAGCCATGGTTCTGAGAATCAGAATGAGGAATCTTTGCCCTCCAACTGCTGCCCACTCTGTGGCAAACAATTAGCATAATTTAAATGCAAGCGTATACAGTATTTCTCATTAGAAGAAAATACCCAGATGGCCTACTGTGTTTTAAATTTGTGGTAAGGAATATAGGAAGAACATAAAAGATAAATATGGCAGAGTTTTCGACATGGCATCATCTAGGTGGGAAGAATAGATTATGCAGAATAGTGGAGAATTCACCCAGTGCTCAGAGGCGAAATTTTGACCATAAGCAGTAAGTGAGCTCAGCCCAATGAGATCAGTAATACTGGGGAACGGCAGGTGCCATGGTAACTGTTCTGACAAGAAAGACATCTAAATGCATCACGTTAGATTATCCCCAAAGGGCTATCAGGAAGGACGATATTAGGAATCATTAGAAAAAAAATAAGGAAATATTAGCCATTATGAGAAGCACGCCAGCCACTGTAGTGGGAGATTAGATCAGGTAGCACAACTATTAAGTCACTATCACCTCGGAGGTGATCTGAGAAGTCTGCAGATTGATCAGTGGGTTCCAAAATACTAAGGACGTGTCCTCGTCCTCAGCAAGAAGCTTTCATTTACTTTTAGCCTTACCCTAAAGAAAACTGAGGAGAGTAACAAGAAGGAACCCACACGCATACATAGAGAAAAACACATGCAAAAAGCAATGAAAATTCATCGATAACAGAAAGATGGGTAACAGGACCTCTATTTGTGATTATCACAATATTTCAATCAAAATGCAAGCATTGGCTATTGACTGAGTTTCAAACTGGCTTCTCTGCTTCCTCGAAGCTGAGGCCAGGAGCCACCAACCTCTAAGGGAAACTTCTTACTAGGGGTTCTGTTTTCATCTGAAGCATGGGGACACATACGGCATGCAGTGAGCTCTACAGAGGACCATGTCTGGCAGGTTCTTGTGTAGCTTTCAGAGAGTGCAGCGTTCAACGGGGAGATAGGAGACACAGTACAAACAACGTAATTTACATCCAGGCTTGGATGAATGCGGGCCCTTCTAGCGCACTACATCAAACTCCTCGCTCCTCTGGTCAGGTCTCTGATGAAAAGTGATTTGTCAAAAAGTTAAGTAGCGCCTCGAATCTTCCCTCCACGACTGGCATCCTCAACTGCTATGAGGAAAACTCTCAACACGGCTGTCACGTAGGAACACGGGACCTCGTCGGCCAGGTGGAGATATTTCCCCAGATTTGGAGGGGGGGGGGATAAATCACGTCAACGGTGGCATGCGGGGAGAGCGAGGTAATGTCAGGCATTCTTTACTAAAACACAGTAGATTCATGACAAGACAGAGGTGATTTGTTGGGGGGAAATATAAGCGATAAAGCAACTGAGAGTCGATGCAATTGGTGGGTGCTGGACTTCCGAACGGGAGTTACAGAGTTCTTAACCTAGCCAGTGTCAGCTTATCTCCAAGGAAGATCCACTTCTGAGCAGCATAGCTTCATGATGAGGTCTCTGACGTGACGACACCACCCCAGGGAGCATAAAGAATTGGCTGGTGACACCCAGGCATTGCTTAGCATTTGCCACTGAATGCAGAAATGAGCCCTGCATGGATTTAGAAAAACACATTAAACTCTGCTCTGGCTTTCTTTCCCTATGAGTTCATAAGAATGAGAGAAGATGTAGACACACACACACACACACACACACACACACACACTGGTAAAATGAGCATTACTTAAGTCTGAAGGGAAAGGAAGTAACTTACTATTCTGGCAAGGTTTTGTTTAATAAATTACTTGGCACTGTTAGGTCCAATCCATAAGGTAATTTTAAGCACCCTGTTTTCCCATAGATCATTCCCAGAAAAGTCTAATAACTACACTAAATTATTAAGAAATTGATTTAATTGAAATTAGATTCAACAGATACTTAGTGACTACTTACTATGAAGCACCACACTAGTACCTAAGAGGCCCATTTGTACATTACCCTGCCTTCCAACACCCAGTCTAACACAGGATACGAACAGGGGGAGCCTTGAAAAGTATAAAATGGCCACTGTTTGGGACCCAGCTGTACCAGCCCTTCCAGTGTCTCACACTGGAGCCCTAATACCTCTGAATACAACCATCTTGACATAGCCTCTCAAAGGATAAGCAGGGTCAAATGAGGTTACACAGGAGGGCACTGATCCAGCATGACAAGTGTCCTTCTAAGAGAACAGACACCAAGAAGCATGCGCACGGGAAGGCCCTGTGAGCACACAGGGAGGGTTGCTGTCTTCGAATCAAAACCAGGTCTCGGGCAAAAAAGCAAGCCTATTGGTTTTGAACTGCCAGGCTCCAGAACAGCAAGAAAATAAATTTCTGTTGTTGAAACCTCCCAGTCCACTCTAATTCACCGCGGCTGCTTTAGTAAATGCTACTGCCACTCTGTAAAGAGCACCAAGTGATACGTCCCAGGGTGGTAGTGGTTAGGTGAACTTTTATAGTCACAGGAAAGGCAATCATATTTCAATATATTTACCAAACACACAGGTGGGGGTGGCAGGTGAGTGACTTAGAGCAAAGTGGAGAAAATTCTGCGACAGGCTTAAGATGTTTTCTGATTAGCAATAAATGTGTTTTGTGGTGTGTGGGTGTGTGGTCTGCATGTATGTATGCTCTTGTGTGTGCTTGGATAGGAGAGAGCTCACCGTCAGCTGTCTTCCTCAGTAATGTCCCCTTCTTAAATTCACTAAGGCAGGGTCCCTCACTGACTTTGGAGCTCACCAGTGTGCTAGTCTAGCTAGCCAGGTTGCCCCGGGGATCCTGTCTCTCCTTCCAAGGAGCTGGCATTCCAGGCATATGGCCACATCTGCCTAGCATTTTTATGGGGTGCTGGGATCTGAATTCCACAGTCCTCACGTGTGTATGGCTAGCGCCCAAGCCCTACTAAATGGTTAGTAAGGAGACTAAAGATAGTTAAGATGGGCCAGGGAGATAGTTAGCAGGTGAAGATGCTAACTGCTCAAGCCTACAGACCTGAGTTTAAACCCCGGAACCCACACTGAAAAGCTGGAGGGGGTGGTGTTCACATCTGGAATCCCAGTGTTCCTGTCAGGGTAAGAGGTAGGGAACAGACAAGCCCCAAAGCACAAGGGACAGTTAGCCTAGAGTACTCAGAGGAAACTGAGATGGCAGAAGAACAAGAGGGACCCTGCCTTGAGTCACTTGAAGGGGACAAGCAATGCCAGAAAGCTGTCCTCTGAACTACCCACATGTGCCTAGACTGCCAACACACACAGTTAAAAGAAGCAGCTAGGCCAAGATAATTCAACTCTCAGTCTGTAATATTCCATCTCTGCACAATCATAAAGTTCTAAAACTCTCTGAACTTTGAAAGCTTGACTTCATTGTGGCTTTTTCAGGGAACTTCAGACCCCATAACAATTCATACTGAGAAAGGAAAATGATACTTTGTTTAATTAGAGGAATCAGGAGAGATTGTGTATTGGACCAGGGAGAATGTGTGGGAATTCCTACCAATAAGGACAGGGAGGAACAGCAGAGTAGGAAAAAGCATTCCAAGCGTGTAGCAAGAGTCCAGGGTAATGAAGACTAGAGAATCTAGGAAGCCGATACAGCAAGAAAATGGTACTCTGTGAAAGTTACCTTGTCAAGAGCCTCAAATGTCAATGTGAGAAGTTAGTGCAGAATTTGGTAGAAGTACATAAAAAGGGAACGAAACATGTATATGTATATAAAAGAGATATTACCAATTATCTACTTTGTAGACACAAAAATGACTATTTCGGAATACACATCAACACTGTATAGGGGAAATAAAGTTACTAACCTCTCAGATTTTCTTAAAATACATATTCAAGGGATTTATAATTTGTTAAGATGAGTATAACATAAAACTTTTCTGAGGTGCCATACTCAGTATGGACTGAAAGGCATTCCACTGGCCCTTAGTCTCAACCTGCAAGAGCTTAGGAAAACAAATGTCAGCTTCAAAGAGAGATGCCAACCCCAATTCTACACTCACGTTCATGACACACCTTTAGGTGTCATTAGCGGTATCTATGACATGAGCCTGCTAAAACTCCACATGTTTAGCCTGTTACACCCCACACTACAAGCCCAGATGTGAAATCTCCACCCCAGTTAATAAACAAGACGGTGTAATATTTCATACCATTAATTACACTGTTTATTATTCGGCCATTGAGGATACTTCTAGAAAGGTCCTCCTGGCAACGAGGCATTCATTTATACCACTTTAATTCGCAGAGTTCACTGAAACTTAGGTAATTAAAAGGGTATTTGAAACCTAGATCATTAAAGAATACTGATCTAGCACAGTGTTTCCACAGACGTCAAAATAAACCAAAACCCCATTTCAGGACTTGACCTTTAATTACATCCTCTGCATTTATCAAAGACAAATGTCAAACACCCACGTGGTTGCCTCCCCAGACCACTGCAAAGCGAAAGACTGCTAACAGCCATGAAAATGGATGGTGTAATCTGCCTCCTCCTCGGAATATAATCCGATAGAATGTAGAGAATTTTAATTTGCAGCAAATAAATCCAGACCCCCTTTATTTCTACGTTTTTTAGAGAACAGGAATATAAATATAAATATTTATATATATAAAATATAAAATGACCAAATACTTGTCGTGTTTAGCTCGGTTGTGTATGTTGGGGCTGGAGGGCAACAGCTAGACAGAAGAGGAGGGGGAAAAACAGCCCTTGCCTAACTCAGTCTCAAAGGACTGCTGGAAGAGAAGAGGGTCTTGCTGCTCTTACAGGATTTCTGTTGCAGAACTTCCTTCCTGCAGGAGTAAGATACTGACTTCCTAACCACATGGGGTAGGCCTGGAGGTCAAGGTTTCCCCAAAGTAGCAGAAGCATCATGCAGATTGAACATGCGCAACGCAGCTACAGCCCCCAAGCTCTTCCCGATGTAGGTACAGAGTCATCTGCAAGAAGAACCATCTCCAACAAGATGAAAGATTTGCTCACTGCACTTTCCCCATCACTATAGACTCCAGAAGAGGCAACAGGAGAGTCGGGACAAACACAGGCCAATTCAGTTCCTCTGTAGGCCCCAAAGGAGGCACAGAGAAGGAAGAAAATACATAAGAAGATTAAAATATAAAAAGCAAAACTGTTCCTTTGAAGAAAATACTATATAAAGTCAGGCAATCCACCTCTCACATAAATGCAACTAGCTTTCATGATGGTGAGTCTCGGGCCACCTGCTCTCTCAAGGCAAAACCACTGAACTAAAAATAAGAATGTATTGATTTGCTAAGCGTATTGAACCTCCACAGAAAAGCAAGGGCCCCGGGTTTTAGGACAGGTGGCAGGAAGGGAGTCATTGAACCAAAGTTACCTATTTGTGGGGGAGTTGGCTGCATTTGTAAACACAGCACTACTTCTTGCTGTGAAGCTGTAGAAAAGCGATCCTGGAACAAGAGCACTGTGTTCAAAAGCGAGGACATCGGTGAGCGCCCTCCCAGGGAAGGCACAGGACTATTCCTCATGAATAGGAGCATGGTTTTGTTCATTAGAAGTTATTACTGTGACATATAACTTTCTAATAAGGCTGAAAATTTTCACACTCTGGACAACCGTCTCTTCAAGCATTAACACTGCACAATTCAGTTATGATTAAAAATTCAAGGAAATAAGTATTTCATATGGACATGCACGCCAGCATGCATATAACCAATGACATTCTTTACTCGGTGGATCGAGTTTTGCAAGACATATTTATAGGTGAACTGCGTGTTCATCCATTTGGGAGTCCTGGATAAGCTAAGAAATAAAACCAAATAGGAGAAAGCACACAGAAGTTATTATCCTTGCATCAGTACCGCACCAGGCTTGTGGGGGAGGAGCCACACGCTGAACAGGAACTCCAGGTCATACTCAGCTGACTGACAGCAAAAGGCCAAATGTGCCGTGCACCATGCATGGTGATGGGATGGAGCGCAGTCAGCAAACTCTGTGTCAAGGTCATGGTGGCCTTGTTTGCAGAGAAGACCTCTTTGCTTAAGGTGACTTCCTGCCTGTGGTCTTTCCAGTTCAAAGACTCCTCATGCCCACCAAGACTGTCCGAAGGATTCTGCTTCAGACACTTCTTGCCTCTGATCCCAGACTGGTGATTAGCTGGAAGGGTTGGAAGGGTGGAAGAGTAATCTATGTACTGATGAAAGGATTGGAGACACAGGGACACTGTAGCTCACCTCCCAGCTATGACGGGCGTGCCCTCTCCCTGCTGCCGCCCTTCACACACACACACACACACACACACACACACACACACACACACACACGCAACAGCAAGTTCTCACATCTTCCTGTTTTCACCAACCAACACTCAACATTCCCATGGGGTGGCTTCTGTAGCTCATTGCCCACTGCACCCTTAGGCAACTTGTTAGGGGTTTCACTTTCTCCTCTTGAGAAAAATTGTATTTTCTGTCAGTTGGGACATCAAGTCTTAGGGCCCTCCCCTAACACTTAACCCTATCTTCAAGGACAGGTTGGGTTGTCACATCCAGAGAGATGACCTAGTATCTAGCAAACAGATTTACACAAGTAGAATTCTTAGAAGACAACATAGATAATGAATCTTAAGAAAATTATATGACTGTATATTTAGTAAAAATAGACATATAAATAAAAAACAACAGGAAATTGGGGCAAAGGCTATGTTGAAAGAAGCCATTATTAGAGAGTTCTCGGGGCAAAGTAGGGTATTGGCCAGTTCTAGCAATTTTAAGGCCAAAGAGAAGGATCTTTGTTCCCAAATACCAAACTAGTACCTAGGAGTAAGAAACAGCCTCCAGCACGTAAGAACAAGAATGAAGAGCCCGAGAAACTGTTGGAATGAGAAGACGGAAGGGATTGGTCCTCAAAATCCCAGAGCACATTCTTATTAACAGCGTGAATGGTAAAAGAGGCAATAATGATGGTTTTTATTATTATTATTAACATAATTATTATAATTATGTCATTATTATAATAACATCCCGGGGTGGGTGTTCACTATTTGTTTGCTGTTTCAAGACAAGATCTCACTGAGCTTCTGAGGCTGACCCAGGATTTACTCTACAGCCAAGGCTCACCTGAACTTTTTGCGGTCCTCCTAGTCCAGCCTCCTAAATGTTAGGAAGACAGCTGGAAGTTTCCGTGTCCTACTTTACAATGTAATTCTCGAAGAGAGTACAGAAGATGAGACGGTCATCTTGAAAAACCAGTTTCTCTAAATCTTACTTCAGAATCAATAAGATTCCTTTCTTTTCCGAGGATTTTATGAAGAACTAAGAGTAAATGTCATATGAGGACATAAAGCATCATCTTCCTCCACACCTACCCTGTCCCCAGCCAGCTCACTCACTTAAACCCTCCTTTCAAGCCATGCTGCTTTTTACTCTCTCTGGCTGAAAAGAAAATTCGTACTCTTTGCTTTGTATGCAGTGTGGCCCATAGGGGACCCAGTCGTGCTAAATGAGAAGACCAACAAAAAAGCCACCACACTTCCAGCCAGCCTGGAACCTGCCCGGGTCCTCACACCCACCCACACACCACCACACACACACATACACCACACATACACACACACACACATACACCACACATACACACACACACACATACCCCACACATACACACACAGTGACTAACAGTAGACAGCACTGTATCACCTGGGACTACGATCTAAAATCTGAGGGGTTTTACTACACATCATTAGAACATCATGCAGTCCCACCAAGAACCTTCTCAAGAATCAGTATCCTGATAGGTTTGCAGGGGCAGATATGAATTTTCCAAGATTCTTATTTTTTGCCTAAAAGTCCAAATTTTATCATTGGCAATAAATGCTGCCAGCTCTTTACACTGAAGTCAGAGGCTCACACTGCACATTGCTAAAACAATCCCGTCCAAGCTTGCAAGTCTGAGTCGTATAAGTGTGGTCCTCATTCTTCAAGGAAAGGGTTGCTCCAATGAATAAGCAAATACCTGTTTTTCTCCACTCACACGTTTTTGGAAGTGTTCTAGGGCAGAGGAAGCAGCATCTTCAGTTTGCACGTTTTTGGAAGTGTTCTAGGGCAGAGGAAGCAGCATCTTCAGTTTGCACATTTTTGGAAGTGTTCTAGGGCAGAGGAAGCAGCATCTTCAGTTTGCCGTACAAGTGTTTACTGCACGCTCCCCACACTCTCACAGCACAGGAGCGGACAACTTGGAAGCCAGTGAAACTCTTCCTGTCTCATCAAGGGCATTCTTAAGTCAAACTGTTTTTCAAGTACATAGAAATTAAAAAAAAAAAAAAAACATAATGACTGTGTTTCGTGTCATAGTCCCCGTGTATAAAACACCCAAAATTATACCAATACCATCAATACACATCAGCTTTTCTTTTCACAATGTAAATACCTTTAGACTATCATGAAGACGGATGTGTTCTTCAGACCTGCCCATAGACCACCACAAAAGGGGGCTCGGAGACTTCTAGAATATATTTGAGAGGCCCAATATATTTATGACTCTGAAATTTACTTCCAGGCTATTCCCTGTCTCCAACCCATTTACTCTGCTGTTTCCATAACAAAATGCTACCAGATTTACCTACAAAAACAAAAGTTCCCATTCTTGACCCTCATACCCCCAGCATAATCTTGTTGGTCTTCCCCACTGACACAAAAGACCAAACGCACCTACCGTTAGCATTGGACCTAACATGGTCTACTCCTAACATAAGGTTTTCCTGCCTTTCATGCCTGGCAATCCCATCTCAGTCACTCATGCCCCACTGTCTAGTCACAGAGAACTTGGCTCTCCCGACAGGACATTGTGACTACACTTCCCTCGGCCTGGATACACGCAAACATACTGACTGTGCTTACAGCAGAGGCTGCACAGGAGAACAAGCTCCTCCCCCAGAGTATATTACATCTGAATGGAGCCAGGCCAGGAACAGGAATTTTCCAGAACTCCCCAGCCAACACTAGCTGAGACAAAATGAGCATAATGTGCACCTGCCTTCAGGAAAGCCTTCTGGAAGACTCCAGAAGCTTTTCCCATACTGTGGCCCTTCTCCAGGAACCTGCCCCCCATGGCTCTCACATCTTCTGCACCCCAATCTTTTCCTGCTCTGTGCTATTGCCCTCTTGCCCCACACAGCTGCAAAGTCCCCGAAGGCTGCCTGGACTCACTTGCACCCCACATTTGCTAAGGACAGAGTTCTACTACCTAGGACACATATTCTACACAAGCTTTTGATTTTTCAGTTGTGGCAGAATATCTCAGCAATATTAACACTTTAAGATTTATTTCTAATTTGATATGTGAGTACACACAGGTATGTATGCACAGTACATGGGTGCCTAGTGCCTAAGAAGCCAGAAGAGGGTGTCTGATGACCCAAAATTGGAATTACAGGTAGTTGTACACTGACTGCCACGGAGTGCTTGAACTGACCCAGATCGTTTGCAGGAGCAATGAGTACTCTTAACCATGGCGCTATCTCCCTGGCTCAGATTTTAACATATGAGAGTGTACAACTCAGAGACTCTAAGTATACCTGTGCTGTTGTTGAAACCTTGCCACTGTCTAGTGCAGGAAGTTTATCGACCTAAATGGAACTCTCATACCCTCGAGCGGACAACGATTCCCTTGTCTACCTCTGAGCATTATCTATTCTGAGTTCTTTATATATGTAGAATCACACAACATGTCTCCTTCTGTGTCTGGTTCATGGTCACTGTTCTCAAGGCTCATCCAAGTTGTAATATGTATCATTATTTCCTTCCAACGTGCATGCATGTGTGCATCCAGGAATGCAAGCTAAGCCCCATTCAGCCTTGTGCATGCTAACCAACAACTAGCAAGACTTCCAAACCTTATTCTACTGCCACCAAAATCAAAGCCTCAATCGTCTATTGAAAGGAAAGATGTACTCATCTATTCGCCCTTTTTAAAATAGATTATCATTGTTCAAAGTGGCCATCTTATAACCATAGCCAGTCTCCGGAGGGAAGCACCTCCTTGCTCAACCCATTTTCACGAGGAAATTGTGCCACATGGAGACAAAGAGACGAGAAAGCTTAGATGTGCAAATGACGACAAACACACCACATTGTACCTGGCACTGAGAATAAAACTGGGCTTCAATTCAGTTTGTAATGGATTCACAACCAAAGCAATGATGAGTCTACTCTTTAGAGCAATTAAATGATTTCCATTTATATTTTAAACACCAGAGAGAACAAACAAAATCAAAACAGACTATTGTACAGTTAGTTTTCCATAATGCTTGTTTTAAAAACACAAATTTGTTCCAATGGAACGGATATCAAACAGAATGATTTGTGCATAACGCAGATTTCATGTTTGCTTAGCATGCTTCCTCTGAAGGAAACACACACTCAGCTGAATCAAACCTTGAGGCAACAAACCTTGACACACACCTGCACACACTTGAAAGCAGTGACGAACATCTCTGTTCACTGCCTGTATGTCAAGTCAAACCAGCGCAAGGTGTTAACAGCCCTCCCTAGAGCAAATACATGTTTACTGTAGTCCCTGTGGACTTCTTGGCCATTTGATGTGTGGGAAATCATGTCATCATCTTTACTAGGTCCCTGTGTTTTGTTTTTTAATGAATTATTAAGTTCTTGAATGCAAGTCTCTACCTCCATTTTCCTCTTAAGAACTGCATTTTTGTACAACCTAGTGATTTTGAGAAAAGCAGAAGTCCTGCGTCAGCAAAACCGACTTGGCTCTTATTTCCAATTAGAAGCGCAAACCGAAGAACACACTCCATGCCCTGAGTCTTATTTCTGTTGGGCCAATTCTCTCTCTCTCTCTCTCTCTCTCTCTCTCTCTCTCTCTCTCTCTCATTTAAATTTATTTATTTATTTAAAACAATCTTTTCTCACTTTACAAACCAATCCCATTTCCCACTCCTTCCTCTCCTCCTGCTTGCTGCTCCCTCAACATTTCCACCCACCCCACCTCGCATCCTCTCCTCAGAGGGTAAAAAGCTTCCCATGGGAAGTCAACAAAGTCTGACACATCACTTTGAGATAAGACCAAGGCCCTCCCCACTATATCTAGACTGAGCAAGGTATCCCTCCAAAGAGAACGGGCTCCAAAAAAACTAGTTCAGGCACTAAGGAGATAAATCCTGGCCCCACACAGACTGACCCAGCCACACAACTGTCACCCACATTCAGAGGGCCTAGTCTGGCCTGCTGGATAAATCTTAGCCATCATTACATTCTTTAAGCTTCTCACCCTTCAAGTCCCAGTAAAATTTGACTTCATTGCTATTGCATGAAGAAACTGAAAATCCTTACCAACCCTCTCCATTTCCCACAAAAATCTCTGATCTGCTTGCCACAGATCTCCTGTTTATATCACAACAGAACCACTGAAACCAGACAGAAGGAACTGTTTCTCTAAAAACCCCTAGAGCTTAGTTAGCTCATATTCAGTTTCCTCTTCTTTACATTGTAGGAAATTTATAGGAAGCATTATGTAATCTACTGTCACACATAGTTGTTCTATCTCAAATGATAATCAAAAAGGAGCAAGATGATTAATGTAAGGAAGGGAGGTTTCCGATTAATTTAGGAAGATGATACCCATTGTGGTCCAATCTACCAGCAGAACAAACTGATGCTTTCTAAGCAAATACGGAAAGGTAGAATCACCACTAGATCTTATCTACTGCAGACTCCCTTCACTGCCTGCCCCCACACTTAAGGCGTGCTGCTAAGAACACCTTTGAACTTCTAAACCTTTCATCCAGGACCTGAGAAGCAACGGAATAAAGCAGCCCTGCCCATTGCGACAAGGAGAAAAGAAAGGAGACGCGAAAGTCATCCTAGCCCTCCGGCCACCAAGCTAGTACCGCCAGAACTCTCCATCTCTTCTCCACAGAGCCCAGCCCAGGTTCTGCAACTCCCAGAGCCCTTACATGGCTTTCCCTAGAAATCTGAATGTTTGGTTGCCTACCAACGGCTGTGAGCATCTTCCTCTTTCCTAATGAAACTGCATCAACATGACGAAGGCAAGAGGGAAGCAGAGTTAGTCACGTCAACGCCACGGCCAACTACTATTGGCAAGGAAAGAATCCATAGACAATAGCCAAGAAATTATGTAATTCTGCAAGGGAACAGAAGCAGCGTAGATACGATATTCTTGGAAAAACAAAAGCCATCAGCTGCAAGAAGTAGAAGACAGAAGAAGTAGTACATGGATTGGGGGCAGAGATAGAGGAGAGAAAGAGGGAATTAGGTTAACTGGAGTTTTGAGGCTTGGCTAGTGATGTGGGATTTCCCTCCGTATGCTGTGATTACCATGAATGAATAAAGGAACTGCTTTGGGCCTATAGCAGAGCTATAGGGGAACAGAGTTAGGTAGAAAAACTAAATGGAATGGTGGGAGAAAAGAGGAGGGGGTCAGAGAGAAGCCATGGAGCCTGTGCCAGAGACAGATGCTGGGAACTTTGCCCAGTAAGCCACAGCCATGTGGCAATACATAGATTAATGGAAATGGGTTAAATTAGTATGTAAGCATTAACAATAAGAAGCTAGAGCTAATGGGCAAAGCCGTGATTTAATTAATACAGTGTCTGTGTGATTATTTTGGGGCTAAGCAGCCTGGAACAAACTAGCGGTCTCCTTACTACAGGCTAGATTCCATTCACCTAATCCAAGCTCATCACTGAAACCCCAGTTGTCACTGTTTTGTGGCACTAGACCATAATATCCCAGGCAAGAGTGAAAGAAGGTAGGAAAAAAGTAAAAACACCCTAGGACAGCAACAAAGATAGAAGAGAATCTGACCTTCCCATATTAAAAATCTCAATACTGTCTCAAGGTCCTAGGAAGCTCTTAGGTTCCAAAGTACTCTGCTGGGACCCAAAAGCCTCAGACACATTAAGGTTGTCCAGGAACCTACCATTTATTAGGATATATGATACAGCAACACAGGCACCAAGCCAAGCAGCTGTATCCTGATCGCACTTTGGAAATATCTCTTCGTAGGGAAGTGGAAAAGCAGTCTCAGTTTGAAGGTTAGATACCATGAATATACCCCAGCAGATCCCTCTGTGGCCTTGGGGAGTCCTTGGTATTTCTGAGCCTCTGGTTCCTTATCTATTAAAAGGGCCATCATGATAATACCCATTTCATGGAGCTGCTACAGGGACAGGGAGGGTCAGATGCTTAGTGGCGGCATACAAATTGTTAGGGTAGCCATTTTTATTAGCCTTATGTTATGTTTTATTTACATTGTCCTAAAGCCTGTGTTGTAACAACAACTAAAATATAAGTGCAGAAGTTAAAATAAATAAAATTTGATCACATAAGTTTGTGTCCAGGAGGCCATGAGTCACCTTGTGGGGTTTAGGGATTTAACTATTTAGCAATAGTATTTTAAATTTAGGCTGTAATATCACAAAAGAGAATCTGAACCCAAATTTCCTAAGGTTGCAGAGAGGCTTAAACTTTGCTGTATGAGTAATGTAGACAAAAGGAAAAAGACTATTTGTAATGTTTATTATGCCCTTGCATTCCTAGTCACACTAAAACTAAAGGTTCACAGCTATAAAAGAAGAGATTCTGTGGTCATGTAATGATTAAACAACTCTGACATGTCAAGTTGCAACTATTCACAGTCATGAAACAGACAGCCCAAACTTCATCGAAAGCACATATGTAAACCCCTGACCACGCCCCCGTGGCGGGCAGTCATTAGCAGGAGCAGAAAGTGTGATTGTGTTAGATAATTGCGGGGGCTGTGAAAAGGCAGCCTATTGACCGGACGAGATCCGGAAGGGCAGATTTCATGGCTCTCAAGATTCCTTGAAAATTACTTCGCTAATTGTAGAATACTTATCTATTTTAGTGTTAAAAACTCTGAAATGTTTTGATTTTAACTGTGGCTGGTTCTGAAGCTATGAAGCTGCATCTGTCCGACTGTGGAGAAGAAAGCGGTAGCTCAGTGCTCTCATCTGCAGAGATCAGGTATTCGGTACTTGTCACAGAAGAGTCACAGGAAGGGAGGGCTGACCTTCTCTGGGCCCAAAGGCAAAACAAGAGTAAAGTTGTTAGTTAGTTAATTCGCATACGTCATTTCGGTAATTCAAGTAACAGTATCTGGAGTTTGGGAGGGTCAAGTCAACAAACTTCTTCCTATCACATGAAGAGAAGATAATTTTCCAAATGACTCCATGTAGCACATCAACTATTTATAATTTTCCACTTCCCATCCATGGAATATTTACAGTGGATCTTACAGTCGCCTCTTATATATGATGAATCCCACGCGGCCTCATCTGCCTTCACATTCTACTGTGTCTTCCAGTTAGGAATTGAGACAGAAAAACAAATACAAGGAAGAAAAGCTTTCAAAAAATCTAAATACAAACTGAATCTTTACAGGGGGATTCTAGAAAGATGTCTAACTAGAGGTAAGAGAGGGGCCAAAGTATTGTTTTCCTGATTATGGGGAGAATATGAAGATGTCAGAGTTTCTATTGCTGGGATGAAACACCAGGACCAAACGGCAACTTGGTGAGGAAAGGGTTTATTTGGTTTACACTTCAGCACTGCTGTTCATCACTGAAGGAAGTCAGGACAGGAACTCAAACAGAGCAGGATCCCAGAGGCAGGGGCTGATGCAGAGGCCGTGGAGGGGAGTTGCTTACTGGCCTGCTCCCCATGGATTGTTCAGCCCACCTTCTTAGAGAACCCAGGACCAGCAGCCCAGGGATGGCACCACCCACCACGGGCTGGGCCCTCCCCCATTGATGAGAAAATGCCTTACAGCCGGATCTCATGGAGGCATTTCCTCAGCTGAGGCTCCTTCCTCTGATGACTCTAGCTTGTGTCAAGTTGACACACAACACCACCCAGGACAGTATGTTAAGTGAGATCATAACCAACACTCTATACCACACCGGGGAGAGGATGGGGATGCAGAGTCAGCCTCAGATGCTATCCCGCAGAAACGCTCTACTTTGTTTTTACAGACAGGGTCTGTCACTGGGACCTACCCTTCACTGAGTAGGCCAGGCTGGCTATCCAGTGAGCCCCACGGACCCTTTGTCTCTACACACCCAGCACAGGAGTATAAGTGAACACTACTAGGCCTTACTTCTCAGTAGGAGCTTAGGACTGAACTTGGGTCCTCAAGCTTAACAACTGAGCTATCTCCCAACACCTACAAATTATTCTTATATATAGGAATAAATATATAAAAAAATGCTTAACATGAACTTAACATAAATCTTATTTTTAAGTTAATTTTGTGAAGATCACTAGGTGATCTTTTACTATTCCCTCACCCTGCAAATGAATAAATGGATATTTTGAAAGGGGCACACTAGATTAAATGCCTTTTTTAATTAAAAAAAACCACAGTCATTAAAGAGACATATTTACTAATACATTTTCTGTATAACTTGGTCTTTGTTTTCTCTACCACTTTCCTATGATTTTCTCTGGGTTTTAAACACAGGCTGTCCATGAATGAGTGTGCTGAGAAGGGATGAAAAACATATCACAGACTTCAGTGATGTAAAAAATGAGTTTGCATTTTCTCAATGTTAAAGACCTTTCAGAAGGCAGATTTTCAGGTGGGAAGGAGTCGCGACGGGCTCCAAATCACAGCGTTAACTGAGGAGACACTATGAGAACAACCGACGTGACAGTCCACAGCTTCATCAAACGTGAAATTACAAACAATGCTGGGTTATATCCTTCAACAGTAAGGTCACCAGGGAAGGGACATGCCAGTTCCCTTCAGGTGACTGAAATATCAAATACTTCCTCTGATATCTTCATGTTTTAAATTACAGCAGAGAAAATCATATGTTTTAGAGATAATTCTCTCCCCACCAGGATGATCCCAAACCATTCCCATCATGTCATTTACAGTAATTATCCTGACTCTCAAAAATCCAACCAGCTATTTAAAAAATACCAGCGCAGTCAGTCTTGAAGCACAAGGTCGTTTTGTTGGAGCCCTTGTTCCCAGGGGCCTCTAGATAAAGCTTGGCTGTACTTCCTTCCAGGTTGGCCCCCACGACATGCAGCAAAGCTGTCTGAGGGCCCTCGGGTAGAGCCATTGCATTTGTACCACGTAAGAAACTACATTCCAAGGCAATCTAGACCCTAAGGAATAGGCATCAGTATACGCTGACCAGAAGGACGGCTTGAGTCAGAATTCTAGCTCCTCTGGATATGTGTGTGAGACCTCCACTGAGTTAGCACACTCTCTGGGCTGTGGTTCCCATTGCCCAGAACAATGGGCACCAGAAGAGTATGTGAGCAGATCTAGTGCGGCGCTTCCATGGTTCACTGTACTCAGTATGCTCACTATATGTTCACTGTACATTCACTGTATATTTACTGTACTCAGTATGTTCACTGCATGTTCACTGCATGTTCACTGCATGTGCTCACTCAGTATGTTAACTGTATGTTCACTGTATGTTCACTGTAGTCAGTATGTTAACTGTATGTTCACTGTAGTCAGTATGTTCACTGTATGTTCACTGTGGTCAGTATGTTAACTGTATGTTCACTGTACACTCAGTATGCTCTCAATCAGTGTCAGCCTCATCATCACGGTTCTTACAGAATGATCTATAGTATTTTCTCTATTCTGCAAGCTGAACAGAAGTATGAGCTATGTCTAATCAACATCAAAGTCAAATTTAAAAAACTAACTGAGATCTTCAGAGACAGGCACTCTCTAAGTTTTAGCCACAACCCGGCCATGCTACTTCCATCGCTCAGTTTCACAAAAGCCCAGAGAATGCAGCATCATACTCTCTATACTAGAGAGTAAACAACAGCCCCGATAAATACCCACAGCTAAAACGATTAGCTGCTCCTTCCTTCCAGTCCCCCACCTTACACTCCATTACCTTCTGGGTGTCTGACAGTAGCAGTCTCTCATTCAATGTCCACTAATGCAGATGATACTAATGCAGATACTAATGCAGATACTAATGCAGAAGAGGCGGGACTGATGGCCGGGTGTCCTCCAGTCCGGACAAGGATCTATGATTAGTCCCTGCCGCTCACTCACTACTGCCCACTCCAGCTCTAGGGGGATATAAAGCCTTTGGCCGTCATGGGCACCTGCACTCGTGTGCACATATTCACACGCACACACAAATAGATCTTTAGGAAATAAATACTGAACAATAACACTAACAAAATAAACTCGGCATCCCCTCACCCATGAGTATGTGTACAGTCTTCGCACAGAAAGCCAAGCTATGGTGCATCTATTTAAAGCATCGTTGTTAGACAAACAACAGAGCAGACATATAATTAAGAAACTCCCTTGCTACCTCTTGGCAGCAGAGTATTCCAGCACTGCCTCCTTCAGTCCTGGAAGAATCTGAACGCTGCACCAGATGGACCCTCTCAGTAGCATCAAATGCTGGCACCTTAACCACTCACCTCTCTAACACATTGCTAGTTAAATAGGAAATGCAGAATCATTGGAGAAAGTTGTTTTTGTGGTTTCTTATATAACTGAATATACAGTTTTGACCTAGAAATATAGTTGTGCCCACTACATTTTTCTCAGAGAATTAAAACTTCTACACAACAAAAAATCTGAGCACGAAAGTTGATAACACTTTTTACTTGTAACAACTCCCGAACTACAAACAACCCAAATGTTCTTCAGTGAAAAAAAAAGAGTTAACCAAATTCTGCCACATTTATAGAACAGAATAACCAGCATATAAAGGACAGAACTATCTTTAGAAGCCTGAATAATTCAAGGCATTGTTGTTACTAGGAGGCAGGAGCTAATCTCCAGAGGCTATATGGACTATAGTTCATTCGCATGACATTCATCAGAACACAAAATTATAGAAATGGAGAATCGGCCAGGATTCATCAGGAGCCAAAAGAGGGATGGGTACCTACAAAGGGGTAGTCCAAGATAGGTCTTCTGCAGTAGTCAAAACAGTTCTACATTCTGACTATTGTGATATTCTCAGAATCTATGCACAGGATGGAAGTGGTCATACAAACAGACAAAAACTAAACAAGGAGACTACTTTAACAGTAACATACCAATACCGATGTCCTGGTTTGATATTCTACTACAATTACAAGATATCCCCACCAGGAGAGCTGGCCAAAGGACACATGAGACTCCTGATGCCTGAGGAACCCTCTATTTGTGGATAATTGCACCAACAGAAAGGAAAGAGTGGGAGTGGGAGAAGGAGGAGGAAGGGGGAAGGAGTTCCCATGTAACTCTTCAGGTAATCTTAACAATTATAAACTACAGGGGCAAGCTCTTCCTTTGATGGGTTTGGGAATTCCTGCAGTTTATTTCAGCTACAAACTGGAGGAGAACCCAAGGTACAGACGTCACCAACGAGCAAAAGAAGCTCAGTCACACCCCTCTAGGCTCAGGCTTTCAAGAAAGCCGTTCTCTCAACAGCAAGTCCTTGGGACTCTGTAGTGAAGTAACGTCTTTGACTCTATCCATGCTTCAAAGCTCTTAATTCTCCCTGCAAAGGTCAGGAGAGGCTTGATCCACCAAGGGAAATTTGAGCGGAGTTTGAAGGCTGAGTAAGAGGTCACCTGGCAGAACTAGAAAGACAGAGGCAGCCAGGGGAGCAGAGGAATGGAAAGCACCCAGCTTCAGACTGCTCTACGAGCTGAGCAGGGAGTGTGGAGACAACACAAAAGGATGCTGAGGCTGGGGAAGGAGGAAAGGCCTGGCATCTCCAGAGCTGGGAAGGAGGAAGGCCTGATGTCTCTAGAACTGGGCCACAGCAGGTGAGCCTTAAAGCTGAAGCAAAGGCAGCCCATGCTCCCTTCACAGACGACAGAAGGTCTCAGCATTTCTCTCTGTATTTTATAGATTTCTCTCCACCACAGGAAAGGATTTTGGTTACTATAAATAGGACATAATGGTTCTAGGGTTCGAGTGCGATAGGATGGTGTTTTTTTTTTTTTTTCCTACCAAAGCAAAGCATGTAGATTCTTTGGAAAAGTGGAACCAACGGAGTGATGAACTGTGTCCCTAGTCTAAATGATACAGAAATGCTAGAACAATCTCATATAGTATATCCCCAAACAGGTCTGGTTTTTTGCTTAATCTGTCCTTTTTCACAACTAATCTGTAATCACAAAATCAACGTAAGCCATGCTTTTAACTTGGTGAGTATGGGAAAGAGTTTATGGCTCAGGATGTGTGAAAAACCACGCGTCCTACCAAAAAAGAACCAATAATTCTTGATTTAAATTTAACAGCCCTATTCACAGTGGCAATAAAATATTACTGGCCCTGCAAAGCCGAATATACTCAGGCAGTAACTCACAGTATCTGAAATACAGTCTTTGATTTCATGTTGAGTCATTACATCAGTAAAAGTTACCAAAAATAAATCCATTTGACTTCCAGTATTTCATACAATAAATTGAGCCATTTCTCCCAGTGTCAAGTCAGCTTTGAAATTCATGAGCTTATAATAGTAGAAACCTACACAATATCAAGGAAATGGCACGCTATCTGCCATAAATATGTCTGAAGACTAAGAGATGAGATCCTGTCCTTTCCTGTGTTTGAGGCGCCTCTTGCTCTTTGTGGTAATCTAAAGCTCTCAGTGTGAGATGAACGGCACATGCAGGACAAGAACAAGCCCCTTTCAGTAGCTAAGTTTGTTTTAAAAGGTGCTGAGGCCCATGACTGATAGGTGTGAGCTGCGCACATAGCAAGCCCAAGTATATGCAACCTAGAGATCCCCTGGCTACCCAGGTAGGGCACCAGAAGAATCAGGGGTGTCGATGCAGCAGACACGGCTCATTCCCCACGACACGGTGCTTAGTTACCCATGGCTTTCTACACAAAGAAGACATCAACCACCTTCATCTATTGTAAGTTGCAGGCTTCCTGGGGACAGCAACTATGCCTTACTCCTTCTTAGCATCCTTAATCCTTAGCATAATAATTTGAAATAAATTTTTTAAATGAATAATTGGTAGAATGAACACATGCATTCAAGATACAACACAAGAAACAGCTAATGTAACATTAGGGCCATGCATTCACTTATATTTATTGCAGGATTTATTAGGTGCCTGAAATGAGCCAAGGGTGGTACCAACTGATGGAAAGACAAAAATAATAATAATAAAAATTTTTTTAAAAAGGTTACTTGCCATAACCCCTACTCATAAACATGTAACAGGACAGCTGTAAAACCACAAGACACAAGAAAAGGGGGAGGAAAAAGAACAAAGAAAATCTGTAGCAACCTTCATAGTTTGAAATCACCTACTGTTTAGGGGTGAAAAGATATACAACCCATTCCTGGAAAGAGACCAATGTCCCTACGGGGAAAGCATGCAGGATTCGGAGGTAAAAGGCCAAGGCAGACAAAAGACCCTTCATGTGATCATTATCAGCAGAGGCCCGAGACGCTGTCCGCATCTCATTTCAGAAGGATTTATTAATATCTGTGGCGAGCGTTAAGATAAAAGGGGGAGGAGGCAGGGAGGGTGGCGGTTCTAGGACCGTCAGCCAAGGGGTAGACGGTCACAGCAGAGGGACTTTGATGGGACCTCTCACATCCCTGCAAACTGGCTCCCTGTGTGGGCGCTGGAGGTCATTTTCTCCATGGTCGCTTAGTAACTACCGGGAACGCTGCGGAGGCTTCTGCTGCTGGGCTGCAAAGGCACAGGCCAGCCTGAACTCAGGCCCAATACAATTACAGGAGCACAGACCACCATCCCCAAAGGCTTTCTAGGCATCGAGAACAAAAGAATGGGACTTAACCGGGGAGAGCCGGGGAGATAAACAGGACATTTGGCCATCCTGGCCTTGTGACAGCTCTCGCAAAGGATACGATGTTAAAAATAGACTCAACAAACATTCACGCAGAGATGGTATCTGGAAACAGCACAGAGATGGATGACATCCCTGCCCTCAAAACACCTTACCGGAAGAAGCTAGCCAGAGCCAGCATATAGGCTGCGCACAGCAAGGCAGACACAGTATGTATCTATATCTAATATATAGAGAAAAGGCCTTCATTCTTCCTAGTTCGCTTACCTTCAATGCCCACGCTGATAACCTAGAACAGGACCCAGGCAGAAGGATCGCTGAAGAATGAACAGAATCTTTGATGGCCTTGGAAACAATAACGTTGACTCGTTCCCCTCAAACATCTAGGCCACAGTTTGACACACCCTCCCTGCAGTATACACTAGGCAAGGAGGTCCATATGCCAGCCCTTCTGCAGGGAGTTACCAGCTTTACTCTTGAGTTGCTCTTGACTATGAAGGAAAACATTAGAGATCAGGCACTCAGATCCCGTAGGCTATAGAATTCCAAATTCCAGGATCGTGACTAAATCCTAGAATTCCCTATTTCTATATTTCAGTCCTCCTGGGATAGCCAGGCCTCTAGCAGCCTACATTCAAGAATTTTTGGATAAAGTACATAGCTGCTCAGGTATTCTGAGGAGAACCAAAGGCAACATTGACGGTGGCCCTGTATGTGCCTGTAAGAGCCATACAGTTTCTCATAAGCTGACACATTCTCTGGTACTGTTCTTTTCAGGAAAATGAGAACCACAATAGAGTCCAGAACTGAGGATGCTGTCTTTCTCTGTTTCCATTCCGTAATTGTGTTTGTCATGAGTCTTCAAACAGTTCTACAGACAGATAGGCCGCACATTCTTGTTTAATCTTATACTGATGCTCTCATATTTGCTATCTCCTTGTTTAGGTGATAAAGAATATAGCATAAAAGAGCTCTTGGGGACCAGAGAGATGGTTCAGTGTAAAAAAACAAAACAAACAAACAACAAAAACCACTTGTCACACAAGTAAGAGAAAGAAAGTTTAGCTTGCCAACACCCACAGAGATGTCAAGTGGACATGGTGGCTTGTCAGTAATTCCAGCAACAGTGCCCCCCCCCCAAACAAGCAAGACAGCAAGATGAGATTTATTGGTGAACGTCAAGGTTCCACTGAGAGCCTCTAACTCAGAGAATAATGTACTAAGTAATCAAGAATGACTCCCAGCATCAACCTTAGGTCTTCACATAGATGCTCACACATGCATGTGCACCTGTAGGCACACATACACTTACACATATGTGTCCACACATATATACACTCGTGCATATCACACACACACACACACACACACACACATACATAAGAAAGAAATAAAAACAAATCTCAAAGGAGGTGGGGATGCTTGGGCACACACTTAGAAAAACTTAGTGGGGAAGAGAGTGTGTATTTGCGGGGAGTCTGCTAAGAGAATCAGTGTCATTCAACCTGCAAGCCACCTATGGTTAAGGCTTCTTAAGATGAGAAAGATGTAATGAAATATGACAGAGTGAAGTGAACAGAGTAGAGTGGACTAGAATAGACCAGAACGGGAACGCTGTGGTGGCCTCACGTTTCCAAGACAATTATCTGGTGAACGTGGACCGTGGCGAGAGGCCAGAATGGTGTTAAAATGACACTCTAAAGAGGCAAATGAACCTTTCTTACATCATGATTTTAGTTGCAATTAGACCAAGCCCCGGAGACATTGATACTTATGGCTAAGTAACAAGTGACAGGGACAAGGAGACACACTATGGATATAACCGTCTTGGTGGATCTTAGCAGTTTGGGCGTGTGTGTCTGTTTGTTTGGAGTTTTGTGTCCATTTGGTTTGAGTCTCATCGTATAGTCCTGGCTGCCCTAGAACTCACCAGGCAGTCCTCCTGACTCTGCCTCCAAGTGCTGGGATTATAGGAATGAGCCACCATGCCTCGCACGCCTACATCTTTTCAAATAATCTAGTCCATAGACGTTAGAATGACACACGGTAAACTTGGCCCTATAAATTGCAAAAGGTATATAAGCTTGATTTTTCGAACAAGTTTGATAATTTTAATAGTTATAAGAGATAAAGTAGCTCTAAAAATCTAACAAGGTAATTTCTAAATAGCCAAGGAGTTTGAACATTCTCATGTGTGTTGTCCTACTCAACAAGGAGATGCTCTCCCTCAATAAAGTTCATAACTCAGAGCAGATGGAACACCGAAATTATTAAATTGATATTCATCCTTGACTGTTAAAAAATAACCTCAATCTTAAAACACAAGCACAAAACAAAAAAATAAAAAAATTCTTTGATTAATCAGTGTAGTGCTCTGAGCATAATTTATTCTTTCTAAATCTCTGACCAAGTCAATTTTGCCTTAATTAAGAAATGTTTTTTTTTTCTAATTAAGACATAACTATTCCAATTGGGGCTCTTGAAATTACTTGTTTTACAACACTGAGTTAAAAGTGGGCTGACCTTTTCAAACGTATGTGATTCAAATTTATTGATAAAAAGTGACTGACTTGTAAGCCAATTAAAAGTAGTAAAGACAATGGAAATGAAAGGCTTTGCTAAGATATTCAAGCTTGCTTCTTTCTTAACCTAGCATATCTACCGATCTATAAAGATATGGATGCCCCTACTGTATTTCTGGATACTTCCCTGCCTCAGAGGCACACATATGGTAGGCACTTGAACTGCATAAGGCACACTCAATTGACTCAAGTGCCCAATTATAGTCTAATTTGTTAAGTATTATTCCCTAAAAGCAAATTCTTATTAGCTATGTAGCCCTTCTCCTTTAATCAACAGAGAGTCAACAATTCAATATTTCAGAGCCCCAGCCACTCAACTGTCCCCATGATGCATTGCCCGAGCAGCCTGCAGAAGATTACGTAAGCAATGAAAAAGCACCAAGAACAGAGATTCAACCATTTGAACTTTGTTTTTAAGGCCATGCCCAGTAGCTATTACTATCGGTGTTCAAAGGATAGCAAAGTATTCTAATCATGATCTTTAGCCAAAAAATTACATTTCTCCAAATTAACCAAAATCTAATGATGAAAATGTGGTTTTCCCTTTTGCTTTCCCCATCATATCTAAAGGCCAACAGTGTAGAAAATAAACAAATAAATAGGGATCCTTGGTAATTCCCTCCTACATCCCTCTGATTCGAGGACACCCACCTCAAATTAAGAACCCAAGTTCTCAGCCAAAAGCAGGCTGAGTGTCAGGGAACAGCACAAATGATCAGCTTTTTCTCTTGTGGCACAGATCACGGAACACATCCAAAGGGAAAGTCTGTGGGCTGATTTCCAAAGATATCGGTATAAAGCCAACAACTATAGAGCTGGGTTGTTTCCCTTCGCTGTGTTTGAGAACTGTGATCAATAGCTTGCAAAACTTTAGTGCTCTGAAGAATTGCAGAACAAAAAAGAATGAAACTTGACTTTACCTTATTCCTAAAGAAAGATTTCTAACAAAAAGAAACACAGAAAATAGGAAGGATTAGCGAGGCAGAAAACCCCATTGTCTGCTGGTACAGTTTCCCTCTGTGGTCCCAGAGACCACAGCTGTGATTCAAAGCTGGCTTGTCAACCACTCAGCCTAAAATGGTGCCACAATTCCCAGTAACACAGACAAGGGTAATGAATTTAGGGAGCAAAAAGCAATTGTTATTAGCTCAATCCACACACTCAGGAAAGGGACAAGTAGGTTACAAACGGCCATAATTCACTCACTCGCTCTGCAACTCCCCTGTGGGAAGCCCTTTGCAGAAACACGAAGGGGCAAGGCTCTTCGCAGGCACAGGGCTGTAAGTCGTTAGCAGTGAAGTGGCAAGAATCCTAGAGCTTACAATCAGGTAGAAGACAAAAGATTGACACAGAGTTTAAAGTCAAATGTTGGAAATATCATCGAAGGGGTCTAGGGAACACAGGAGTCTGAGATTACCTCTAGCTTATGTGACGAGACAAGGTTTGGGTTTTTTAAGGAGATCACATTTAAACTAGGTCTTGAAGGATGAGTAGCATTTTAAAAAGCAGAGGGGGACGAACCAGTTGAAAAATGAAATGTGCCCCAATGTTGGCAATTCCCAGAAGGTTAGGATGTGTGTCAGCACTGCTGGCGGCTTGAATCCATGGCTCCTGTCAATGGGATTCAGGACTGGCGTACGGGAGAAAAGCAAACAGGCAGGAAAGAGGCTGGGTGAAAAGGCAGGGCGCCCCAGAGACAAAGCCTCCTAATCTGGATTTTACCTGAGACAAAAGGAAGTATTACCAGCGGTGTTTCTGAACAAAAAGAAAAAAAAAAACAGAGAAGGAAAAGGAGGAAAGAGAGGGAGAGAGAAGACAGCCAGAATGGCAGATATTAAATCAAGCTTATAATAATAGAAAATTAATAGACATAACTGCCAAGAATATTAACACTTTGTCACCGCTTGGGTGGTATGGTGTACTATATTCAGTAGCAACTGCTCAGATTTGGAAGATAATGGTATTTATATCATCTTCTACTCAGTTCAATAAACCCTTCCTATCACTTGGGTCTCACCACTTCCACATCAGGGCATGTCACAGCAAGCCGCTCTGTGTCCAGACCTCCACAGGGGACATTACATTTCTCAGCAGCTTGAGAGGTGGAGAAGCACTTCTTTGAGTCAATTCTCCCTTATTGTTTGGGCTTTGGATCCCAAATCTGAGGGAATACAAAACATTCTTTTAATACAGGTCTGCTTTGGGTTTTACCTACTGTAAAATGAGAGGTGGGACCTCATAACTGAATCTGTGCTATACTGGCAGCCAAAGCAAAAGCATAGAAGCAAATAAAATAATGATGCATTTTATAACCAATCAGTGGTGGTTTTGGTGCAATAAAGCAGAATTATTTAATACTTTACACAAGCTTGGCCAAATACCTCTGTAA
This sequence comes from Alexandromys fortis, assembly GCF_014885135.2. Taxonomy (NCBI): domain Eukaryota; kingdom Metazoa; phylum Chordata; class Mammalia; order Rodentia; family Cricetidae; genus Alexandromys; species Alexandromys fortis. The sequence goes on along the minus strand of NW_026067983.1, from coordinate 4,683,820 downwards.
TACTAATCCGTTGACTAGTTAGGCAAATGCCCTCAAAGAGAGAGGAGTGCTGGTCCTGGAGGCAGATGCCAAGGGCCAAGAGCAGCAGCCCGCCATTGTGTGCCCTGGACCAGGTCATGCTTCTTTGCACTTCAGTTCCCTCATCTGAGAATGAAGCTAACAATACCTGCCTCCCATGCTGGCTGTCTATCACAGGAGACAGTGTCCACACAGCCCTTCCTGCAATATTTACATACACCCAACATTCCTGAGGGTGCTAACCACCACCACCTGTGCAGTGGCAACTCACAGACTGAAGAATTCACCCTTCATACTCATCTTTCACGTGCCATCATTTCAGGACCTTTTGCCCACTTCAGGATCTCTCTGATTTGTCTACATCTCCCTAAAAGACACCATGGCAAGGAATGAATACACTGGTACCTAAATATTTTGGCATGAATCTAGTACAGGAGGGAAGATAGTTCCCTTCCTCTTGATAGTGACTGTAGAATATGAATCATGGTCTCTTAAGTAGAAATAAAGTAGAATAACCAAAAGCAAAATAAACAAACAAAAACCAGTATGGGAGGAGCTGAAGAGATGGATCAGTGGTTAAGAAAATTGCTGTGCAATCCTGAAGACTAGAGTTTGGATTCCAGCACCCATACAACAAGCCTGGCATCCCACAATCACCTGCAACTTCAACTCCAAAGTATCCAGTGACCTCTTCTGGCCACCACACTCAGAGGCATGCACAAGGGCATGCAAGCATGTGTGTGCGTGCGTGCACACACAGACACACACACACAATTCTCACATACACTTAAACAGACATATACATATAAAAACAAATTCTAAGACAGGATTTACATGAAAGGGGGTAAATTATATACTCAGATATCACATGCAAAGACTAAGTATGAACATTAAGATTGTAAAATATTATCCAGGAAGAAGACAAGAGCTTCTCCTGCTGCCAAATAGATGAGGAAAATCCCTAACATGTCCAGGTTCTAGAAGAAACCACTCCCAGATGCTCTGTGCAAACCCAGCTCTTCATCTGCCCTCTCCCATGCTGTATACCAAGTGTTTGAAACTCTCAAACCTTATATGTTGAAGTCCTTTTCCCAAGAGCATGGCATTTGAGATGAGGCCATGTTACTAGAAAACTGAGCTGGATTGGGCCAAGGGATTGGGACCCTAATGATGGGATGAGTTCCAGGACAGCCAGGACTGTTTCACGGAGAAACCCCTATTAAGAACCAAATCTGCAGGCTCCTTGATCTTGGTGTTCCAGCATCTTGGACAGTGGAAAACAAAGGTTTATTGTTGAAACCAGTCTTGTTATCACAACCTTGAGCAACTGAGATAACCATTGGTATCAAGAGGCAGGAAGCAGGAAGCTCCTATAACCAATTTCTACACATTAAGAAACAGTCTGTGAGTGCCAAGGAGACACTGCTAATGGTATAGGCACTGGTTGCCACAACCTAGCAAAAAGCTATCCTATTCCTAGTAAGCAGAAATGAACATCTGTGTGTGTGTAAATGCACATATATATATGCAACATTATCTCCCTAAACAGTTGATCCCTTTGAACAAAAACAGAAATCCCTAAAACAAGGAAGCCACAGGAAAAAAGGAAAGACTCCAGAGCCATTAACTACCAATCACAACACTACCTCCAATCACATATCATAAAACATTCTACCAACACTCTAATTTTTACAATGTAAGAACATTCATGGACTACTCACAGTTTAGAAAAAGAGTAATACCTAAGTCCACCCTTAGAAACTGGCAGGACAGAGCCTAGGGATGGCATGCAATGGAACAACTCTTGCCCCCCACATACAAGGCCCTGGATTTCAGCTCAAAGGACTAAAGGAAAAGGTGAGAAAAGAATTGCATTTTAGCTAACCTAGCACGAGAGAGAGAGAATAGAAGTGTAGGTAGCAAATTAACAAATTCAGCGGCGGCCTGATACTTTTATAGCCAGTTGTGACAAAACAGTGTTGTAAAGAATAACGGTGATAATGAAATATTTCCTGGAAAAAAAATGTGCGTGTGTGTATGTGTACGTGCGTGTACACACACATATATACAAATGGGGGCAGTGCAATGTCTCTCCCAAGGCCATATCACCTAAAGGAGTAGCAGACGCGTACTCCAGTAGAGTACTTGGAGGTGACACAGATGCACAGGTCTTTTTGGAGAAGGTGATGCTGGGAAGGGAACATGAGGACCTGGGGACAGTGAGAGCCTCCGAGCACTTAGGAGGCTTTGGTTTACAATGAAGATAAAATGCAGTATCTGTCAGAAATTGGTTACCAAACCGGCTCCCTTCTGCTGCTGCGGGATGAGAAACACAGTGGCTTCCTGAGGTTGCAAAGTCAGGGCCCCAGCCAAACCCAAGTGGGAAATCCTTCCAAATCCTTAACCTCTGCTCTTCCCTCCCAAGTAAGCCAAGAATAAACACTATCCCAGCTGGGATTCCTCCTAGAACTACGGGCTAATCCGCATGGTACTAGCAAAGGACAGAGGACACTTAGGCTTTAGACTCCCCCGGAACAGGAAACTGAAGAGCAGCAATGTTGCCAGCCCCCATCTGAGCGTCTCACCTCACCTCACTCCATTGCTGTGACGACCAGACCACACCTGGACCCAATGCGGGGTTGCTGGACCCTGCAAGAGTTCTATTTTAATTTGTTGAGGTAGTTTCACATTGCTTCCCAGATGGTTGTTCTAAGCACATCCTACCAACAGTGTGAGGAGCCCTTTTCTCCAGTCTCACCCGCAGTTTTCTTAGAATTTTTTTATTATTTTTCTTTCACGTACAAAGGTGTTTTGCCTGCATGTATGTCTGATACCCCGGAACCAGAGTTACAGATGGCTGTGAGTTGCCATGTTGGTGCTAAGAAGTGAACCTGGGTCCTCTGGAAAGAGAAGCCAGTGTTCTTAACTACTGGGCCACCTCACCAGCCGCTCACCAGAACTTCTTAATCTTTTTGTCTTTTTGTCTTCTTAATATTTTTGTCTTTTTCGCACTAGTCATCCATATTGTTTGTTTTTGAGACAGGGTTTCTCTGCATAACAGCCATGGCTGTCCTGGAACTCGCTTTGTTGTAGAGCAGGCTGGCCTTGAGCTCGAGATCTGCCTGCCTCTGCCTCAAAAGTGCTGGGATTAAAGGTGTGTGTCACCACCGCTCAGCCACACTAGTCCTTCTTACTGGGTGAGGGAATATCTCCCAATGTGGTTTATATTGCATTTTCCTGATAATTACTGGTATTGAGAAATTTTTCTGATAATTACTGGTATTGAGAAATTTTTCTATCTGCTCCATTTGTGCGTATCTTTTTGAAAAGAATCCAGCTAAATCTATTGCCTATCACGTGTTGAACTGTCTTTACTACTAAATTCCTTGAGTTCTTTCTACATTTTCATTCCTGGTCGCATATCAGACATAGAGTTCACCAATCTTTTCTTACTCTTCAGGATATTATGTATGCTGCTCTGTTGCTCCTTTTGCTGTGCGAAAGCTTCACAGTCTGATAAAATCCCATTTGCTTACTCTCACTTTTGATTTCCGTGCTTCAGGGAGCTTATAAAGGGAAATTCCTCGCTCACTCCCATGTCCAGAGGTGCTCCCCATACAGAGAAAATTCCTTGCGTATCCAGAAGTGCTCCCCATACAAAGAAAATTCCTTGAGTGTCCAGAGGTGCTCCCCATGCAGATAAACTCCTTCACATGTCCATAGGTGCTCCCCATGCAGATAAAATCCCTTGCATGTCCAGAGATGCTCCCCATGTAGAGAAAAATTCCTTGCGTGTCCAGAGGTGCTCCCTATGCAGAGAAAATCCATGTGTCCATAGGTGCTCCCCTTACAGAGAAAAATCCCTCGCATGTCCAGAGATGCTCCCCATGCAGATCCACTTTCTGAGATTCGGATGTGGAAGCCGCTGAGTTGCTGGTGTCAATTCTTATGATTAATATTCTTGGATTTTCTTGCCAGTCCATTGTTTCACAGAAATAGAACAGACTCGGTATTTTAAACAGTGAGAATTCTCAAAAGATACATGGAAATGAAGTCTTGAAGTTTTCTTCAGACCTCTATTCCCTCAGTTTCCTAAGAAGAAATATACACTAAGAGAAAAAGTCATCTTACCTGATACATTTAAAAAAATAGGCAAACATTCATGGAAATATTTCATCTTTTCTTTCTTTTTATTTCCTTTTGCTTTGCTTTTCTGCCTCTCCATGGCAGCACTACACAAATCTCTGAGAAACAAAGGCGGCTTTGGGAGAGTTTCTTTTAAGCCTTGTTGGCATCCTTCCAAGGCTCAGAGCCACAGGAGGCTAGCGGTGGAGATCTGTTTTCAGAAGCAGCCTGAAAACCTGACCTTGAGCAAGCACACCACACACCTGGTTAGTGCAGGCTGTACAGCACACTGCACACCTGCACACCTGGTTAGCACAGGCTATACAACATACCGCACACCCGCACACCTGGTTACCGCAGGCTGTACAGATGGTGATGAAATTTCATTTCTTCCTGAATGTTCTGTCTTTCTCTAAGTCTACATATGTCTACTCCCAACTCTGAATGGCACAGCCAGAACACCAAGCTCTCTCCACTGACTTTTCCACAGAGGAAAGATCCAGTAACATCCATCACCAGCATCCTGGCCTAGATCTCCAGCAGACTCAGACTCAGCAGCTCTATGTGAAAGGCTCAAAGTTGTCAGATCTTTGTAAATTAAATTCCTTTGGAAAAAACTCCTCAGTCTTACTACAATACTCTACCACAAGGAAGCAAAATGTGGGAGCCCATAGGTCCACTAGACACTGTAAGACGGTCAAAAGGCTGCATCTGTGAGGCTTGGCTTCATGTGTGAACTTGACTGGGCTAGGGGACCCAATTATTCAAATGCCATGACGCTGTGAAGCGTTTTGCAAAGGGAGTTAGCATAGACAATAGCTCACTTTGAACAAAAGCATTCATTCTGGATAACGTGTCAAAGCTTACCCTCGGTGACACACTTCCTCAGGTAAGATTCCACTGCCTAAGAGTTTCACAGCTTCCCCAGAGAGGACCCCAGCCAGGGACCAAGTGTTCAAATAGATGCAAGTAGGGGCACATTTCTCTTCCAAACCTCCCAACTCCCAGCCCCATTTAAAGCATCAATTGTTACAACTCCACAGAGACTCAAAGAAGCCAGAGTGGTAGCCAGATAGGAGAAGATGGGAGAAGCTGAGCACGGGGTTCACAAGGGCTCTAACACACAGCCCTTCCAGGTCTCTGTGAGATAGTCTTACCTTGCTCTCTAGGCTGATGAGGGACATGATGTAGAAACAAAATGATGAAGACTCTGGCAAGTTAGAAAGTGGGGGTTCCCAGACACCAAACTTGATGAGCATAGGAAAATAACACCTTTGTCCTTTTACTGAAGAAATTGAACCTCTTAATTATATACATCTATATTAAATGTTACAATTCATTTAATATATCTAAATAATAAAAGTGGTCATGGAACACTTTCAGATTAAAAAGAAAAGATTTGACACAGAACATTAACGGCATGGTAAAGCTGTAGCCACATAAAAGCCCAGTGATTGAACTAAAACCAACCCCAATTTTAGGGCAAAAATCCTGGCTGAAGCTTGCTAAAAGGACCAGTCTTGACTTAGTAAAGCTTGTATAGGGATGAATAGATACAGGGGTCCAAGGGCCCAAGTCCATTTGTTGTTGTTGTTGTTTATTTTTTTATTTTTTCCATGATATTTATTGAGCTCTACATTTTCCTCTGCTCCCCTCCCTGCCTCACCCCTCTCCCCTTCAATCCTCATCCAAGGTCCCCATGCTCCCAATTTACTCAGAAGATCTTGTCTTTTTATACTTTCTACTTCCCATGTAGATTACTAGAGAATTTTAGGTGCCTTGGGAGGGTCTGGAAAAGGTTGACAGCAAGATGCCTTACTCCCTCTCACCTTTAAGCCTTCAGCCATGTTTGGGAATGAGTTGGATAGGTATCCTATTTGTGTTAGCTAATGTTTTTTTGTTGCTGTGGCCAGAGGCAATTTAAAGAAGAAAAAAGAGTTTATTTTGGCTTACAATTCTAGAGGAAAAGTCCACAGTGGTGGATAAGAGATGGAGACGGAAATGGAAATCTCAGAGAGCACATGTAACAGGAAGCCAAGAGAGAACAGGAAATAAGGGGGGGATGCTACACACCCATGAGCCCTGCCCCCCAGTGATACACTTCCTCCAGGAAAGCTTCATTCCTAAAAGTTCCATAATCTCCCTGAATAGTGCCAAGAACTGGGCACCAAGCATTCAAATTCATGAGCCTATTGGGCGTATTTCTCAGTTAAACAACACCAAGGCTCTAAATAGGCACGCCCTACGTGATTAATGTGCCAGTGTCAAAGGTGAGCATTCGAGCCAACAAAAAGGAGGCAAAGCTCAAGCAGAGGGGACAGGACTTCATCCTGCTTTTATTTACACTGTGGACCCAAGTTCAGAATCAACGCCTTTCAGCAAAAGCCATTACGAGTGCTCTAAAAACCAGAAGGGGTGCGCCTGTCTAGGAAAAACTAACCACGAATGCATTTCTATGATGGAGGCACAGAAACTAGGTACTCATATTATTTACTATTTTTAAATTAAACATTAAATTAAACAATTAAACTACATTTAATTAAATTAAACAAAAATTAAAATTAGTCATTGGACACGTTTTGAAAGTAATAAACCATCCCGCAGAGAACTTGCCATTCAGTGTTAAAGCAGAAAGGCTGAAAGTGCCATAGGATGTCGCAAGGGTCACCTGCATCCTTTTGACTACAGAAGTAACCAGCATCCTGAATTCAATGCACATCCTGCCAGACACCTGTATGTCACATGAACCTGCAGCACCCAGCGTTGCTCGGCATGCACTTCTGCAGCATGCTTTGTTCCCTCAACATTCATGAACCTGATCTCTCTTTGCACTACTGCACAGGACTCTGACAGATCAGAACAAGTATGCATGCTAGCAGGCCCGCACGACCCAGATGCCAGCAGAGCATGCTCATACGTGTGTCTTCTGGTGGAAAAATGCGATGCTCTTTAATATGTGTGCGTAAGAAGGGGGTGACTCAGAGTTACTCTGAAGAAGAAAACTGCTAGCATTGGGTGAGATGGGCTAACTTTATGATATAAAGATTATTTTCAATTTTTGGTAACTCCAAAATTAAAGTGAAAATAAAGTTTAACAGGGGTGAGGTGAAGGTGGATAAAATCTCTTTGGGTTACTCAACATAGTTCTCCACAGGATTACAAGGCTTTGAAGTAACTCCTAGGTGCAAATACCACCTCCACAGCAAAAGGCTCACTCTGGGACCCCCGGCCCCCAAATGTCATAACACTGATGTGAGAAGAAGCTGATGGGGACACTTCAAACAGCTGAGCCTACATATATAGGTCAAGTACGGCTTCAGCAAAACCCAAGCAACTCTCTGAATGTTTATCAACCACAACAGGATGAAGTTGTCTAAACTAGAAAAAAAGAAAAAAAAATCAATGATTCATTAGCGTTCCAGTCTCTCAAGCTACGGTGTTTTACCATCCACATGAAATGACTGAATTCAAACTGAACCTCGCACACTTCTTAAACTCTGTGCATTCCGAAGAACATCTAACTAAAATCTGAGGTATCCTTCTACCTCCTCTCACCCCCAGCTATGAAGAAACTTCTTTTCTTGGTTCCCCTGTGCCTTATAACCAAAAGAGGCCCCGGGCCAGGGGAAATGTATTTATGTAAAGTCCTCAGAAGGCCTAAGAAGAGTGACATGGGCCAAACCCACGCCCAGCCATCTCCTCTAGGAAGCCTGCCAGGGCTAACCTCATCTGAAGCACGTCACTCATCACCACCTCCCTTCTCTTCAGACTCAAGCACACTCCCCCCTGGACTCCATCCCTTAGCACTTGAGGATGTTTTGATTGGGATCAGCTGTAAGACCCTGTTTGTTTTCTCTTCACACAGAGACTGTAAACTCCTCCGGGTGTTAGGTCAATCAATCCATCATGAAGCGCACCTGCCAGGAATGTCACACAAAGGAGCTGAAACAGAAAGGAACACGAGGTTTGGCTCTGCGTCCTGCTTCAGTGACCGCAGCTCGATGGTGTTGTTAAACTCTTTTTCAGAAACTTTTCAGAGACCCTGCTGCTCACACAGACCCACAGACCGTGTGAGTGCAAGCACACGTGCGTCTCTCCCAGTACAGGTAGACCACTATCAGCTAAGCCCTACTCAGCAAACAACGGTTAAAGTAACAGAGTGATAGGCAGCTGGACCGTGAGCAGCTTCAGGCGACTCTGTCTCTCGTGTGCCGTCTCTACCCAGCCTCCTCCACGGTGGCCCACACTCAGGAACAGTGTGACATTTTAGCACCATATGGCTCACCGAGGATCCAAAGGCCACACTGAAAACTGCCAGGCCATTTGGCATTTCCTGTGCTTGCCCGGGCAGATGGCAGTAGGAGCCCAGCTCCCGGCTGCAGCCTGAGTCAGGTCCAAGAGGACCAGGGTTTCTCTGGGATGCCAGGTCAGCAAGGAGTCAGGGCAGTGGCAACAGGGCTGTGCGGTTTGAAACCTTGATGCCAAAGCTAATAATCTGGTACTCACTCACACGGATTTCTAGCACAGCTGAGAAAACACACGGTGGTTTTACAAACAACTGTCTTTCCACCCAGAGGCATCCGTGTCACTCTCGCCACCAAAATCCAAGACCGTAAAACACCCTGGCTGCTTCTCTCTGCATGATACACGTGGAATTCCCAAGGAATCTACAAAACCGCAGAGAGGTGGGAATAGAGGGTCTCATCCCTAAGAAGCCACGTGGATTTCATCATTACTCTTTCTGTTTGTTTTTATCTGCTAGGCTATAGCACACATTCTGGCTGTTATAATTGGGCCTCTCTGAGAGCAGTTTCTTGTATGAGGAAGCAAAATCTCCACTGTGAAAAGGACTTAAGACTTGGAGACGCATCAAGGCTCCTGATGCCAGGGAGAAGAGATGACAGGCAAGCTCTGCAGAAAGAAAAGGCCAGTACGATGGAGAGAATGGGCCTGGGGACCAGGGCTGTTCAGACCAGACGGCGGTACTGCCAAAACCCCCTGAGCAGCACGTGCTTCCTTAACTGTCCACGTCTCATTACTCCAAACACTAAAAGCTCTTACCATGCGAACACGTACACACTAACGAACTCTCGTCCTGCACTTTGATTGGCTCAGCGCACATAACATGGAGCAACATGCAAGCGTCTGCCGCTGCTCAGGGAAGCGGCTTCAGGGCTTGTGCCACTACAGAGTTCTATATCCAGAGATATTCCCAGTTTATAGCGCCAAAGCTACCTCTTCAGGGAGTGAGAACTCCAGAAGGGCAGACCATCCCTCTCCTGGTAACAGTCAATCTGCAGAGAAACCTAACAGGATCATTAGGCAGGGTTTTTATATCATGCTAATCTAATTTCATCCTCGCCGTGGTGAGCTCTGCTCGGCACAGCCCTAGACAGACACACACTCAGGAGGATTTGAGAAACTACTTTCGTGGAAATGCTATTTTTGACTGACTTCTCTCAACTCCTGGCCACAGCACTCAAGTCACAGAACTTTGCTACTGAGGAGACGAAATGAATAAACTGACTCAGGGCTGGAGAGACCACTTTGTCGTGAAGAGCATCTACTGTTCTTGCAGAGGCCCCGAGTTCAGTTCCCAACATCCATGTAGGCATCTCACAACCTCCAGTTCCAGGGATCTGACGCTTTCTTCTGGCGTATATGGCCCCTGCATGTACATGGTGCACATAAGTTCATACAAGCACACACACACACACACACCCCACACATTAAAGTATGCATCTGACCTCCAAACACACACATGTGAATGTACCCACATGAACACATACACAAACAACCGCACATACTCACACACACAAAATAAATAATAAAAGAAGAATCTCTCATAAAGGATCAATGTATTGACCAACAAATGACATATAATGCAAACATATATTAGTTAAGAAAACAGATTTCTAGTAATATAATAAACAATCCATTCGGTTTTTAAAGTATATTCTGTTTAATAATGTTTATATGCACAGTTGAATTCCCAATTTAGATTACCCCCGACTTGCATCCCATGTTGTCATTAGAAACACACACGGATAAGGAGTACATTTTAGTCAGGTTCAGGCTTCGGTTTTTGGTGGCAGAAGTTCAAGTAGTCCAAGCTGGCCTAAAATCTGCTGCGAGCTTCTGAGCGTAGCTACCATAAGCATGTACCACAATACTGGATGCCAGTTTTGGCCCTTAAAAGTCGCTAATTCAGAGGCAGAGGGGCGGCACCTCAGGAAGTGTGCTTGCTGCCAAGCCTGAGGGCCTGTATTCCATCCCCAGGACACACGTGGAAGAACAGAACCAGCTCCCACAAGCAGCTCTCTGCCTGTCACGTGCATACATACGTGGCAAATGCAATTTAAAGGGAAAAGACTAGAATTCATCTAACTGTTAAGGCTATCTTTCCAAACTGCTATCAAACACATTCACAGAGATCCAGTCTGGGTTCTTTTTACTAGTACTAAAGGAAGTCCCCCGCCCACCCCCAACTTTAAAATAAAATAAATAAACGAAAACCCTTTAGAATTGCATTGCAAGCACACTTGCCACCTTCCATTCTGCCTGGACCCACTTTTTTCCGTAACATTTCCCCTTGGCTTTAATATCAATATTCTACTGTTACGAAATATCTACCTAAAAATACTTTCGCTTGAAATATTTTTCCCTTTTGCTCAATATTTCCCAACACCCTCAAATATCTACCCTCACAGGTATGCCTTGTGAGTGGCCTTAAAGATATAAAGTCTAGTCATACCACACCGAAGGTTCTGTCTACAACTCTAACAGAGATAAGGGAGTTACCCAGGAGACAATCCCCGAGTGCCAAAAACGCTGTGCTGAATTCAGGTAATTGAAGAAACGAGTGAAAACACCTTCCTTAGCTACGTAGACGTCATTCCCAGGAGCAAGGAGGCTCCTGATAAACAGAGGCCTCCAGACAGAGGAGGCGAAAGCCTGGACTTAATTACTTCTCCACCGTCTTCTGCCACCTGACACGTTCCTTCCCTTCTCATTTCACAGCCTCCACAGGTCTCCCTGTGGGCCTCACAGTCTCCCGGAGCGCATGCTCGGCGAACCCTCCACAGCACACTTCCACAGACTGAGTTCTCTGTTTTCTGGGTCTTGGTTTCGCAGCATCAAGCTTTCCAGTAAACTGTGGCTGATGAACGTCTTCCACGGCAAGTCTGTCGAAGGCAGTGTTGTGCTGGGGACGTGGAGAAGCTAGAGGTCTTTAAGACTTGTGAGCCACAGACAAAAATAGCCAAAGCGATTTCATTTCTGAAGTCAAGAGTGTAGCCTGGATTCTGTCTCAAACCGATGCAGGGCCAGAGAAAAGCACACCTCAGCTCTCCAGACCGCACAGGGAAGACAGGGTGGAGAGGGTGCCAGATGGAGTAGCTAAGACCCAAAACTACTACTGAGCAAATTAACAGATAAGGTCCTTCATGGTTTATTTCATCCTCTCCCTCTTCAGCAATCTGCTGAGGTCCCGATGGTTTTTCAAGCATAAAAGGAAAGAACCAAAATAGGACACAGCTTTCAAAATATTAAGAATAATATGAAATAATTATATTTGAGTTTCTCTGTTGACTTGACACACCAAATGACAGGACTTACCAGGACTCGGGGAATATTTCAAAAGTACTATAATTTCAAATGCTAAATACTATCGTGATTTGCTGTCATCATTCATAAGTAAAGGAAGTTAAATTTCAGTGAGAGGTTAGTAATAACGAATAGCTTCTTGCACTACCAGACTTTGGAGCGCTTGGCATTCTAACTGCAAATTTCTGAACTGAATGGTAATATCCTGACCATGGTTTTTTTTCCTGGATTCTAAAATGCGTCAGCTTTCCTAAACTGTTGCCTCTGCATTCACCGCCATTACAAATCTGGTGTCAGATCCAATCTGGTGACAACGGACCACTCATTTCCTCCGATGTGCTGCGGCCACAACAAACCCTTGCAGCCCCCAAATCTGACCCTTTTGGAACGTGTAAAATAAGTGGTTTCCCATTGTTATCAATACATCAATACTGTGTTAAAGCTGAACATGTTTGGTAAGTCAAATGCAACATAAAGGGTGCATGGTAACAAAATATCCATAGATGTTGGGCTCACCTTGCTCTTCCGCAAAAGCACAGCAACCAGTTAGCTCAGCCAACGACCCATTGTTATTCATTTTCAGTATATATGTGACGAATGCCTATATAGCACTGAGCATCTACAACCCTTGCAAATATTAATTCAGTCCTTCGAGACCAGCCGAAGGGACAGTAGCTTACATTTGCATTTTGCAGATCTGAGGAAACTAAGGCTCACAGAGTTGAGGGGCTTAGCCAAGGTCACAGGGGAGGCAAACCGCAGAGCTCGGTTCAGTCCAGACAGTTTGCTTACTGTTGGGGTTTCAACTGTGCCCTTCTGCTCATCTCCTCTCGGCAGTGGATTTATAGAAACTCTCCACAGAGATTTTTCATGTCAATAAATAGGGCCTTATGATTCACTAGTGTCTGGATTAAAAGATGGTACAGCTGCGGGAACACGCCAGGCTCTGGAAGAGGGTATCACGGCTAGCTCTCTGTGGTAAATGTGTCTTGGCTGTAACACTTTGTCTTTGCTGAAGTAAAGAGTCCATCAGTTGGAATAAGTCAGCACTAAGAGGGGGTGGGACACAGAACAATCGTGACTTCAGCATCTGAGCAGCGCACAGGACAGACTCAGAAGGCACGTGGGAACTTTCCTGACACTATGCCAACATGGGCCTGATAACTCCTCTGTGAAGGAGAATACAGGATCTTCTGAAAGTCTCTACAGGAAAGAAAGAAACAATTTAGAAAAGAAAATGAAAGAAAATGACGAAAGAACATCACTAAGGCATATAATATTCTCCCCTTTGTAGAAAATAAAGGAAAACTAGCCAAGAAGAGTGCAATGTTTCGGCGTGGAGAACAGAGCACAGGTTCACATCCACTGTGAAAAGAAATCTCAGATACTATTTCTTTCATGGCTACTTCCTAGACTCAGCAGCGCTGGAAATGCAGACTTAGAGAAATTAAGGTCTTACTTAAAATAACAAAATTACCTACAAGTCATCCAGAATATGAAACTAGACCTGATTCCACAGCGCATGCTTTAAAATGCTTTCATGCCTAAGGAATTTCTCCTCCTGAAACCCTAATTACTCGGTAAGGAAAGCATCTCCTCAGAACTCCAGTGTAAATATAGCAGAAGACAAATACTGTTTTTCTACAGGTGGCAGAAAAAGCAAGGTCAAAAGTGCCAATGTTTGGGATGATCTGCGTCACCAGTCCTTCGCTCTGTCTATCCATCCCTAACCATAAGCTGCTCTTAGCATCTGCACCCCATCATTGCTGATGGCCTTGCCTCATGTTGCCATACCACCACAATAGACCTGCACAAGTTAGTGCTCATATTTCCTCTATGACCTGCATCAGAGCCCACCCGCACATCCGTAAGATCTCACCCACATGCTGAAGTCAGTTTGTCTAGATCCCACCCACAGATCTCTAACAGACGACTTCTCAGCATCCATTCATCTCACGAACCTTCCACCTCTTCCTCCTCATTGGTAAAATAATACCACATCCACTGCTCAGGAAATCCTACAAGCACCAAACATCAAAGTGACTGAACCAACACCACTCTTTGCCTTCCCAGGACTTGTGGGTCCCAATATGGAACCCCCTGACTCTTTTTTAGGACTTTCAGGCATCTCTTACTCACCACTCTCTCAGAAATACTAGTGAGACCAAGTCCCCATGATGAATTACAAGGCACTGGATGGTCTCAGCAAGACTAGAGATCTGAAATTCTTAGGAAGGTTTGCACGTTGAATCCTGCCAAGTACAAAGTGGGGTGGGAGCAGCCCTCCTTACCCTCCAGTAGGCACAACAACCCATATGAGTGACTCAAAGAATGTAGCAATAACTACTCCTCCAGGCCTTTCCTACACCTGGAGCCAGTCCCAAGGCAATATGATGAAATATACTGTCTGTAGCAGTTTCCAAGGGAGATGCATATCTCTACCGAGGGAGTTTAGTTGTTAAAGGATAGGGCTCTGAACTCTGAATCTAAGTTAGGAACCCAACTGTTTATACTACATACATGTAAAACGGTAGCAACACATGACCAAACCATAGAAATGTTCGAAGGAAAGAAAACAATACGTTAAATATGCTTCCAGCACCTAAAGAGACTGGGAATCTGGTAGTAATCATTCAATGTGTCTTGAAGCAAAGGAACATGACTTGAAGAAATACACATACACTGTCCACACAGCTAGAGGGAGATACACAGCAGCAGGGGGACCGTCTAATGGCCCATCCAACCATGCAGCTGGTACGCTGCACAGACACCACTGAACCTAGAGCTAATCGCCAGCACGCACCGGGGTCAAGCATCGTAGCAGAGCAGCCTGCTCATCTGTGCTGATGCGGAGACGAAATCTGGCAAATGTGAACTTTTAGAGCCATGCGTCTCTGATAAATGTTTGCCTTACAGAAAGCTCTGCTATTTTTCCTTTATTCAAACAAGTCTTTCGATAATGTGCAAAGTTTAGCAAGAAATAGGTATGTAGGGAGAAACATATCTTCGACACGGAGATTTGTATGACACAACCTCTAGAGCTGTTTATCAGAGCTTTCATTTTTAGGAAGCCTGTGTCTGACATTGGGTTTAGTGTGATGGGAGGAATGCCAGTCACTCACAAATGCAGACCAGAACACGGGACTCAGTATCTTTAAGGAAAGCATCAGGCTGTGAGTGGTTCTGAAAGCGAGGCAGAGCTGCAGCAAGGATGCCGGGCTGCTCTGGAGACACAGACAGGCTACGAGATGAAATCCATCCTAAACGAGTGAATAATGAATGCCGGTTCTCAAGTGTTCTGTTTAGAAGATTTTTTTTTCCTACATAAAGCCACATGTTCAGCTTTAATCTTAGAAAGCCAGCTCTCCCATCTTCTATGTAACGAGCTCAGAAAACAATGAGACCACTGCATGAGAGAGAGTCAACATTTCACTCTTCTACAAACACAAGTGACAAATGTTCCATCACAACTGGCTACCACGGATCTCGATATTCACTCGCAAACTTAATTGCCTTAATTTACTGCAGACTTCCCATCAAATGGCACAACCCTGGGTCTGCAGCTCTCCTGGGGTGAAGGGGATGCGTCTTATACCCCAACAGGCGGACGATGTTCTCGGGGTCATTAGCTTGCAGTGTGGAGGTTCTGCATCCCCAAATCAACTGAAGATGAACTCACAGGGCACATGTAAGCCAAAAGACCCTCTTAGAGGGTTAAACTTATTAAAAACCAAACTTATTCACAATTCAAACCATAACCAGCTTGATGTTTCAGAGTGTACGTATAGTTTCTATACACCAGGCTAAAGCACAGGCATGTCATCACCTCGAAAAGTAAGTAAAAAGAACCAAGTGTCCATATTTCTAAGAAAGAGCACAGCCTACTCTACTATAAGAATGCTAATGTATTTTTATATTTAATCATTTCAAAAAAATGGAACAAATAAAATAAGCCATCACACAGCATCCAATGTCACGTTCCACAGCACTTTAAAGACCTCAGAGTTTTGGGTGGCAGATAGGAAACAGTAAATTACAGCCTTTATATGTCAATATTATTGAAAATAAATTATATTTGCTTTTTGGGCTGTAGTGCAATAACGTTTTAGGCTTATGCATTTGCCTTTGAACAAACTGCAATTAATTCTCTTCACAACAAAGGAACACAATAAATTAATCATAGAAGACCATTTAAAAATCACATTTAATTAAAAGAAAAAACCCTAGAAGGTGCAATGCAGATTTTTAAAAGTCAGCACAACTTTTGCAAATAAGCACACAGAATTAAATTTAGCTCAGCTTCTACCAGTTGCTAAATTTTCATTGGTTCAATGCCAAACTTGCTGTGGAAGGGAAAAGTTTATATACTGAGAAATCAGAAACATCTTAAGATTTAATAAATACAACAGTTATCTGGGACTGGCGCTACAAAAACCACCACTCTCCACTCCTTATCAGCTCAAGAGATGATATGAGATTTCACAAATTCCTTCTGTGAGAACATCTTCTAGCAAGTCTGCTTCTCCATCTACTCAGCCACAGTGTGGGTTAATCTGCGGACCTTGCCGGGAACCAACTTATTATCTGTAATATTACTCTAAATAGGAAAGTAATTGCTGGATCCAACACGGAACGTGGGATGTGTGTGAAGGGCACACTGTCCTAGCCAAAGGAAAGGCTCCCCCTTCTCCCCCAGTTCATACCAAGCTTTCTCATCTGCAGAGGCAAGCACTGTCACAGGGCATCACACTAGGCACTCGGGACGGTGGGAAGCGGCCCTGCTACAGCAGCAATTCAGCCGCTTAGCTTAAAATCAGAATTAACAACAGGAGAGCCCTGGATGGAGATGGCCAGCTTCCTACAGCAGGTACCGAGCATGCTAGAAACACTTAGGTGAGAGAATATCTGCTAAGTGGACAGACCTAACGGAAGCACGAATTTGAGGAGAGCAAGAATAGCAGCCAGGAGATCACTGTGCTCAGTTAAACGTGGCAAGGCCACACTTCTTAGGTGCCGTTTGGAAGAACTGGCCTCTGAAACACTCGTTGATGAAGAATTCTATGATGATCTGTATCTGACCAAACACTCTATTTAGCCTTCAATAGTAAGCATTGGATAATTCTGTTTGCATGATATGCAGATGGCAACTGATGCATGAAACATTGCCCATACTAATCCAAACAACAGCAGTCTGCTACCTAACATCAACATTGAAGTGTATTCCTTCAAAAGACCAAGACGACGCCATAAACACTGGCTCAGGGTGAGCAAGATTAGAAAGGGCAGCTAGCTTGTGCAGCCAGAGCGCTGGGACTCCTTCTACTCAAAGCATGTTCCACGATGCTAATAGCTCACTGTGGACCCACTACTGAGGGGAAGACCCTTCTCTGTGACAGAGCTGTGGAGGAGCAGGGAGCACACTTCAGGGTAGTTGAATTTACCCCGTTGTTCTTCAGATTTAAAATACACAGAGAAAAGAGGACCCGTGAGGGAGCACCATGGCATCTGCACAGCACTGGAAGTTTGATAAACACGTCTGTATAAGGGCTGAATATCCCTTTCCTGAAATGCTTGGAAGCCTAAATGTCAGAGCTTCTCAGATTTCAGAGTATTGACACAGACCCTAACCAAAACATGGGAAACCCCAAACTCTCTCAAATTTCCAAGTTCTTTATTATCCCTGATGACTCTGATAATCAAGGTAGATGTTATTGTCTCAGTTTATCCCTGATGCTTTTACGGGGGACAACAGGAGTCAGCTGTAAGGTCTGTCCCAGAGGCGGCCTCTACACCAGACCATCCTTGTCCTCTGCCTGCATTTCCAATTGTGCTGGCCGCTAACGTGTGACTAGTGAGAACCCACAATGCATCCAGTGTGACTTAGCTTGGATTGTACTTGGATTCGATTCATTTAGACGTGGATGTGAAACACACATGCACCTGGCGAAGTCACAAGGATTCTGCTCTCAGCCAGGCTGTTTCCCCAAGGCTTGTAGACCCTGAAGCTCCTCCATTAAAGGTGAGAGAAGCATGGGTGGGGGCTGAACGATGAGGCCTCTTACCTCAGCACCTCAGCTTCCTTCCGGAAGCCTGGCCTCCTTTGCCTCCATATTGGGATTTTCAGAGCCAATGGCTCAGGATATATCATTTAGATATAGCCTAGATGAGATTCAGCAGAAGAGCCTCCCCCCCACCCGCCATCCTCTCCCACCTTCTTACTCCAAAAGAACTGCACACTGTAAACTTAGCAGGCAATTACAAGACAGGTCCATGGCGTTCTACACATGAGTTGAGTTTCTCGAAGAAATAAAAACTCACGTCCGGACTTGTATTTTGGTTTAAAAAAAAAAAAAAAAAAAAAGAATCTTTCCACAAAATTTCATGTTTGTAGCCCTAGCACTTCAGGGGGTCAAGGTAGGAAGTGTGCTGTGGCCTTGGGCTAGCCTAGGCTACACGGGGAGTACTGGATCCCTGTCTAAAGTGTAGAAAGTATTCTGACTGAATAAATAACATTCTTTTTTAAAATGTCTGACAAAATGGCAACTACGCTGTGCCAGTGAGCCAGAGAACCAACCATTCCTTCCTCAGATCAGAAAGCATAACATGGTATAACAGAGGCCCTGAGGACGTTACATGCAGCCTTACCTGATGTCTTCATGCCTGTACAAGGATGGCCTACTCAGCATTGTGATGGTGCTCAGTAAATGTTAGATTAGTTAAAAAATAGAGGAAGTTAAAGGGCAAGCACCTCAATCATATGCCTGGCTTCAGGGACTGGTAAAAGAGAAGGGAGCTGAAGACATGCTGTCTCCATAGTTAAGAACACTTGTTGCTCTTTGGAGGACCCGGATTCAGTTACCAGCACCTACATGGCAGTGGTTCAAAACCAACCTTAGCTCCTGTTCCAGGGGACCCCCACCCTCTTCTGCCCTCCACAGGCACCAAGCACGTGTGTGCTGCATACAGAAGCTTGCAGCCAAAACCCCACACATTAAAAAAAAAAAAAAAGTCATTTTTATTTGTTTGGTTTTTGAGACAGAATTTCTTTGTGTAGTCTTAGCTGACCTAGAACTAGCTCTGTAGACCAGGCTTGTCTCAAACTCAGAGATCCACCTGCCTCTGCCTACAGAATATTGGGATTAAAGTTGTGCACTAACAGCACCTGGCAAAATCTATTCTTAAAAGACCATATGCACACATGTAAATTATTTAGTATGGCCAAAAGAGTTTTTTTACAAAGGAAAAAAAAACAATCACCTTCAAATCCATTATATTATATACACATCAATGAAGACATGTTAGTAGAATACATACTTAAAATATGAAAGTGTACAGTTTAATAGAGTATACGATTCTGTATAGTTTAGTTCTGATATTGAAAATTAAAACTACATGTGAAATTTTTAAAAAGGAACTGTGTTTCCTTAAAATAGACTAGCATATAGTTCTTGTCCTCACTCTCTCCCGTAGGTGGAAGCTGCTTGTTTCTCTGCCACTCAGACCCGAATATTCACACAGAAACTATATTAATCACAGCACTGTTTGGCCAATAGCTTATGCACATTACTAGCTAACTCTTACATCTTAAATTAACCCATTTCTATTAATCTGTAAATCATCATGAGGCTGTGGCCTACCAGGAAGGTTCTGGTTGGTGACTGGCATCTTTCTCCTTTGGCAGCGACAAGGTGTCTCCGTGACTCTGCCTACTCTCTATATCTCGTTTGATTTTTCCACCTAGTTCTATTCTGCCCTGCCATAGGCCAAAGTAGCTTCTTTATTAACCAATGGATAAAACATATTCACTGCATACAGAGGGGAATCCCACATCACTCTCCAGGTTCAGAGCCTAAGCGATGACACATGAGGAGGGGAAGTCAAATGACTTTCAACATTATTTACTGTGGTCAAGGTCTAGAAACCTCGACTTCCTACCACCCGAGAGCAGCCCACAGTTGATGGGAAGACAAGACCTCACTCTACACCTGGGTCAGTATGTTTTGTGTCCCATTGCCTGGCAACCAGGCAACTAGAGAAGGCAGAATGCTCACCTGACACCCAACCTTAGGGTGGCCCCCAGAGACTTCACCTTTTTCTTCCCACCTTGAAAGGTGGGACACTAACTGCCGTGTTCTCTGCACCAATTGTGTCTTTGCTTCCTGAGGTATGAAGACATTAACAGAGGTAAAGGGGGCCCTCTTCCAGTCCCCACGCACCTAGTAACCCTAACAGATGATTCTTACTCGATAGCAAAGGCGGTTAAGGTATGAGATCTATGCCGAACACTCCTATATAATAAACATCACTTAATAATTTGTTAGTATCAAAACCTGAAATTTTAAAAGAAACTATAGTCTTTAATGTGCTCAGCAATATTCAAAAGGTTGCCCAATAAACATCTGCAGTGAACCTTTGATAACAAATGGCAGAAAACTAAACTAGTTTATATATATATATATATATATATATATATATAAAGGAATGTTTTCTCGATCCCTGGATAGTGCCTAGAAATCACACTTCCATAAACACTGGGTTTATTATCGGTTCTCAGTATTGTTACTGTGCACGTCTGCACTCACGGGAGAAGCCCAGCTTCACAGAAGTTAACAACAACCAGCTGAGAGAATCCCATTGCCGACAGCTACCCGTGTCTGTAAAGTGGGCTGTTCTGTGCTGGTTGCTACAGGGGATAACAGAAGCCAGAGAGTTGGCATCACTGTGAATGCCCCCAATCCCTCCAGCACTTTAGATATTGCATACGCCCTCGAGAAACTTCTTATCTTTTCTTGGTCCTACAAATTACCCAGCTTCACGACTATCCCATCGCTTGACTGGACCAGTTCTCGCTTCCACCATAGCTTCTCCCTTGTCTACATTTCCTCCTCTTCTTACCCCTGTGTCTATCTCTGATCAAATGCCTACCAGGTGCCCGTGTGGCAGTCCCAAATGCATCTTCCCATTTCCAGTCTCTCCCTGCAACATTCCCACTACAACCTAATCACAGCATGCCCTGGCTCAAGTGCACAGGGCCCTTAGCAAAACCCTCAGTCTGGTAACAACAAGCTACTCACTCATCCATTGACTCCAGCCCAAATTTCTTGGCTATCTCTTTCCTGCTTCACTAAGCAAAGACTAAGCAGCATAAGGACTGCTCACTCCTGCTAGGTAAAGCCTGGCTGTGACTGTCACTCGAGCCCTTTGTCCCTCTGACAATGAGATCCTGCATTAGTCTGTCCTGCCTGTATATTAAGATCTAACCATAGAGATATCCCTGTGCATCTGGGGGTTCTACACCCATGAATCTAATCAACTACAGAGAGAAAATATTGGGGAAAACATGAACTCCATGTGTACAGAATTCTTAGTCTGTCATTGTTCCATAAGTAATATAATATACACAATATCTGTACAACATTTACTTCATAGCAAGCATTTAAAGCAATCTAGGCATGATTTAAGGTATACAGAATATGTATAGTTCATAGACAGATACTATACACTGAGATATACATGGGATTTACTATCGTATTTTCACATGAGTGAGGTCCTAAACCCATCCTACTTAGAAAACAAGGGACAACTGACTGACATGACCCTCCTCCCCCAGAAGCCTTCTCTAGTCCAACAGCAATCCCCTCTTCCCACTCTGCTCAAAATAAACTTCCTCAGCTTGGAGCCATCGTCCACAACTTCCCTCTTTGGCCAGATTGCGTGTTCCTGCACAAGGGCTGTGCACTGCGCTCACTAACACTTGTCTGTCCACCTCAGCCAAGGGCAGTCAGAACAAACGCTCCCCTAAATTTTCCACCTTGTGACTCAGCAAAATCTGCAGGCAGAGGCTCCCATTGTCCCTCTCCCAAAGGGCTTTTGTGAATAGCAAGTGTGATAATAAAATCTTTCTTTGCAAAACACTCCACAATTGAATTGGTGGGATACTATAATGGGGAAAGCAAATGAACACACTCTTCTGGAGGAGCTAGCATGACGGTACAGGAGCAAGCTCCAGGGCTATGAAAAGGCAACAAAGATCACTCCGGCTTTCACGGGATTATGGGTTAAATTATCCCTGGGAAGGAGGATTTCAGGCAAACACACGGGGGATGGGGGGGGAGAGTCATCTGGGACCAAGAATATCCCATCACGCCTGTCCGGTCTCTCCAAAAAGTATCTTCATCACTTTAGGAAGGCAGGAATCTGTGGGTGAAAGTCAGAGGTGACACGGAAATGCTGTGACAGGACTGGGTGGTCTCCTTCATCAGACACCGCCACTTGCTCAGTCAGAAGCCAGTGGCCAAAGCAAGAAAGAAAACAGAATGTTCCTTCAGTAGGGAACGACAAGAAATTTGGTAACCTTGAGCCTCTGTGCCCTCGTCTTCTGGATGACATCTCTGCACTTGACTACAGCCTCTATTAAAGGTCCCATCGCTGCTTTCATCACCCTAGAGCTCACCAACCATCCACGCCCCAACGGCGGGCTTGGCAAGTGTTTTTCAGCAAATAGGAACAGCGGCCTTTGTGAGGGAGGACCTAGGGCAACTCTCAGGAGCACCCTGATGGCTCCTGTGCTCTTGTACTCTGGTAGACATTTAGTTCCTGTTTGTGGGTAGAAAGGATTGATGACTCTAATGAGTCTCAATATTTTAATAACTGAATTACTGGGAAACCAGACAGGCACGGACAAGGATGCCGAGCTGCACACATCCTCCTGCTCCCTCTCCTATGCCGAAACCTGACAAACGGCCTTCAAACACGTCATTGCGCAGACGTTTCTAGAACGCCAAGCATAGTGCTGTTACTCCAGACAACAATAGAAGCGATGGATTCGAGGGGGAGGAAAACAGTTCTGTGGACTTGCAAACTTACTGTGATGTTTTCAAAATGGAATGGGGCAGATTCCTAGTGTAGAACCCAAGGGCGGAAATTTCATGCACTCTATTATGGATCCGCAGGAAATGAGCCAGCTAGGCCCAGGAAACAGGAAGGAAGGATAAATCCATCTTTCATGTCTGGCATGGAAAACCTAATAGAAGGCTGTAGGTCCCATAAATTCTAGTTCGGCTTGAAAAGACAATCGGAGAACATTTCTTTGATCCTGAGACCCGTGTCTGCAGCATCAACGTAGAACGCTGAATAGCTCTTAGTCGTTCTCCATTCCAGTTTCAAGCGAGTCTTTCATTCTCTTTAGGTATATAGCTAGCCCTATCTTTTTAAATTTTTTTTCTTCCTATCATAATTTAACCCTGATCTCAACCCTCAAGCGGCAAATTCTTTTAGGGTTAAAAAGTAATTTTTAATGCAGTTTATACAGACTCTCTAAAGCAGGCCAGGCACATTTTCAAAACACGTTATTTAAAAGAAGAAACAGGTAAAGCTTTTGTAGGGATAAAAGGAGCCCGGGGACTGGGTAATCTGGACCACTTCCACAACATCAATAGTTCACTTATGACATTTACACAACTTGGTTAATGTGGTACAAATCAGAAGAGGATCTTTATGCTTAAGAAACAGCCACTGGGGCTGGAGAGATGGCTCAGTGGTTGGGAGCACTGGCTGTTCTTCCAAAGGACCTGTGTTCAATGCCCAGCACCCACATGAGAGCTCACAACTGTCTGTAACTCCAAGATGTGCCATCCTCACACAGCCAAACATGCATGCAAAACACCAATGCCCATAAAATAAAAATTATTTTAAAAAGAAAAGAAACAGCTATCAATGATTATTTGCCTATTAGGGAAACTATTCTGAACTCACATCTGCATTCCCTGTCCAGTCTGCCTCAACTCTCCGAGAGCTTGCGATCTGAGGGCAAACAGTGGAGAGCTATTACTCTTCTGCTTACTGAAATGCTAAGGGAAAAGGGACAAGCAGCCTTCAAATAGACACATTTGCACAGACATTTCTAAATGATGGAGGGAGGGAAGGAGGAAGAGAGGGAGGCAGGTTGGTTTTCCTTACAGGTTACAGACAAAAATTCTCATTAAAAAAATGTAGGATTTTTTTTTAAACATGTCACCGCTTTTTTTTTTTTTTTTTTTTGCATGCTTTCAGGGAGAATAAGGAACTCCAGGGAGCATGAAAGCTCGCTGGCCCAGGGAGGAGTGGTTTCCTGAATAGCAAGGGCTCTGTCTTTCATTGGCCTGGAGTGGAAGTGTGGGTTCTGCCTGCCAGCACCCCTCCCCCACCACCGCCTCCTGGACTCTCAGGGTTCAGGAAGCCAGAACAGGAAGGCACCCCAGACTCTACAGGAGCCAGACTGGGCCAATCTGTCACTACTCTGTGCACAGAGAGGAGACACGGGAACCAGAGCAGACTGACTTCTCTCAGTTTGAGGGTACAAACTTTGAGAGGTGGACAGTTTCTTTGCTTGTTTTATTTATTCATTTTTTTAATCCCAAAGGCCCAAACATGTATGGCTTCACACAAACACAACCTTCAGCGTTTCCATTTAACCTCCTCGGCTATGAAGAGCATGCTGTCCCTCAATTCCTGGTTTCACAAGCCCACTATTTTCAAGGGAGGGGTTTTTAACACTAGCAACTGAACAAATACAGGTTCTTACACTGTCCCAAGTTCACCTGCCTAAATTGGCCCAGTTAAGACAAACCCTCCCAAATAAACTGCCTGCGTCCACCTTCCTTTACAAGGCAGAAAGTGACGCTAGGAAGCAGCATCTGACCTTCCCTATTGATCTGTGACTAAGAGCATAGCTTTCAATGTCTCAAGCATGATCGAATTATCCAAGGACTCTTAACAGACGTTTGTTACGTTGTCAGCAGCCAAAAGCTGCCTGGGCATGGCCAGCCAAACTCGAATCTGTGCTCCTTTGAAGCTGCTACCTCCTATATGGCCACATCCTGCAACAGGAGGGTTTGCTCCCAAACAAAAATAAACATTTACCAAAGAGGTACAAATTAAGACGTGCCAAACTAGTTGTTGTGAGTAACTAATCACACCATGTTCCCTTTCTCACAAGGAACAGAGCTTCACTGCACACACACACACACACGCACGCACGCACACACGCACATTCACAGGCACACACACATGCACGCATGCACACACGCACACACACGCACACTCACACGCACACACACTCACATGCACGCACACACACTCACATGCACGCACACACACACACGTGCACACACACACACACCTCTTACCCTTTGTCTCCACCACAGGCTCAGCTCAGACCACTGTCCTGGCCAGTGAGTGGATGGATCCCTCTGTATTCACCAGGCTGGGAATCCTGCTCTTAGAGCTACCTTAGTTTCCCACTTCCTAAATATAACTTCCGGAAGAGGAATATAACCTGGTTTTTCTTCTTGAGCTAAATCAAAACCATGCCGATGCCAATGAATGGATGGACGGCTGCCTCTGGGTTGTGTGCTTACTGCTAGCAAATTAGTAACATCCTAAGAAGAGTTTACTTAAGTACTTAGTATTTATTTAGCAAATACTTCCATGAAGCTTAAACATTTACAGAACTCAGTCTAAGTAAGGCGGATGTTTTCCTGAGTGCGTAATAAATACTTGTTGATTTAATACACATGGTAAGTCAATGGCCTGGATATAATAATTAGTCCATTCAAATCATATCACTCTACATATCTTTATTGATTATGTGCCACATAGCACTCATCAAATACAAATGTATAACTGTTTTAAAGTCAACATATGACATATTAATAAAGTACATATTTTGTAGAGTTTTGATAGCTAAATAAAACTTATGGTTGCCATTTACAATCCTGTCTGAATCACTGAATCACTGATTCTATGCTATGAGCTACATCAAGACGTAAACACACACACACACATGCATACATTAAAATTTAGCAGTTATTCATCTCCCCTAATAATCTTTGAACTTAGCAGAGAGCCTATCTACTGCTCAGTAGTTACATTAAAATAAAAAACTACACACAAACCACTTTCTGATGCATTGAATGTCCCAGACATTGCATCCTTGGTACATTGCCATCCTGATATGGGTACTATTATCCCACTGGACAGAAGAGAGCCGAAGGCTCAAACACTTATTAATGACAACAGGAAAATGTAAATTGTGTTCTGTCCACGTTCCACTATAAAAATATCACTGAGTGAAAAGCATGTCTCTTCAACCTCTTGGGAAATATAAAGAACAATTTCTCAAAAGTTCTTCAAAGTAATGACATCTATAGACATTGGGGAAGGACAAAGGCAAACAGATGAAATAGTTTATATTCTCTAATATCCATCTGTGGTATCCTATACTTTCATAGGAAGTGGAAGTGGTACTGTCAAACCTGTGGCTTTATTGGACTGGGAATGGTCCTGTTGGAGGAAGGGTGTCACTGTGGGCACGGGCTGTGGGATTTCCTACTCTCAGGACACTGCCCAGTGTCTCCGTTGGTTTCCGGTGGCCTGTAAGATGTAGACTCTCAGCTCCAGCACCACGTCTGCCTGCATGCCGCCATATTCCGTGTTACGATGATAAGGGACTGAACCTCTGAAACTGTAAGCGAGACACTGCAGTAGAGTGTTTTATTTGATAAAGAGTTGCCATGGTCACGGTGCCTCGTCACAGCAATGGAAATCCTAACTAACACTATTGCAATCGTCCACAACTCCTGAAGTCGTCATCATAAAATCCCATGCCTCGTAGCTGAACCAAAGTCTCCAGATCTTAATTAAAACCCATTATTCTTCAGGGAACAAAATCCAATGCACCAATTAACCACGTCCTGCCTGCCCTTTCTGAGTTCTTGCAATGGATTTTTCAACTGCTGTTGACACCAATAGAAAAACTAACCGCCTCCATTTATTTGAAAGTGGAACAGAAAAACCAAAAGAAATTGGTCACGTGACTCGGTTGGTACTGCTTCTGGCCAGCAGTGGGAAGGCTGAAGTCACCAGGGACTTGCAGGGCCTAGCTGTAGGGAAGACAAATCCCACCTGGATGGGAAAGGCTTGTGAAGGCAAGAAGCAGGCCGCGTGCAAAGACTCCCTTAGGCTATCCACCCATGCTACAGTGAACATCAGGAAGCCAGCCCTCTGGCTTAAATTGCTCACAGCAAGGAAGGGGACGGGCAAGAAAGACCTACAGGTACTACCAGGTAGAGCTAGGATTGGAGACGTTTCAGGAACTTATTTTAAGGTATACAATAAACCCCGCCAATTCTCACCCTTAATGAGCATCCTTCCCGGCTTCTCTTCAACGTTCTGTACCGTTTCCTTAATTGCTAGTTTGAATCCAACCTGAGTAAATCGGGTATTTAATCCAGCACTATGTGCTTTTAGCTGTATGGAGGAGGGGGAAGAAGTACTATACTAAATGTCCTCTTAAGATCCTGGCAACCACTTTCATTTCATTGTTACAAACTTGCTCCTGAGGTTTTTCCTACGGCAGCAGACATCCCAAGAGCTCCTCTCGCTCTCCATACCTCTAAAAAACCTCCTGATCTTAAGAGAAAATGCATTAGCTGTGCAGATACAGCAATGACCACAATATCTAAACCTAAGTCTGAAGAATGCATTCCTTCTTCTGAATCCCGGAATCACCACATCACATTTTATGGCACAGAACTCTGTGACTCGGGCTGTTTAAAATATTCTCTCAGTTTGGACTAAAAATTTGTCTGTGATTTAACTATTAAAAATTAAACATCAACTTAGGTTTAAACTCCCTTTAAATCATCTTGTTGCGAACAGTTTAAAAGTGAAATGTTTTTTATGTTCAATAATTCAAGGAATCTTCCATTTGGATTACACTGAATGCGACTGAATGGTCTTACTCTTCAACCCTCGAGCACCTGCTCTGGTATCTGTGTTTTCATCTGCAGGCAGTACGCGTCCTATGGAAGTAGACGTCTCCAAGTCACTCACTCTCCGACCTCTTATGTATGAACTTTCTTTAAAAATGTGGTTAAAGAGAGAGGGGACTAGCCAAGGAGAAGAGTGAGCGTAGCCAGCGAACACTGAACTCTACAGTATCACTAAAGGGAAAATCAGGTCCACCTGTGGTCCCAGCTCGGGTCTAAACCCGAGGAACTTTCCAATTTAAGCGTGGTAGACTTTAAAACACCAGCACCCGATGTGGTCCTTCATGTCCCCACTGTCATCTCAAAGCTGCAGTTCTTCAGCTGGTGGCAACACAGCTTGAAGGATGAACTTTTACACACAAAAACTGGAGTACTGCTTAGAATGGAGTCACCTAAGTCAACATTTTACCAACCCAAACGTTTGGTCTATATATACATATTTTTTTAAACAAACAATTTCAATGGAGCCGGAAATCACCTGCCTGATAAAACACTGGGCGGGGCTCGAAACACTCCATATCAGCTTGTGGATGAGAGACTTGAATGCAGATAAAATAGGTCCCAGCAATCCGATCGGGACATCTTCCTGGCAGCTTCTGACGCCCCGTTTCTATCCTCCATTCCTGTAAGCAAAGCTCAGGAGAAGGATGGCAAAAAAAGAAGTAGGGGAGGAAGAAAAAGCAAAATCTGATGGTCCTATGATCTGGAAACTAACACGGGAAGGTGGAAAAGACAAGGAAATGTTCAAAAAGTACTCACAGGTTTTTTTCCTACAGGGAAAACTTAGCTGAATGACTCCACAGACATTATTACACTAATAGGGCCTTGAAGATGAGGATCCTGCCTAGTTACACAAGGATCAAGCTATAATCAAAATATACTGAGAAAGAAAAGCTGGCGACATGGCTCAGTGGGCAAATGCACTTGCCACCGAACCTCACGCCCTGAATTTAATCCTGGAATCCATATTGGGGAAGGAGAGAATCAAATCAGATAAGCTGCCCTCTGACCTCCACGTGCACGCTGAGGCTTGAGCCCACACACATATATCCCACCCCAACCCCCATCCCCAATCAAGAAATGTAAAAAGAAAAACTTAAGATGTTTAATGTATTTAAATATTTTCAACTAGAATTCCAAAAAGAAACGGAAATCTCCAGAAAACTTTATAAAACCCAGAAATGATCTAAAAAAAAAAATTACAAAGCCAAAATGTTCCTCACAAATATTTATTTATTAAAATATTGACATAAGGAAGATTATCAGCTAGGTCACTGGTTCTCAACCTTCCTCATGCCGTGACACTTTAATACAGTTCCTCATGTTGTGAACCCCAACCATAAAATCAGTTTCATTGCTACTTCATAACTGTAATTTTGTTACTGCTTTGAATTGTGATGTAAGTATCACAGGAGTGGCCAATGATCTTAGGTAACCCCTGAGAAAGGGTCGTTTGATGACCAGGGGTCGCGCCCGAGGCTGAAAAACAATGAGTACAGTCTCTGTGTTCAGAAAGATTCCCCTATGTGCTTTAAAGAGGGAACGCTTTCCAAGTATGATCCAGTCAGACATTCTGCCTTAAAACCAGGGCTGTGCATTCACAGTGTGAACGAGCCGTGTGAAAAGCTCTACCATTGGATTAGCAGAAGAAAAACCACGTGTGTTGGTGGCCTAGGGGTTAACACAGCTGCGCCACATAAGAAAAGTTACACTGATGTGAACAGTGGGTCAAACTCACTTCCACCAAACGTCGCCAGTTACTTTGCACAGCACAGTAAATATTGTCAATTCTAAGGGTTGGAAAAACTTTTACAGAAATTCTGACTCACCCCACACCCACACCCAACCCACACACCCCAACACACACACCACCCCAGTTAAAAGTACAGATGTTACAGAATCATATTCAAGGGCTTAAAAGTGCATTTTCATACCACATTAGGAAGTGGAGCAGCTCACTTCTGATATTAATTTTCCTCTTAAATTGAAAAATGATTAGCCTGCTTTTCCATAAAGACATAACTAATGAATGCAATTACAATCTGATTCACAGAATAGACCAGCGACTGAAGAGAAAATATGGATGTGAATAGAAATAAGAATTTTGATATTTTCTTTCTGTAAATCTATTTTGCTTTCATTAGCATAGCATTTCATCCATAGAAAAACTGCATGATGTTGCACAGAGTTCTAAGTTACAGAGCGCGGCATTGCAGAACCCGCTGAACCAACTGCAGCATCCAGGAGCAGTACCGTTAGCAGTTAGCACGTTACAGCCGGGTCTCTTCTTCCCCGGCTCCATCCTTCCCCGCTTGACTTGCTCCCCTCATACAGTCACTGCACACAACTCTAAATTATCAGAGTGAAAAAGCTACCATGTCGTTCTAATGATTGTTGTAGATTACCTACTGTTGTCCAAGGCTGGTCTAAGACACTGTGACTGGCTGGATGGCTTACACAACAGGACTTCATCTTCTTGTGGTGATAGAGGCCTCTTTATATCCTATCTGAGTATCTGACCATAGAAGGCCATGGTCAAGGTACTCAGCAACAGTGGTGTCCTCTGGGTCCTCCCCCCTTGGCTGGCAGCTAACTCTAGGTCATTGTCACTTGGTTCTTCCTCTGTACACACTCCATATCTGTACACACATTTCATACCCATATTCATGCTCCATGTCACACACACTCCATCTCTGTACACACACCCTATCTCTGTACACATCCTCCACCTCTATACATACATTCCACTCTGTACACACACTCCATTTCTATACACACTCCATCTCTGTACACACTGCATCTCTGTGTACACGCTCCATCTCTGCACACACTCCACCTCTGTGTACACACTGCATCTCTGTGTACACGCTCCATCTCTGTGCACATGCTCCATCTCTGTGCACACGCTGCATCTCTGTGCACACGCTCCATCTCTGTGCACACGCTGCATCTCTGTGCACACGCTGCATCTCTGTGTACACGCTGCATCTCTGTGTACACGCTCCATCTCTGTACACACACTCTCTGTACACACACTCCATCTTTGTACACACACTCCATCTCTGTGCACATGCTCCATCTCTGTGCACACGCTGCATCTCTGTGCACACGCTCCATCTCTGCACACATGCTCCACCTCTGTGCACACACTGCAGCTCTGTACACACACTCCATCTCTGTGCACACGCTGCATCTCTGTACATATGCTCTATATCTCTTTCTCAGTGTTCAATTTCCTCCTCTTATATAAGGACACACAATGACTGGAGGGCATTAATCTTAAATGCCTCATTTTACCTTCATCATTTGCTTAGAGACTCTCTATCCAAATACAGTCCCATTCTGGGTTAAGACTTCAACATATGGACAGTGTATTGTGGCGGAAAAGGTGAGGTACAGTTTAGACAATAAAACTGTTCCAAAGAAATATAAAGCAAATGTTACGCTTCTTGTACCCTGAATTTGGGGATTCTCCAGAGCAATGCAAGGAAATATCCTCACCTAGAAGGCTAAAATCCATGTCACTAAACAGAAGACACAAACTTTGCAAAAGAAAACAACACTTCCAGAAGAGAAAATGCCAGAAGTTCTAAGGCACCAGCTTCTCTTCTGGGTTCCCAAAATGTCTCCTTAGGAGAGAGAACTCAGCCTGAGCCCTCAGAGTTTATCCTCTACTGCTGCTGGAAAATGAACCATCTGGAGCATGGAAGGGCCGGGTCATTCTCATTTCCTTTGTCCAAAGGAAACCAGTGAGTTCCAGTTACTTGCTGCCAATGTCAGAAGTAGAAGGCAAACGGGGCAACTGTCACCTCCAAGACAGTGCCGCTACTTAAAGTGCTTCAGCTGGATTAGTTTAGATTAGTGTTTATCTTCTCCAAGACAAAGAATTTATTCAGCTGAACATTTAAGTGTAAAAACTATAATTCTACTGGCAACTAGCCTGCGAGTATAAGAATGCACTAAACACACCAATAAAACGTATAAGGGCAGTAAGGACATAAAAGCACACAGTAAGATCCCTATGGCCATAGGGTTATTGGGAGATTGCAGTGCTTCCTCTTTGCATATTTTTCATATTTCCAATTTTTCAAGATAAAGTATAAAATCTTATTTTTAGCTACACAGAGGCGCAGATAACTATGAAAGTCAGCTGTGAAGAAAGCCCTTCCTAGGTGAACATAGCAAGGAAGACACAGCCGCAGCTCTGAGCAAATGAAGCCACGAGCTCCATCGTGTTAGCCTTCACGACACCCAGTCTGGTCACAGGACATTCTTAACTTTACTGATACAAAAGAAACCCAGCAGGTTAGCAGCTCAAAGGCCAATCAATGATTACCCACAAGCCAGTGTAATCCCTCTGACATTTTATACATTTGCCTGATTCGGGTCAGACTGTGCAGACACTCTCGTAGGAAGGAAGCCAAGTGCTGCAAAACCTGCTCTCCCTCCTGTGTGGTGAGACAAAGAAATAACAAATTAGATGACTCCCCACCCCTCCGCAATTTATAATTACATTCCCATGTTTCCACACAACTGTCTCAACTCAAGGGACAGGGAAATGTCACTTCTAGACAATACGGTCTGTTGTAGTAGATCATCTTCCATTGTCTCTGCCTGAAGACTTAGTGGGCAGGCAGCTGTTTTGAAGGCAGCATGCCCTCAAATCCTGTGTCCCTAAGGAATCATTTCCTAAAGAGATTAATAACAGAGCCACCCAGGAGTGGCTCTGAAGCCTGCACGGCTCTTTCAAAGGCAGTCAGTGGCAAATTCTAAAGGGTCCCACCGGGAGCTAGTCTGGTTCCACAGACACTTGCTAGCTGGACAATATCTAGGAAGTCAGCTGCTCCCAAACTCTAACACATATTCTGAACACACCGCCCAGTACTGTGGAGACTCTGGTCATGCCTGTGCCAGCTAAGGGAAAAGATGGCAAGTGCCCAGCGGCAGGGGCTGATCCAGCAAACCCCAGAGCCAGACAACTGTATTGGTCACCCCAAGAGGAAAACGGTCTCTGAAATGGGCATTGTTTTACCCAGCAATGCAGTAGTCAAGCTGGATTAAGTCAAGGGAGGAAGTAAGATACCTTGTACAGTCTGAAATGAGAGAGAGTTTTTAGTAGGGTGGGGATGGGAGAGAGGAAAACCAAAGCTCTTGCACCAGCCTCTAGCTGGTGACCCACAGAAGCCTTGCCATGCAGACCTTCCTTCCTCCTCATCGCTCCCACCTCCCTCCTCTGCACCGCTTCCCTCCAGATGCTCAGGAGGGCATGCTCCGGCCGGCAGCTAGGGTGTGAACTAGGACCACGACCACACAGCATCTACTGACTCCTACCCTTGACTGAAAAGTCTTCAACTTTTCTCCTGATAACAGCAGACAACCCGAGATGACTCCTATCTCTCTAAAATGAAGTTTTCACTCAACCAATATGGGCAGGGCTGCCCTGGCCCTCCAAACACTCTGCTGTTCCTGGTGTGGTATGCACAGACATGTACACGCACGTGCCAAATACAGGGCATAAGAGTGAGGTTTTTAGTAACCACTATTTTTAGTATTTGTGTGAGGGGGTATATGTAGTATATGTGTGTATTTGTATGG
Source organism: Alexandromys fortis (assembly GCF_014885135.2). Lineage (NCBI taxonomy): Eukaryota > Metazoa > Chordata > Mammalia > Rodentia > Cricetidae > Alexandromys > Alexandromys fortis. Next base: position 4,650,668 of record NW_026067983.1, on the reverse strand, counting down.
GTATGTGCACATTGCATGTGCATGCATGTGTACAGGAATGCACATACATGTGGAGCCAAGACCTTGATCATTCTCCACCTTGTTTTTTGAGAGAGGAACTCTCACGGAACCTCAAGCTCACGAATTTGGCGAGGCAGGCTGACCAATGATCTGGCACACTGGCTTCTGCCTCCCCAGTGTTGGCATTACAAGCCGGCAACATTGAACTATGTGGGTAATGCGGACTCAGATCCTATTGTTTGCACAGCAAACACAATACCACCAGAGCTATCTGCTTCTCCTTAATAATAATAATTATTATTATTGTAATTGAAAATTCTGAGCATGAATTTAGGTTAGTGCATGGTGCTTTCTCAAACACCCTTTATCTGCACCACAAATAGAGTCAGAAAATCGTAATACTGTGGGATTTTACGACTCCTCATTTGCATACTGCAGTCCCTCCTCTTCGGGAGGTGGTGCTTTGAATCAGTGCCTTCTGAGACGACTCTGCTTCCATGTTTATTAAAAGAAACATGGCAACTATGTTTCCTCTTGTACTTTTAAACTGACATCTTAATGATATTTTACATCTCAGATTTAAATAGTGAAAAAAAATCCACCAATATTTTCAGGGAATCAAATAATAATGTTTGGAAATCAAACAGCAACATACTAAGATTTACTGAATTAAATCAAAGCACCATGCGGAGTGCTATTTACATCATATATGAAAAAAGAAAATCCAAATCTGAAAAGGTTATGTGTAAAAGAAGTAGCTTTTTGGTTTGCTTACATTCCTTGCACTGCATTCTGGTTCGCTTACATTCCTTGCACCCCTGCCATCCCCGTTTCCACGGAACTTTACCTTCCTATGAAAAACCGTTTGAAGGTTTTAGTCAGTCTGCTGTCACAGAACTCTACAGTATATCCAGTGTGTGCACAACGTGCTGACAACTGTTCCATGCATGGGAACAGCACCTGATCTCAGAAAACAAAAACATGTATGTACCTTATGGTCTCAGGATGTTTTAAAATCCATACTCATAAGAACACTAGTATGACTTGGGGTGAGGAAGTAGCACCATCCGTAAAGGATCTGCCTTGCAACCATGAGGACACGCGTTCAATCCTCAGGACGCACACAGTGGGGAGGGGGCTGGGTGTAGTGGCACACAATAGCAATCCCAGTACTGGGGAGGGAGGCAAGCTTATCCCTGGGGCTCATTGACTGGCTAAACTCCAACCTTGCCTGCTTGTGAGCTTCAGGTCAATAAATAATGCTGTCCCCCAAACAAACAAACAAACAAAGAAGCTCAGTGGCTCAGAGCACTTGTTCTAGCAGAGGTCCTGGGTCTGTTTCCTATCACCCACAGGGCAGCTGAAGAGCACCCAGTACCTCCGGAAGGGATCAGGTGCCCTCTTCTGACCTCCTCTTCCACCAGGCCCCGCCCATGGCACATACGAATATACACATATGTGTACACTTGCTCATACACACACCATGTGACTTTCAGCAATTTCTTCTAATCAGAAGGCTCATTAATCAGTTCTTTCTTTGAGCTGATTTCGATTTCTTTCTAGTTATAGATAATGAATAATCATATAACGTATTTTACAAATGATTAGGAACCAAGTGCCGGTGTGATGTACACACCCATGACTCCAGTGTCTAAGATGCTGGTGCTGGAGGGATCATGAGTGTAAGGCTAGCCTGGACACCCTAGCAAGATTCTGCTTCAAAGAAAAACAATTTAAAGACTAGAAACGCACCACCTACTAATGAGATAAATGAAGCACTTTCTCCATTGAGAATGCGCACTCATAGGGAAATCTCTAAACTGTGCTTTCATTGAGTCCTGTTTGGGGCCTCCTCTTATCCAATCTAAAAGCTGAGAAAATGTGTTCACATAAACAACTACATGGAAATTGAAGAGGGCTATAATAATTTTCTTCAATGATTTGAATTACTTCTGGGGCACATGCCAAAAAAATCTCAGAGTGATCTATCACCAAAATTATTTTTAATGATCAGCTGACAACTCAATTAGTCCTCTTTCAACTCTGGAAAATAAAGAATTAGATGTCACCTGGGTTGTAAAAGTATTTGTTATCCTGTCATTACGGTCATTAATTTTCATCAACAAAAGGGCCGTGATTTCAATCATTCTTTTGTCTGGAGCCCAGGTGTTCCTCTACCCTGAGGGTCTAAACAGCATTTGAGTAAGACCAGAGATGGGGGAGAGCCTGACCTTTCTCTTGTCCAGACGAAAGGCCTACTGAAAAAGGATGGCACCGGACAGCCATCGATCTAAAACAGAGCACTGAACACACTCATTGCCCTTCCTACTGCCCCCAGCACATCCCCACCAGACCCCTCTCTGAGTCCAGGAAATCTGAAGATTCCAATTTGACCCTGTAATGTTCCCTGCGGTCAAAGCCTGGAGCAAACACAGGCCTGGGAGCTTTTGTCTTCCTGCTTGCAGAAAAGCCCTTCCTCCTGCCTTCCCCCTCATTATCTCTCCACCATTATTGAGAACAATGCAAATATTTGTAATGATTCAATGTTTTTGGCGTGGAAAATGATATTGAGAAAATCATACAATGCCTTTACTTGGCTTCTTTGGAATCAAAACAGAAAATCCTGTATTTTGCACAAACCTGCCAATTACTTCATTTTAATTACAGCGGTTTTTTTACCCCCCAGAGTCTACTAGCTACCAAATCCCTCTCAGCAACAATATGGAAACTGACTCATTACAGTAAGCTGTCTCCTGAGTACTTAACTTCTCTTTCTACCAAGAGTGTCTGCTCTGAGAACACTGTATTCGGTGACGAAACTGCACGCAGACAAAAAATCAAGTTTGACGGTGGCGGCCGTGCTTGTTTTTGAACAAAATCATAGCACAGATGTTGGGCATCAAGTTGTGAGCAGCCTCCAGAGCTTGGCTGTCTTCCTTCTCTGACCTAAACTGCTTTAGGTTACAGGGACAGTGAGGTAAGGGGATGAGCGGAGGGCACACAGTTCTGCTAACCAAGGTCAGTTCTAGGCATCACTGCCCCACATCCAAGCTGCTGGGGCACCCCATCACAGGTAGAATAGACAGCCAGGGAAAGCATGCAATCTGTCTAGCTGTCAGTCAAGACAAAGAACAAGGTGCGTGCCCAGCAGTCAGACAGTCCTGAGCTCAGTCATACCAACCTATGGTAACCCTGCGTCCTCGGGCAGGTCTCTGGAGAGACTGTACACGATCAGGGTGGTATGGCCACAGACTAAAGAACCTTTCCATATCACAGAGGTTCTTCTGAAATCCAGGGATGGGAAGAAGGGCACCTACCTTGTGAGAGTAGCTGATAATGCACTGGAAGCATTTAGCCTGGGGCCTAGCAAAGAGGTCCACTCATCGACAGGAGCTGTTCCTGCAATATCTTTACATATTTGTCCATCAATTGCTTTGAAAATCAATTCATAGATATCAAATTCAATTAAGAAAGATGGACTGTGGTTTTATTTTCACAGAAATTCAAAAGACACGCCTTTATGTAAACAGATTGTTCAAAGACTCACTTTAGCAGCTATACGGATCCTTACTGATGCCGTGGCATTGTCCACTGGAAAGAAAGGACACCTGCTCAGAAGTCACGCTGTTCTTTGTTCATGCTACACACACACCAGCCCACAGCTGCTCAGCGCAGCTCTGTCTGTCTGCGTTCAGACCTTAGGACTTCCGTGATCGCTGAATACAGGACCCTGATCAATCTATACATACACTGCACTAGCACCTAGCATCTAGACACAGGGATCTCAGCTGCTCACTTGCAGTGGCATTTCATTCGTATTTTAATAAATAAATAATAATAATAAATTTAATTAATAAATAAAACTTGCCTGCAATTCAGAAAGTAAAACAGCCACACTGACCAGCCTTACAGACCAGTCTGCAACAACACACACCTTTAATCCCAGTAGCCACACTAGTTGCCATAGAAACGGGGTGATACATGCCTTTAATCCCAGAACTAGAGAGCAATATAAAACGGGAGGAGACAGCTCTCAGTCTCGGTCTCATTCTGAGATTCCTAGAGGCAGGATCGCCATTTTTGGACTGAGGTAGAGGTAAAAAGCCAGTGACTGGCTGCTTTGCTTCTCAGATCTTCAGGTTGAACCCCAGTTTCTCTCTCTGAGCTTTTATGAATCACCTTTCACTCACTGACACCAAGAGCACGCTCTCACCACACAAGCTCGAGCGGAGGGCTACTTCTGTTCTCGCTCTCTCCCATCCCAGCGAGAGATGAAATGCAGCTGGATATCCTGCAGCTCACGGGCTCAGAGGACAGTGTGCCTGCTCCCACCAAGAGGAGCAATTAGGCCATGACATTCGTTTTAAGCTTTGGAAGCGTGGTTTATGGCATGTCTTTCTTCATGTTTAATTCCTCGTTTCCTTAGTCATTCTAGGATTCAAATGAATGAAAAGTTCTATCAGAAGAGAGTCAGAGTGTGGGTGGGGGACCAAGCATGACAGCCCCCTCTTACGGTCCTAGCATGGGGAAGAGGGCAAGTTTGAGGGCACCTCCAGCTATACATGGAATTCAGGAGAGCCTGGGCCGACGGTGAGACCTTACCTCAAAGAAAAGAGAAAGGATTTTGGTAGAGAAGTGGAGAAATAAATATAGTCGGAGCTCGGCTTTGGTCCGGTGCCAGCCTAACATGCACGGAGCCCTGGTTTTGATACCCAGTTCTACACGCGAGAAACGAGACAGAAGGGACTCACCAGAGATAGCACATCTTCCAGGAAGACTGGCAAGGCAGATTCAGTTTGTAAAATGCTCTACCACCTTCAAAGACCTGCCCTTTACCACACAGCCGGGAACAGACAAAACACCCTGGCAGGGACTGCAAGGCAGAGCCGTCACAAATCAACTGTTTCCTAGCATCTTACATAGCAGACACACACTTAGATCCAGTCCGACAAAGAAGCAGGACATTAGGTGGCTTCTGGAAGCAGCTAGTCCTATGGACTGGCTGGTTATCTACTCCCTGGAAAAGGTGACGCAAGAAAAACACATTCTTCCCTGGCCTCAGCCATCTCAGTTGGCTGCATCCCAAGCTTTCCCACCCTACTCAGAATCACAGAAGAGCTTCATCAATCCCTGCGCTTGAAGAAGGCTGAAAACCGTATCTTGTAAAGACCGCAGTGGACTAAACAAGCCGCAAGGAAACCGAACACAATCTCCTGCAAAAGAGATTTGAGAGATGCAGCGGTGTCAGACACGGAATCCCGCCAAGACAATGATGAACTACAAGGCAGCGGATAAAACACGTCTGACTGTAGCAAGCTCCTCACAAGTTGTTCTAAACGGGCTTTGGCAACTAGGACGTGTATTTAAAATGCTTATCTGTTAACTAAAATGGAAGAATTATTTCTAAGAGAACCTCATAAACATTACTACCAAGTCAGAGTGTGACTATACTATTAATGGTTGGGGAGTACCAGTGAGGCACCCAGCACAAGGAGGTTTCTTAAGATATGTGAACACAAACACACCATACCAAACATGCCTGGCACTCAAAGAGCCTCTTCAAGGAGAACAGGGCCACTTCAAACAGAAGCTGTTCTAGAACCACCGTGCCATTTTTGACACACAAAATCACCACCCAAAATATTTTCTTCTTCTCCTGCAGACACCCACCTTAATTAGAAACACGGAAACAAAAGTGGGAGTTCTGTCACGATTGAGGGGATGATAGCTTCGCTCAGAACCTCTCAAAACCAAGCATTCACCCATGAAACAGGCGTCTCACAGGTGTGATGAGAGCTCCTATCACTTTAGCATGAACCCTCTTCAGATGAGAGCCTGATGCATCATGTGACTGCTGCCATGTTGTTCGTGAACTGATGGGTTGCCAAGCCAGTTTCTAAATGAGGTGGACAGGGGAGGGAGTGTTCCCAACATGGGTTTCCTGACTCACAGGAGTTCCAAAAGTCTGAATGAGAACTAGAAAATGAGATTCCAATGGAAAAACTCAACCATGAGAGCTCCAAAGCAGCCACAGAGCAGATGTCAGTGTATGTACTGACAATAGCTTATTCTTTAGAAGACTCACCCAGGAAAGAGAAATGGGGCCTGCTGTGCACAAGGTTAGGTAACTTCAGACCCCCCCCCCAACAAGGAAGAAGACAGTAACCCAGAGTTAAAGCTGCTCCAGGCTTCAAAACCCCTCAGGGAACCCTGCATTCCCAAAGCATGTTACAAATTCAGGCACAAGAGACCCCAGGAAAGCAGAGGCACAGCACCCCTCAGACACCCCAAAAATAACCAACCACCTTCCTCCTTCTGGAAGTCACCTTCTAACCCACAGGCTCACACACACTAAACTGCTGCTCTTCCCAGCAGGAAAGTGTGTATGAGCTGATCCCATGGTGTCAAAGCATCCCATGAGGGAATCCAACCTTTCCTTAGGAACTTATCTCAGAGTCAAACGGAGACCCACATGTGACTCTCCGTGGAATACTGTCCGTTCCACGATGGCAGCATGGACTGTCTGTCTGCATGCATGAGACATTGCACACATGAGTCCCAGTGTCAGCTTCCCCCTCTTCATTGGCTGGGGGTCCCACAGTTCCACCTAGAACTTCAGGACCAAGCACTGCCCTCTCAACTTAGCAGGGAAGGTTGGTGAAGGAGACTGATTCCTGTGGTAAAGGATCCAAAGTGTCTGCCTAATTCATGACTCCTTACTCCCTAAGACACATCCTCAAGGTAATGACGCCATGGTCATTTCCTTAAGTTAATAAAAATGGCTCAAAATTTATAAAAGAAAGGCATGTTTACCTAGTTTACAAAAAGAAAAGAAAGTTGGCATAATGGTCTCCATTTGACTTTTGCTTTTGAGTAAGTAGAGAAATTTGATGAGCTAAAAGATTACTAATTCTAAATGTTGATCTTACTCATTTAGTATACTGGCATCACTTTGCAAACTAACAAAATATTGGGAAAAATATCTAAGGTTGACACAAGTTAGGGAAAAAAAGCACACTGCTGGGGTATAAAATGCTACAATCTGTTGGAAAGAATAACATGCAATGCGTTACAAAATTTTTAAGGAAACAACATTTCATTTGACCCCCAAATTTCCACCTTCAAGACCACTGTCCTCACAGATTCAGTCCTGTGTAATTATAATATAGATGCAGATGCCTCTGAGGAAGCCTTGCTTAGAAGACCGTGACTCCGGAAAGCAGAGGGGAAGTGCTTACATTATGAGGAATGCCGACTGCGGAGTCGTACGGAACTACTAAAGAGAAAGGGAAATAGGAAGCAGGACCACGGGGTTGAAATAAAAGAGCAGATGTACTAGCAGCAGCACGGGGAATACAGAAGACACCCTTATACAACAACTTTCTGAGCGTTCTGTCCACAGAAGAACACGAGGCGCCACAGATAAGCGACAGAAGCTGCCTCCTGTACGAGAATTTGAGACACCGAGCAAGGACCCACGTGGCACTCTTTTTAAAACTGTATGCTGTCAAATGCAGCATCTCTGAGTGAACATTCTGGAACCATGCCATCTGTCTCCAAGCACCAATCTCATTCACTTGCCCACGATGTTCCGCATCTCGGCTTCTTGAACTGAAAAATGGTATCAACGCTGCTATTCTAGAGAGCTGTTACGATCCATATAAACGATTTGGATCGGTGCCCAGCACACAGTAATCCATAGGTTGAAGCACTCCGGTGGTTACTGTTTTATATACAGTTTTTCAAGTAAATCAATTATTACTATTTAAGACAAAGGCATATTTATAAAGGATCTGTACAGAAGGATTCCCCCGTGACACACTGTCTTAAATAAACAAGTAACAGAATATGAAGAAAAGATCTCACATTCAAACACTCTAATAGATTAGAAAAGACTCCTCCCCAAAGCATTAGCAAGGATCATTCACTGACTACAAAATCTAAAAGTTTTGTAAATCACGACCCATTCTTAGAAGGCGGTAAAGGGATACTGCAGCTACATTCTCCTATACTATCTGAACTAAACTCTGAAGCAGAAAGACAAAATTCTGAATTCACAGAGACTGGTGAATCATTTCACTACAGAAACCAGTAAAGTCCTAAATGATTCCCGTTGCACCCGCTGGGGGTACTAACTGAAATATCAGCTCTACAAACCATCAACTCCCAGATCGGGGGTCATAGCTCAGCTGGTAGAGTACTTGCCTACTGTGTGGGAAATCCTGGGCTCTGCTCCCAGCATTGCATAAGCCTGGTGTGGTGGCAAACACCTATCACCCCAGCACTTGAGGGCAGAGGCAGGAAGAACACAAGCAGAGGTGACCCTCAGGTACACAGCAAGTTAAAGGCCATCCTGGGCCACATAAGACCTGGTTTCAAAAGAGGAGAGAGCTAAAGAGATGGCTCAGAAGTCAAGAGTGCATACTACTCTTGCAGAGGACCCGGGTTCCATCCACATCATCCATATGGTGGCATACAGCCACCTGTGACTCTATTTACAAAGAATAAGAAGCCTCTGGCCTCATGTGCATATACGCAGCCACACATACACACACACAAACACACACACATACAATTTTCCAATAAAATAGATCTTAAAAGGAGAAAAGAAAAAAACAAAACCACATTCAAAGACTATGCTAGGTGTGTGGACATTTGTTCAGTATCAGGACACAGCATAAAAGACCTAGCACCCTTAAGCAATATATCGGGAACACAATGGTGCATTCTGGCGTCGTGTAACAGGGTGGTCACAGGACTATATAATGTCCCTGTTCAAATAAGCAAAAGGAGCTGTGTGGGCCCTATCACAGCTGGCTGGACCCAGTGGCACTCTGGCTGGCTTCCAGCTGCCTTGCTCCCTTCATGCAGTACACAAACCACATCACTGTCCACGAGGCCCAGCTAACAACCCCCTACACTAGATCTCAGTCACAAACACACAGGCTTCTCACACTATCACAATCTTACGGATCAGAATGCAGCCTCTCTGTGGAAGGCAGACCGCCTAAGAAAGGAAGGGGCCAGACTAGGCCCGTGCAGTCTCTCCAGCTCACTAGCTGATTAACAATAAAGAGAAAAAGAGAGGGAAATGAGGGAAGGGGGCAGCACCTGAGTGTTTCTTTCACGGAGCATCCTCCACTTGGGAAGAAGTACCAGTGCTTGAGGAAGAGGCTATCGACAGAAGGAAGCCATTACCTAGAATTTTATAAAGCATGGTATCAACAAAACCTGGAAACCGGAACGTGCAAAAGAAATTCACAGACACACACGGGAGAGCACGTGAACATCTACTGACATCCTTAGGGACATGTGACCTTGGATTTCCTGCCTTGTTGGAAACGCTTGCTGCCTTGTCACATGATGGAAACTGTGTCATAGGCTTGTGGGATGTGGGTCGGCTCTGCCTGGAGAAGGCCAAGAAGCATCCCTAGTCACGTGCAATAAACGGCAAGGAGTGCTACTGAGTGATTGCAGGTTGACGCTTTTCCGAATACTGCATGTGTGCGTGTCTGCCTGTGCGTGTGTGTGAATGTGTGCACACGTGTGCATGTGTGTGGTCATCCAACCACACTGAGAGCCACCAGTTGAACTGGAGAAAGGTACTGTGTCAGTTGCACAGGGCAGTATTGAAATGTCAGTGATGAGTCTTGCCACACAGACCTCCCCAGCCATGGGTGTGTGGCTTTAGGCTGTTCCTTTATCCGAAAATCAGCTCGCTAGTTTCCTTCACCACCGTGGCTCCCAGAACAACTACTTAACTTGACTGAGTTATCCCTTACACCCTCCAGGGCATGGGAGCCTGCCCACATCTGGGAGCCTGCCCACAACATCTGAAAGCCTTTCCTCTTTGCGCGCTTTGAGCACAGCAAACCTTTCTCTCCTGGGCTCATAATCAACCACTTCCTCTCAAGCATCTTTCATAGGCATGTTAGCTGTGACTGGAGTCCACGGTTTATCTCTGGGCCACAAGCGTGTGCACGTGCCTAAGGCACAGCCCGGCACATACTCAGGTGAACGAGTTATTAATCTTTACAGGGTCTGAAAACTGAAGACTTACTAGTGGAGGCCTAACGGCTCCGACAGAGTGTGGTACCCCTACAATGCTGTACACTGCCGGGCACCAGTCTTCCTAGACACCCCTCTCTGCATGTTCAGTGGGTACCTCCTAGAGGTACAGCTTTACAGAACTGTACCAGCTTAGCAAGAGGCCACACTTCATCCTCAGACCAATTCAAACTAATCTGAGGTTTAATCGTGTGCATCTTTCAGTTTTTATTCTTTTGTCTTTTTGAACAGAAACCACCGGCCACGATTTATTATTCTTTTGGTTAGTTTCAAACATGGCATTGGCCCTGCAGGCCCCTAGAAGTCAGGTACCAACTCCTTCCTGACTGTGGGTCTGTTTCCATGGCCACATGCCCAAAATACAGGCTCCCAGAAATGTAAGCAGGTCTTCCAGGGGCCTAAGAAAGCTTCCAGACCTTGCAATCTCCGGCAAGGGCACACAGTGTGACCCATCTGCCCCCTGAGCTTGCAGAGGGATTCTAGAAAAGGTCATAGATTATCTTCTAACTAATTACTCTAATTGTTGCCAACTTCCATCTTGAACTCAGTGGCCTCCAGAACAATCTCTTGGGTTTGTAAAGTACTTGATCATTCTCATGGTCTTATAAAGATGATCTCATCTGATCATGACAAGTACATTGCAGATATAGTCAGCGAGAACTATCATTCCTGTTTATTGGACAGGGAAGGGAAGGGGAGGGAAGGGAAGGGGAGGGGAGGGAAGGGGAGGGGAGGGGAGGGGAGGGGAGGGGAGGGGAGGGGAGGGAAGGAAGTTTAGGACACTTCCCTATACTTGGCAGAAAAAAAAAAAGAAGGAAGAGAGGAAGGGAGGGAGGGGAGAAGAGAGGGAGGCAGAGAGAGAGAGAGAGAAGAAACATAGGCTCAGAAAGAAAAAAAATCCATTGGAAACCAGTAATGCTGGAAAAGTGCCTGGTGCACCTTGTTCTGGCAATGTGAAGGACTGTAGACTGCAACATTCGAAATACGGACTGTTCACAACTGCTCTCACCAAGAGGCAGAAACTGCCAAGCAGAATGACCTACCATTTGATGTGGATGTTCATGGGTACACTGATATGTGGACACGGCCACCTTGTTCCAGTATGAAAAGCAAGTACTCAGTCCTAAACGAGAGTCATCAACAAACCCTCCCCACCAGGCTCTGGGAAGAGAAGGCAGAAAGACTGTAAGACCCAGAAGGAATGGATGGCCCCAGGACAACAGTGCCCTCCAGACACAAGACTGGCGCACACAGGAATTCACAGGCACCGCAGGAGCACACACAGGTCCTGCATGGGTTCAAGCCAGACTGAGTCCCAGCACTAAGAGAGAGAGCAGTTGGCTTGGACTCCCACCCCTAACCACAGTGCTATCTATAATTGGTACCCACTTGCAAAGGAAAAGCGAGTCTTCTCCAATGGCGTCTCACTGGGTATATCAGCCATACTTCAAGATAGGTCCCAGCGCCAGAAGATGGCCAACGCAAAATTGATTCGGTGGTATTGGTGTAGAGTGTTTTGTCTCATATTGCTTTGTTGGGAATTTTTCGTTTTATTGTTCTTTTGCTTGTATATTACGGTTTTTGATTTTGTATTTTGTGGGGTAGGGGGATTGTGGGTGTGGGGGTGTTTCTTGGAGTTTTTTTTTAAAGAGGGGGGGAAGAAATGGCACAGAACCTGGTGAGGGGGGAGCTGGGAAAAATCTAGGAGTCAGAGGAGGCAAAAGGCATAATGAGAACCCACTGTATGAGAAAGCACTCTTTCAGTAAAGAAAACAAGGGTGAAGAAGGAGAAAAATTCTCCTAACAGACAGCGCTCAGACGGCAGGGCTGGGCTCTCCGGGCCCGGCCCATCTTATTTACACCCCAGCAGTCAGAACCTAAAGGGTCATCCCCGAAAAAAGAGCGGCTCATTCCAGCTCCCTCCTAGGTGGAAAGGCTCCGACAGGACAAGGGAGAAGGCATTCCAACCTGTAAAACACCCCACACAAAGCAACAGTTTTAGCGCCCTATACACAGGGACAGTGATGGGGTAAGCCTTCAACTCATAGTTTGTCTAGCAGGCCTGACAGCTCCACAAGAGAAGTCAGAACGTGTGGCACCAACAGTAAGCCATCTAGGACAAAGGTCACTTGAAATAAAAGACTTAGTCTGCCCATAACAGCACAACTAACTGTTAGCTGTCCTTTGTATAGTGGCAGGTCCACCCCTAAAGGACAAGGCAGGTTTTCCTCCACTTCTCGGGACTATGTTTTCATCAGCTCCTGCCCATATTAAAATGCAGCCCGAAGCTACCTTTCCTCATAGGAACCCAGTCTTGGGCAGATCACCTGACAAATAATGGCCTATTTTAAGATGGAAAGACATCTGCCTTCCCTGGCCGTAGCGCAGAAACCTTGCAGCTACGCATTGAGGACAGGTGGCTCAAGGCCCAGTCTCTGGGGAGCAGCACATTCTGCTGTCTGAGCCTCAGCCCGTACTCCCTTCTAATGAGCCCTGCCTGGGTGCCAGGCTGGGACACCACTAGGTTCTCAATGGTTTAACTCGGCCCAGGGACTTCAGAAGCGCGGGCTTCCCAGCCAACTGAGCAGCAAGCTGACACTGCCGCAGGCCTGTGTGCTTAGACCGTCTCAGAAGAGGTTGCGCTGCTGCAACGTGCAACAGGAATTCTGTCAATCACTTCATTTTACTTTACAGGACACTCTCAATCCCTGCACAACCACCAATGGATCAAAGCAAAACAAAGGAGCGATAAAAATGTGACCTGAAGACACCATAATAGCGTTCAAGGCGCTGGACTTAAGACTCAGCCACAATCCCAATTTTACAAGTCATTACGCTGGCAATGTTGGAGAGAGTGGGCAAAAGTTCCTGGGCCTCAGTTGCTCCCCAGTAAATGAGAAGTGGAGTAAGTGAACACACCGTGCAGCTCTCACGGGTGTTGGTAAAAGATGCACTCAGAGCCTTGGTAGGACACTCAGAGCAAGTCCCAGGAACTGCTCGCTACTATTAGCAAACAAGTCACCGCCAAGGGTAGTTCATATTGTTATGAAACATATCGGAAGTCTTCTCATTGTGCCTAATGGGACGCCTAAGAAAAAGGGTAGCGTTCGAAGGTACACTCACTAGACACGCCACAGTAATTTTCCTTCTTGGAAATACTACACACGCACACGCACGCACACGCACACACACACACACACACCTGTGCATGCACACCGGCTTCTGTTTCGAACACGAAGAGAACTCTCTGGTGAGGGCAGCAGCACTGCAGTGATATACTAGAAGAGGTTGTTTATTTACTAAACTAAAGCCGCCCAGCAAATACTCCATGGCTTATTAAAGGGAAAGAGGATACTTCCCTAAGCCTGGCTGCACGCAAACCTGTTTTTGTTCCTTGTTCTTTAAAAGGTGTTTAATAACGACACCTGGAGAAAAAGAATTATTTTCAAAAGCTAAGCATGACACGGACTAATATTTGTCAATTCTATTTTTCTTCTAATTCTTCTTAAACTGTGAAACAGTCCAGATCCATCCTAAGAATGCCAAAACAGTAAGAAGTGACAAACTCAGTAACAAAATAATTCCTGTGTTCCAACCGTGATGGTTTCTATCGGCAGAAAATTATAACCCTCATAAGAAAAGCCTGGTCAATTGCTTTAAACAGTTTATTTTTCCTTTTGATTCAATCTAGGGAGGGCTGGAAATTCAGGGTCTGTCATTCCGAGGTGCCCATACCCAACTGCCTCCATACAAATCATTCCAAAGTCTTTGTGCGGTAGCTCCACTTCCTCGGCGTCTTGGCTCTGCCCTCCCCACGTGTTATCTTCCCGGCTATTGCTGTGGAATGAAAATGAAGGCATGCTTCCCTCCTGTGCTTCTGCCTCCTCCCCGCTCCCTGGCTCTGCAGGCCTTTGTCTGATCCACTCCGGAGAACCATCGCCAGGAAGGAAACGGCAAGGGAGAGACGACAACACAGGATGGTTTTCCTCTCGGAAGCTACCACTTCTCAGGTGGAAAATAAGAATGTCATGCCAGGGTGACATTTCCCTTTGTGTCACAATGATTAATAGTCCTAATTTTTTCTAATTAGAGGAGTATAGAGGAGTAAAAAACCACCCAGTCAGTAAAATCTGACCAACCTTGCACAGCATGGCTGGTGAGCGCTATCATTTGGATGCGGAATGAGATCTACCCTGGTTCCTTGTTTCTTGACAGTTCACTAATATGTTTCATTCCTGGGCCCTTCTCCAATAATAAGAAAATCTTTCAGAAAAAAAAAAAAGAAACTAAATCATTTCCAAACTGACCCCATTAACCAACACTTGCTACAAACGTCTCAAAACCAGAATCTCTAAAACTTCTCACCCGAGTAAATGGGCTATGCTGGCAATGCCTTACTGGGGGAGAGGAAGAATGGGGGGAGAAATGGAGTCTATATAGTCCATATTGGGCCCTAAATTCACGGACCCAAACGCGCTGAGGTGGCCTCAGAGGTTAAGGCAGCTCCACAGGGACAAAGGTAGGGGAGACTAGCACAAGCCACGGGATAAACAGCTCACCCACCCACGGTGCCTCCCAACCCCGAACACAAACCCTTGGGGGGTAGACTACCCCAGACATTCCACTCACACCTCGTCGGGTCTGCCCCTAGAATCCGAGGGGAACACAGAAACCACCTCGTGCAACTCTCTCATTTTCTGGCTCAGGCCCTAAGAAGATAAATGCTCTGCCTGAGTTTACACCATTATTACGAAAGAACCAAAATTAGAACCCCAGGCTCTTCCTGCCATAGGATAAACTCCCATCAGCCTCTGCAAATGGGAACCATATAGTAAGAGAGGATCACATGGAGGTTTTCCAGACACAAAAGGCTTAGTACATCAGGGCGCCAACTACGCCGCATGCTATGTGTTCTGGGAAAGACAGAGGTTCCATGACAACGCACCCCCCTCCAGCCCAAAAGATTTCTCTACTACCTCCTTAGATCGGTTCAGTGGGAGAAACAGGGTTATTTCAAAGCTTACCAGGACGGAATTTAAGATTTTTATCTGTAATAATCCAGTACTGTTTCAAAGTGTTCTGACAAAGTCAGTGGTTTTCAATCTTGGATTTCCACAGGAAACTTTGTCTTGGTGTCTGGATAAATTCCTATATAGAATCTTAAAACATAAAACCCACAAAATGTCATTTGCTCCTAGAAAATTCACACTTTCCCACTGATGGGATATTCACTAACAATAGTGACCGGATTCCTGTAAGCCAACGTCATACTACCCCATACACCTAAGAGGTGTCCCCGATGCTGTCTGTCCTCAAATTCAGCCATCACGTGCCAAGTACAGCCTATATGGCATCCGTAGTGTGTGGCACACCACGCGAGAATAGATGTCCACTAACTGACTGCAGCTGTCCTGTAAGAAAACTTAAAACCTGGAAGCTGTAAAGAATTGTGATGGTTTTGCTGCTGTTTTAGCTTATTTTGTTGTTTGTTTTGGCATGCCCATATATTTTTGTATTTTGCTTTGGGCTTTCCACAGAGTGAAAATCTTCTTTTCATTGATGACCAGCCAATATCATCATATTTGGTAAGAATTGTCTCTTTCTGTTTTAGTGAAGACAGTAATCCTCGGATACTCCTAAGAAGAAGCTTAGGAAAACACCCTCAGCGTACAGGGAGCGTGAAGAATGTCACAGACTTAGGGCCTGCAGGAGATCATGTGAGTTACAGAGACATGATGGCCAGAGCATGTGACAGCCAGATGTGGGGGAGCACCTCAGAGTGTCTAAATGGAGCCCAGCTGTCAAAGGATTTCTGTCAAGACTTTATTTGTAAATATTCTACTAAAAACTCGTATATGTAGACTCAACTAAAACCTTTTTACACTTTTATTGTTCATTAACCAAAAAAAAAAGACAACTTGCACAACACAGACTGTGCTTAGAATAGAAGGTAGCAACAGTAAATGAAATTGTAATCGAGCCCTGTCTCTGCAGGTCGGTGGTTAGCAACAAGTTTCTGTGTGAAGTGGCCCCAGAAGCCTTGTCTTTATACTCTATCTGGATTTGTTGCATACGGTAAATTTACGTGGACACAAAAGGAAGAGATTCGTGGGCTGGATCTCATGTGCCTCTCTGACAGGCACCTGTCTTCCTCAGGACCAAGCAGCACTTCAGGGCGGAAGGCATGCTGCCCTGAGCGTCCGTCAGTCCTCGCCACAGCGAATAACCTGAGCGGAAAGCTCTCTTCCTCTCCATCCATAGAACCAATTCATTCTTCCAATCAACACGCAGTATATATGCCATGGATTAGTTCTCTGCTTGCCCTGAAGAGATCAGAGCCAAACAACACCCCACCCTCTCTAGCCTCGGGGCTTCACAAGCCTCAAAGACAGAAAACCAAGGGCCTGGCAGAAGCTGTTCCAGGACGCAGCTGTAGATAGAGCGGAGAGGACAGCACAGGAAATGTCTTAAAGAGACGTTGCAATTCCATTTGCCAGGTAAAGACTTGGGAGAGATGGTTGGCCGAAGCAAAGGTCCAGTAAATGCAGAGGTCTTGAATCCCTGGGCAGGGCTGTTTCTCTGAGAAGCAGATATTGAGTCTCTAGGAGGGATGGGGACTGGAGGAAGAAGAACTCAACAGCGGACAGGACAGGACCAATTTAGGAAGAGACCTATACGCATGAAAGACTTGGGAATCTCAATCCTCACTGGGAAGGGAACACGGAAGTCCCTACCACAATGACCCACGTCAACAAATCGGCTTTTTAAAACAGTCAGGTGGCTTCCAGGAAGGCAGGAACTAGACAGATGTAAGTGTGCGAAGCAGACAGATTAGGAGGCTCCAGCAGTAATTAAGCTAAAAGGGGCGGGTGTCTCTCCAGCATATCAGCTCCCTGGCCACACAGGATGAGGCTCTGTGGGTGGGCATGGAGCAGAGTGAGCAGTCCCAGGGGCGAGGGCACTGAGCCTCATCCCGTCACCATCATGTGACCCTCCTTCCCTTCTCCCTCTGCTCTTTCCAGTTACCCTGAGTCACTGAAGGTTTGGTCCGTACTCCAGGGTTCATCCTGACTGCTCCAAACACGTCCCCGGTTCTTACTTTCCTAAGCCCCCCACCCCCACCCGTGCCCACGTCCATTTGCTGATCCTGTCGGAGGCCCGTCCAGCACCACTGTGCACACAGAACACGATGACCTAGACTACCAAAGTCTAACGAGAGAGCAGAAATACAAGCTGGAGACTGATGTCACAGAACGCTGCTGTCACCACTGCCAGAGCCGCGTGTAAAAAGTAAAGTACGCTAACCACTCCTTCACCACAGCACAGAGAACCCCAAAGCCCTGGAGCTGTGTCTCCAGATTCTAGGCCCAGGTCTTGTGAGCAAGAGAGGACTCTTATTTTGGGCTCATCTGCTTTCCTAAATATCAGCCCTTCCCAACCGCATCCCACTGAGCAAATGACTTGCTGCAGGGCTTGAATGCTCGCGTGGTACCAACCAACAGGCCTAGCTGCTTTAAATTTTCATCTTAAGTTTGTTTGTTTGTTTGCTTGTTTTGTCTCTGCCTGCCCAGACCTAGTTTTCTGTAATTTAAACGTGCACTAGAGGATTCATTTGCAGCTCAGAAATCTCTTGAAGGAGAACCTGTTAAATCCTGTTTTCCTCCTCTGCTGGCAGTTAGGAAGAAACCACACATAAAAAAAAAAGACAAACCATTGTCCAAGACAGGTCAGGTGACAGGAATGTGGGGGAAGGGGAAGGGTGGACGTCACCCCCACCCCCAAGGAAGAGGAAAAAGATTCCCAGCTATTTAAAGACCATCCCTCTCAGGTGTTTACACTGGACAATCTCAGTGGTGGGTGACTCATGCCCACGGGAACACTTTCAAAGAAGAGCCCCCTTCTCTCGCCCAAGTTCAGAGTTGTCCAGGGGATGAGACACTCCCTCCTGAGCGTTTCCTCAGGAACAAACGTGAATAGCATCACCGTGCCCAGTTCTGGTTTTCATTTTAAAGTTGGAAGGATCCACCTTAATCCTTATCCTGACTTCTCTGTGTTCCTGTATGACTGCTCTGGTAAGTGAATAATGAAATACAAATGTAGGCAACCACCACTTTGAGGAGATGCTGCAGAAATTACACCATTCTAGGTCCTCCGCTTGCCCAGGGATCCAGTGCTACACCTCTGAGGATACCCATCAAGCTGTGACTGCTCCATGAACAGGAGGTATATGACATCACCAATAACCACTTTTCCTTTACTAGTGTGTCACAAAATTCATCTTCGTACTGGCCAATGGGGGTAAAACAAAGCAGCAAGAACCCATGGAAGGTTATATTAACTCCACTCAGGAACACACATTAAAGGATAGCAAAATGGAAAAGAAAAATAAATCCCCCAAATATTGATTGCTCTTGGCCGGGTGCTGCACTCTACAGCCAGGTTTTCCAACACAAGGTGGGCGAACCTGAGATGATGCCCCCAGCCCAAATTCTTTACTGGGAAACTTTGTCTACCTGTCTTAATGCCAGCCTAGGTGGTTAGGCCTGTTGTCCCCGTTGTTTAGTAGGTAGCATGAGAGGAGAAACATCGGAAGAATGTTTTCTGTTGTGCTATGAGGGGACCCCGAAGTGATGTAACTCAAGACTGTGACCAACTCTGCTGAACTGCAAATAAACATAAAGCTAACATTATTCAAATACTATAAGAGCAGAGTCAGTGGGAGTTGAGCATCTTCAGAGAGCCTGACTCCACTAAGTCATTCCCTGGGGCAGAGTCGGGGAATAGGGTTTCAGGACCTAGAAAGGTCTGCATGGATTACACAAAGGCCAAAAATGTTGCTTCTGCTTTTTGGTCTCGGCCCCATGACGTCTAATCTCATCCTCTTTTCTGTCTTTGTTTCAGCTGCCCTAGCAGAAAAGCACAGGCTTGGTGGTACTCATGCTTCCGGTTCTAGAGGAAGGACGTCTCCGGCAAGGCCCAGCGAGGCTGGCTCCTGGTGAGAGCATCTTCATGGTTTGTATGATGCCACCGCCACTTTTATGTGCTCTAGAGATGCTTCCTGAGGATGCAGAGACCTAGAGAGCTCTCTTGAGGCTTGAATCCCACCCTTAGGACTTCACTGAATCTAAATAACTACCTTTCTCCAAATACAGCCTTATCGGGAGTTAGGGCTTCAACACATGAATTTGGAGGGAACACATTGAGTCCATAACATAATGCATAAGCAATTCTTCCCTATATATGCTAAGTGAAACCTCTCCAAATTGTTGACTCTATGCAAAAAAGCTTCTCTTGTACATAAATTACCCAGGGCCCACAGTCTCACAGGACAGTTATGGAGCAATGCAGAGGGAGTGGGGCCCCCAACATCTGGCTTCTTAGCAAACACTCCAAGCAGAGGCTAGCATTTTTATCTCATCTGGTAGAAGGCTTCACTGGAGCTACTGGGAAATGAGCAGGGCAGCAGCTATCCACGTATTAGCCTGGCACAACCGAGAAAGTCACTTTCTAGCCTCTAATCCTGAGAGGAAATCCTAGCCATGAAATAGCACTTCGTTCATTAAAGGGTTTGCATAATGGTTTTCGGATTACAAAGGAAATTCACGTTAATTTTGGACATTATTTAAAAAGTAGGAAGTTCCTTTAAAGCTATGTCATTTGTAGCTGTTGGTTATCACAATACTAGCATCCCAATTCTTTTCCTCAATATTTTCATCTTTTTAAACTTACGATAACCACTATGTTATATATATGAACATACACACACAAATCCCTGTTGATTTAAGAGCAAAAACATGCATATGTTGTATTCTCCATCACTTTCTATACAGCACTGATAGAAGCCCTAAATATGCAGGTTTTTTTTAAATATGCAGTTTTGTAGACGTTTTCCTCACATTGTTCTCAATATTTTTCAGGCAGATCTCTGCAGGAAACTTCAGCCATCTCTTCCGCATCTTGACAGAGCTGTTTTCTCCGGTTTTAAGTTTCACTACATCTTCAAGAGCCCAGCTAATCCCTAAGCCAAGGAGGCTCACAAACCCCTCCACTAATTCTGGCTGTCTCAGGAAAATGAAGAACAGACGCCTCCTCCCCAGGTGGAGAGCACTGTTTGGTCCAGGCTACTTTTATCTGCTGCCCATACAGGCATGCCCATGCTCCCAAACCTGTCTGCTTTTCGCTGCCAATGATAGGCAAGATTCTTTCATTTGAAAGAAATGAAGACATGGAACCAAATCACTATCTCTCTGCCAGGTTTCTGGTAGACATTTTTAGGGCAATGTCTGGTTGATAACTAAATAAAAATGAACGATAAACTGCTTGGTTTACAAAAAAAAAGTGTTTCACAACTTTGGGGGAGACGGTTGTCACATTCCTACAGATAAGTGTTAAAATTCCATATCCTGAAGGGCTCTTGCCAGCTACTCTCCCTGCCTCTTTTCCTCTCTGCATATTCGTGGGAGCCTGGACCCCTCGAAAGGAGCAAACACGCACGCATAGGAAGTCTTCAAAAGCTCTGGGGAAATGTCATGATCTCTGCTCTCCCTCTCCAGCTGAGGAAAAGCCAGATAATCTGCTCCATTGGGTCCGATACCTATTTCCAGATTTAGTGGGTTTGCTTCTTCAAGCTTCAGGACGCAAGCGTGATCACCACCAGCTAATGTAACCTGAGTCTTAAACTTACTAACTAAGGACAGTGCTAAAAATAAAGGCACGGTGCACCCAGTCGACTCTCAGGTGTTTGCTCAAAGGCCGACTGATGTGCAGAGCTCCAATTCAAAGTTCCTTCTTACAAGTCACCATGGAGCGGTACCACTGTGTGGTACCAACCACTTCTACTCTGATGCTTTCTTCTCCATCACCCACAGATGCCAAAAAAGGACCAAAGTAGACTTGGTTACTGTAGCGTTTTAAGGGCACCCATACAATCACTTTTCTCAAGAAGACCACAGTTACTTTTCAAAGACCAGGTAGCACGCACTGCAGAGTGCTTTGTTCTACCCACCCCCCACTCCCATCTTCCTATCCTACTCCTTCTGCAGGCTACTCTCTACCCACCCCCATCCCATTCCCACCCCATCCACCTTCTTATTCCATTTCTTTCTGGAAGGGGTCCTATCTCAGAAGTCAAAAAAAAAATGGGGTGGAAAGAGAAGAACCTTGGATGCCACCGACAGAAAAGAATACCCTCTGAGCTGACTATGTCTATTCCACCACAGAGCTGGGGATGGGGAAGCACTGACTGGGTCCTCCTGTAAACCTCCAAGTCCCTTGAGTCTCAGAAAACACCCGGCTTCCTAAGTGAAAGAAAGGACAGCAGCGCCAACTGCTTGGCTTCCCTGCTTTTCTCCACATTTCACTATTTTGAATTATTTTTCTTTAATTTTGCCTGCACGTATGTCTGTGTGTCATATGAGTGCCTGATGCCCATCAAGGCCACAAGGGTACTTTGCAGGTCTCTCAAACCCAGAGTGGCCGAGCAGAACTGTTAGAGCGACACTACAAGCTTGCTCCAGCTAGGCAAAAAAGTCTCATTCACTGACTAGAAGACAGTTGTTACTCATCAGGGTGCCCAAGCAGGAACCAGGATGTCTGACATGGGCTGTATAACAGGTTGAGGGAGGGAATGGGGGGGGGGGGAGACGAGGAAGGGGAAACTGTGGTTGGCATGTAAAAGAAATTTTAAAAATTAATTTTAAAAAAATCTGTGAAGACCATATCAGCCCACATAGAAGGCAATTTAACAAGGTCACAACCCTAAATGAAGAACTGCAGACAGTGACTGCTGGGAGAGTAAGAACCAGTCATTGTAAGGATGTTTGTTTGTTTTAGGGATGAGACTCTAATTCTAATGGTCAATCTCTATGGCAAGTAAGGGCAACACTAATCGGGCTCAGTCAGCTACACACAAATACACACACACACACAAATACACAATACACACACACACACACACACACACACACACACTCATATATACGTTGGAGAAGAAGTGGTCCTTAATCAAGAGGAGTTGGTTAGGAGGATTCAACAGAAATTGAATGTAGGAGAAAGTGAAATACTCCTGACATCAATCTTGGGCTTCCAGCTGAGCATGTTAACACACAGAGAAAACATGCAAACATATACATGCACACACACACACACACACACACAAATGAGAAAAGAAAAAATATCAAAACTCCATGAAACACCATGTAAAGAACTTGACAGGAAGGTCTTAGTTCTAATACGATCAGTCTCATACACGTAGCATTTTTCAAACTATGAGTTGGGCGCCATTAATAAGTCATTGAGTCAATTTAATGACCAGCTTTAATGAAAAAAGACTAGATAACGTGCAACGTGGGCCAATGTGGTTTCCCTTGTGTGTGTGAAGTGGTTCTTGAGGGCTCTTAGTATACAACAGGGCGGGAAATTCATTCTTTCTATTAGTATGATAGTGCAAGATTAAAAGCTTTTCAGCTAGAATAAATGATATTGTTTCCTTGTCTCTGAAGGGTAAATTATCGCTCTGCTTCAAAGGGCAAGCTCACATAAAACATTTTCAATCTTTTTTTTAAATATAAAATGTTGCATTCATAGGCTTTCCTACCAGTATTTTTTTTTGTTTTAGTTAAATGTTTGTTCTGATATATATATGTGCTCACAATATAAAAGTCAGCATGGAGAAAACCTGGACATGCACTCTCAGCGACCACTCTGACAGTGTTAATGATAATGAACACAGCTCAAAACAGGAAACCTCTGTGTTTCTTGAAATCTTGTCATCTTTATGGTGCTACTGCAATAGCTTCTCAAGTGAATCAAGACTGGAAGGGAAGGGCAGCATCTCTGTTACCATGGGGACCTCATGAAAGAATCATCACAGAGGACAATGACCCAAAGAAGGAAACCATTTTTTCCTGGCCGTTGCTGCAGGAGGCTAGATCGAGAACATCAGCTCCGTAGCTGGTACGGCCCTTCTAATCACTCTTCTCTTCCCACTCGCAGTATAGAGCCTGCGCCAGGCTCAAAGCACCCAACAATCCCAAACTGCTCAGCTCCGTGTACTATCTATCGACAATACAGTAGCACACAGAGGAAACATCTTAAGAAACGGCAATGAAACCGACAAAAGCCAAGAGGAAAGGTGCACACCCTCCTAACTCCCACACAGGCTACCATCAAAGAGCCCTTCCGAAGGTAAGGAGGCTAAAGATTCTAAACAAGAAAGAGAAGCCTCTTCCTCTGAAATCTGAAGACACGTTAACAGAGAACATGATTCCTGCTCCGACGTGTTCTAAAGCACTTCCAGAGGAAAGACGGAGGTAGAGTATCTGTGAGGGTCAATGAAATCAGGGTTTTAAGCCTTTATTTTTAAGATGATGTTCAGGACCTTCTGAGTAGCTTGCTTGGGTATTGGCTTTCGTCAGGCTCACTGGGGCTTTTTTTTTTCCTTTTATGTTTTTGTTTTGTTCGGTAGTCCATATTCTCTGGCTAACTTAACCAGGCTCACAAAGGTAAACGGTCTACCTCAATTGAGAGGGAGGAACCGAAGGCTCAGCAGATCGGCCGGCTCTCCTGAGCCTGCTGAGCACCAACAGTGAACACATAAGCACAGGCAGTGGTTTTAACTTCCCTTCTAGGCAATGCCCACCGCTGTGTGGAGCACGGAGCAGAGGAGGGCACGCGAGAGACACAGAGCAATCTCGAGGGCCATGCAGAAGGGGGTGATCGAGAATACTTGAGTCACCGCCCATGGAGCTCATCCCAGAGAAACAGAATCAAACGGAATGAGAAAGAGAGCAGCAAGCACCTGGATCCTGGCAGCCTTCCAGGCGGCATACGCTAACTTCTGGTTTTAGTTTAAAGCCGTGTGGGACACGCCACAACAAAAGCCTCTCTCTAGTAAGCGCTGCTACCCCTAGATGATGTTTTATAACAAAGGACACATTTGGTTGGAAGAACTCTGCAGAAGTAGTACTGGTAAAGACCTTGGGTAGCACTTACCCCAGAGACCAGGACTCAAAAGGGTTAGACTACACACCTCCAGTAACAGTGGACAGCAGCATACAGATGAGAGCAGGAGCTAATGAGTTCGACCTAAGACACATGTGCCTATCATCCATCATACCCTCGCTCTCGTGCTGGACCACTGAGCCTTATCCTCCACCTTGACCTTCTCTCTTGGCAATACTGGGGTTGAATCTATAGCTTCATGCTTGCTAGGGAAGTGCTAGTCCACTCAGTCATTTATACATGCATGCACACACGTGTGTATGTATTTATACACGGTCTTTCTTGCTTGATCATGCTAGCCTGTAGTTTGCTCTGTGTACAGGCAGGCATTAAACTTGAGTTTCCTAAGTAGCTATATAAGCAGTTCTATACCACCAAGCTCGGCTACTAATAGATTTTTTTGAAGGCAAGGTTCTTTAACCCTGAAGACTAAAGCCTCACTAGTATACTTCCAGAGAGTAAACGTAGATTGTTCTATGCTTACTCATCAATTCAATATTAAAATAATTCCTATGTGCCAGGCTTGACTGTCTACCTGACACATGTTGCAAGTATAAAATTTAAGTATTTTATCCATTATACTACTTGTTATATAACTAAAAGTCATACAAACATTTGTATAAATGACCGTACGTAAGAGGTATCAATGCAAAAATACACACTATACTGATACTTTGGGTATAGGAATAAAGAAATTGACTTAATTCTATACCTGCTATGAGCCAAATATAGTATATATTCTCTGTAATAACAGAAAACCAAAACTCGGATTCTAAAAAATGTTTAAGGGCTTTGTAATCTAAGCAGCTCCCAATGCTGTTCACCATGCTGAGAAATAGAAGCGCACACGGAAGTATCCTAGCAAAATTTTGAACACACACCACCTAACAGATGGGTTCTCAAAAACAACGACGCATTCCACAAGCCAAATGCTCAAAACTTAATAATAAAAGATGATGAAGAGTTTTGAATATGCGACGTTGCATAAATGAGAACCTCAACAATAACTCGGGGCAGAAACTCACTTTGTGCTCTCACCGCCTTCCATTCCCAAATATGCGCGCCCTCTTCTCTCCCTTCTCCTACTCTGCTTCCCAAGTCTGCAGAAAGCCCCAAACACTTGACTGATCATATCCAGGTTGCCATTCCAGGAAATCCCAGAGTGGTTTTTAAGCCTCTGCCCACAGCTTGTAAAGAAAGGCGAAGAGAAAAACTGATCGATATCCGCACCCCAGCTGCGACCTGGCGCATAAGGAAATCTAGAAAAATAAATGTCATCCATAATCTGTATAATTTAACACTTGCAAGAAAGCCTCTGGGGTCGACTCCAAGCCTGAAGAGGAACGAGTTGCCTGATGAGTCTGAGCTTCCTGCACCAGGTGTCAAGACTGGTTGGAAGGCAATACCTTCTACTTCCTTATTAGCTCAGACAAGGGCCGGCCTTCCACCTTGTAAGGGTTAACTGATCCCCAAAAGGAGGAAAGAAAGGAGAGAAAACGACCACTATCTACACCTCTCTGGAGAGCCCTTTGGCAAGGGCTCCCATGACAGTTAGAAGCTGGAAACCCTTCTCAAAGGTGGGTACACGACAAACTATTGTCTTGATAACCAGTCACATCGCAGAACCGAAGCTCACGTAAAATATGACTTTGTTTAATCATAGAGTCCCTTCAGTAGACGAGTCCCATCCCGAGGCGAACTGGGGGCGGGGAGGGGGTGGTGGAAATCTCCTAATCGTGATTAGGACTCCCTTAAAAGATTTCCCAGGTTTTTTTTAAATTACAGGAGAATAAATTCGGAACGTAAACACATATCCATATCATATAAATCACTAGGTTCATCCACAATAAAAACAAGACCGCCAATCGGCACGACGGGGCATTAAAGGAAATGAAGATTGTCAGTAAAATCCATAATGCTTTCTTTCTGTTAGACCTTCCGGGAGGTTATAATTGCATTTGGCCGCTTCGGGCTTGTCAGTGAGCCTTGTTTCTTAACAGTCTCAACCCTAAAAGGAGTGACTGTCAAGGGGGGACCCAGCTGAAATGAAACAACCAAAAAAACGGGAACTGTAATCCTTCCGAAATGGGAGGAGGAAAGGAAGGGAGCCTCTTGTATTCATCAGTCAACATTAATGTCCTTTGTTGTTCACCTTTGCACAGAACAGCGAACGCTATCCGGTTCCTTTTTCTCCCAAATCAGTGCCAGGGTAGCCCCCTCCTAAAAGCTGCCTCCCAGCATCCAAGAGCTAGGCTTTCTGACCCTCCTCTCTCTCATCACTTTCAAGTCGGCCTTCACGAGCCCCCACTGCGCTCATCCCCTGGTGGAGAAGGTGTCTTGAAGTAAAAACGCTGCCGAAATCTCGGTTCCCCTCCAAGGACCAAAGAGCGCAGCAGCACAGATGTTGAAATTTACCAAATCCCGGCCGCAACACACACACCCCAGACACCAGGGAGGCAAGGGAGGAAGGAGGCTGCGTCCCAGCTCGGTCTGTCACAGGGGCTGCCGGAGCCACATTCCGCACTCCGGGGATGCAGAGCCGAGCCGCGGGGACTTCGCGCCTCCCTACTGTTTGGGAGTGTTCTCGCTGCGGGATCACGGTCTCCCTCAGAAAATCCTTGCAGCCCACTGCCGCCTCTCTGCCGCTGTGGGCCAGCATGGGCTGGACGAAGACAAACCCTGCTGGCCTCCCCGTCCAACTTGACACGCAACACGCCCCGCGGCCGCTCCAAACTCCGCCAGCGGAGCCCGGGCTGCTGTCCCAACATTCTGGGACCGGGTTCGAGGCGCGCTGCGTGCGCGGTGGGGGGCGAGACCCCAGCGAGCACCTCTCGCCCGGAGGCCGGTGCTGCCAAGCCCGGGACCCGCCGCGCTATGCCAAGACCCGGCATTTGCAGCCTGGCGCGGTGCGAGCGAGCTGCGTGGGGACAAGGACAGGAGCGTGGTAAAAGTTCGCCCGCGAGCACTCACCCACGCCGTATTTTTCGTGCTCCGTAGGTATCCACATGGCTCTAAGGGGCGCTGAGGGGCTCCAGGCTAGGCAATCCCCGCGCCCCTCCAGTGGCTCACAACAATGCAGAGCAGCTCCCGAAGAGCAGCTGCGGCGCTGGACGCGGAGGATCGCGCGGGCTGCGGCTCTGGGCAGGGGCTGCGCTCGGGGCTCCCGAGCGGGCACTGACACTACACGGCCGAGGCTGCGCCGCCCGCCGCTCTGCCGGCCGCGGCTGCTCACAGCCCTGCGACGCGCTCCCGGGGACCCGGCGGCGCAGTCATTGTTCTGATTCACTGAACTAAGCGAACACGCCGGGGCACTCGCGGGCGCACCCCCGCCCGTCAGCGCCTCAACCAGCGCTGCCTCCCCACCGCCGGCGAAGCATGCCGGGAGTTGTAGTTCTTCGTCTCGCGGAGCTGTAAGGGGGCGAGGCTCCAGCGGTCAGGGGGCGGGGCAACCAGTTAGGCTTGCCGCATCTTATTGGTCAAGAATGAGACGGCACTGCATAGGCGTGTAGGAAATCACCCAGTGGGTCGGCCTGTGGTCCCAGGCGCGTTTCTATTGGTATATCCCTGATACGCTCCGCCCACGACCCGCCCCTTTCTGCTGGTCCAAGTTATGGCTGCCACAGAGGCCCAGCGCCTCGGTGCGGGCCAGCGGGAGGACGCTGCGGGGGTCCACGGTGGAGTCGGGTCCTTGGATCATGAAGGTGAGTGCGCTGTTTCTCGGGTGCAGGTGATCTGTCTTCATTTTTCCCGCGCCGTGGTGCATCTGACCCCCCTCTCGGACCTTAAGAGCCAATCGATCAGCTCTGAGACCACCTTGGTGCCAGGCAGGGAGCCACGGGCGGGACCCAAAGAGGTGGAGTGGGGCGGGCGGCAGTTGCCCGCCTGAGGCTGTTTTTGGTGGGAGGGGAAAGTGGGAAGACCTGCCTTCCCTGCCGCTGGGGAAAGCTCCTTTTGCTGTCTTCCGGAATTCCCTGAGTG
The DNA here is from genome assembly GCF_014885135.2 of Alexandromys fortis. NCBI lineage: Eukaryota > Metazoa > Chordata > Mammalia > Rodentia > Cricetidae > Alexandromys > Alexandromys fortis. Next base: position 4,622,621 of record NW_026067983.1, on the reverse strand, counting down.
GGTGTGGGTCAGGTCTGGGTGGCACGAGTGTGATTGTAATGCCCGGATTAGCAGCTATTTCCTAGCCAGTACCATTCGCCCTGCTCAGTTGGCCGAGTTTGGCTTTGGAAAGGTGTTTTGTTTAGCTTGGGACAGGTTTCCTAGTTGGAGACTGGTCTGGGCTCTCAGTACTCATTTGACTCGTTGGAGTACTCTCCAAAGGGAAAGCCTGTGTGTATCTCGGGTACCTTTTTGGCCCTTGGGCTCTCCAGAGTTGAATGTGGAGCCTGGGAGATCTTAAGTCCTAAGTTCTCAGAGAAAGAGAAAAGAATGAAATGCACCAGCCTTCACTGAATATTTAAAAGGGGCTTTTGAACATCATCACGGCTACTTTGTACCTACCTAACTTTGATGTCTTCAGTCTCACTGTAGAGAACAAAAATCAAACTTTGAAAGCCACACATAGCCAGCCTTTTTCTTTTGGTCTCTCTCCACTCCCCTCCGGACCCCTTTTTGCTTAAGTGTATAATTTAGCACACCAAGTTCTTTTTGTTTAACGGATATTATTTGAGAGTTGGTTTTGGTTCTTGGTCCTTGTTGATGCTTTTACCTTTCCCCTTCACAGCTAAAACTGAGATTTACTACGAAGTTTGTTTCATTTTGTTTTTATCTCAGTAGCAGAGAAATGAAGTGCGGTTTCTCCCACTTCCTGGGAGTGAAATTCCCATCCTATAAGCAGCCTGCCATTGAGTTTGCCATAATTCTTATAACAACAGACTTATGTTTTTTCCAGATTATCAGTGTCCCAGGGGACTACCATTTTAAGATATAAAGTTGGAAGCGTTGATAACTTTTTCTCCCGGATTAATTTCTTTAAAAAATTTCAAGTACCTCCAAAACATAAAATGCTTAAAAGTTATTAGTTACCTTACAATTCACTAAAAATATTTCAGACAGTTCATTTAGAGGCATGCGGATTGAAAAAAATAGTAAAGCCCTTCCAGTACACAGGCACTCTTATAAACTTTGGTGTGTATTTTTTTGATTTATTTCATTATGATATTTGTAGTTGTAGAATATTATTTTAAGAGGTGTTACATTTGTTTATGCGGTGGAACATTTGTTTCAGTGATGCAAAGATGTGTTGCATTCTTTTATGTTTCGTTTATTTAACTCTGTGAAGCTCTGATACTTTGCCTGTCTAAAACACCTGATTAATAACGAGCTGAACAGCCAGCCAATAGCTGGGCAGAGAAAGGATAGGCGGGGCTGTCAGGCAGAGAGAACAAATGGGAGGAGGACTCTGGAGCAAGAAAAGGAGGGGAGGAGGTCACAAGGGGCCAGCTACCCAGCTACACAGTCACCCAGCCACCCAGCTACACAGCCACCCAGCTACACAGCCACCCAGCTACACAGCCACACAGCCACCCAGCTACACAGCCACACAGCCACCCAGCTACACAGCCACACAGCCACCCAGCTACACAGCCACCCAGCCACCCGGCTATACAGCCACCCAGCCACCCGGCTACACATCAAGCCTCGGGGTGAAAAGTAAAGAAAAGTGTGCAGAACAGAGAAAGATAAAAGCCCAGAGGCAAAAGGTGGATGGGATAACTTAAGACAAGCTGGCTAGAAACAAGCCAAGCTAAGTCTGGGTCTCCATAATAAGACTCCAGGTGATTTATCTGGGAGCTGGGTGGTGACCTCCCCCTCCACACACACCAAAGAGCAAAGAGTAAAAAACAACCAACAACAATACGTGGTTTAGTTCATTTTGTAAAAAAAAAAAAAAAGAAAAAGAAAAAAAAAAAGGATTATCCTAGTAAACTCAAAGATCTACAACTTTCTTCTTGTTTATATCAAAAGGTATTTCCATATCAGGACATTCATTGTTTCATTTTTCAGTGACTTCACCATATTCTATAGACCAGAAAATTCGTACTTCAGCCAGTCCCTTATGTAAACTATACATAGATTCTAGATACATAGATACTTAAAAAATACTCATCATACATATTCCGCAGTAATAGCCAAGTGTCCTGGTATTTCCCTGGCTAGGAGGACATTTCTCTCCAGAACCAGTGGGAATATGGTAGGACTGAATTAGGTGACTACTAAAAGCTTCAGTTTAGGCTCCAACTTCCCAGCAGAAGTATTGAGCAGCGGTGAATTTGCAATGGTTGTGACAAAAGTGACCCTTCCCCTGACCCAAACTGCCCAGTGTTTTCACTGATCGCCAGTCACTGCTGGGAGAGCTTCTCATAGCTGGTTTTTAATGTCATTTTTAGTAAGTCAATTTGTCATTTAGAATTCCCCTTAATAATTATTATTCCATGACTTTATTAAAATTCTTTTTAAACCCTGCAAAATGGGACACATATTTTAGGTGGAAATAATTGCATTATGAGTGTATTTCTTCTTAGGCGGGCACTTAAGTTATCAAGCATGTCTTTCTCTGTAGAAATCCCACACCCTTTTAATTTCTGGAGAACTGCCTCTTTTCAGAGGTTTCCCTCTAATTCTAATTAAAATGTCAATCTGTGTGTTTAATATCCCGAGACAGAAGGGCCTGAGGAGTCGTTTAATAGAAATCTTTGCAGTTCTCTAGTATCTCTGCTGGCAGGAGTCACCAGGTGAAGCGCAGGCAGCCCCAGCTCCCTCGCTGAGACCACCCCTCTACCTGCATTCTTTTGGTCCGTTCCTCCTTCAGCCCCTGCATTGGTTGGCTCTCCACAAAACTGTCTTACTCTTTGAGAAAAACCAAAAAGTCAATTTTTTGGCAACACGGGTAAAGAAAGACATGGTACCAAGTGTGCAACTATCCTTGCTAGTTCTCCAGTGTCCAAGCTGTCCCCTGGGTGTTGGGACAAAGGGCCTGGAACTGAGAGCTCCGGATGTCTCCTGGGGCTCATGTGGAGAGGAAAGTAAATGGCAGGGTCAGGCCAAGACTTGAAGATCCCTGTTTGTCATTCATGTGAACAGAGACTAGTGTGTCATCTTAGGTTGCCTAAAACTGAAAACACAAATAAGGGTTTGGGTAGAGGGCGTAGAGATTAGGAGCACTTGCTGTGCATGGGAACCTGAGTTCAAGTCCCCAGTACCCACATAATAGCCGAATGTGACCCCTGTGCTTGCAACCCTAGCTTTGTGGAGTGGAACAGGTGGGTCCCAGGTGCTCTTTGGCCAGACTGTCTGGCAAAACCAGTGAACTTCAGGTTCAATGAGAGCCTGAGGCGAGTAAGGTTGAATATGAAAGAGGAAGGTCCCTCAAGTCTTCCTCTGGCCTTCCCATTCAAGTGTGTAGGTGCTCATACCACGCGCGCACACACACACACACACACACAGATGGCAAAGAAATTCAACATCTCAAATGCTTGACTGCTGTGCATTTTTTTCTAATATGGTTTTTAATAAGAAATCAATTAGATCGTGAGCTATAGTTCAGCAGTTGACTCTTTGAGGATGGTTTTGTGCCTGCGGTGATTTCTTATGACAGTGTTTACCTGCATTGGAAGAGTCTGGCAGTGGCCTGGGTTGTCTTCTCCAAATGAATACATACTAGATGGTGATGGTATTGTTTGGATTCATGACTCCTGTCCTGCCACCGAGACCTTATTTATCTCCTTATAATGTCTGTGGAAGAAGTGGTGGAGGGCAGCAAGTGAACTCGTTGTTCTTGTATTTCATATTCTGACAAATAGCATCAAATATAAACTAGAAACCTAGGCTCTTTGAGCCCCGTCTTGCCCACAGGCAGGCCCTGAATTTAATCAGTTACCAAGTGCTACGACTCCATTCCTGGAATATCAATGGAATCTGCGCTTGCGCTAATCTCTGTAGCCACTATTCTGACTGTTTCTAACCTTCACCAGCACCACACCTCCAAGGCTGAGCTTCAGAAAGAAAACCAAGACCTTGTTAGACTTGCTTTTGTCTCTCTGATGTGGCACAGTATAAATAGTTAATAAATGTTCTACCTAAACAGTATTCCAGCTTCCCCAACTGGAAAGCCTTCCTCTTGACCTCTCTGACACCTAATTTTACCCCTTTTAATCTACATACAAACATGTTTTAAGGGTCTGCCCTGGAAATTATTGTAACTCTGCCACAAGCATAAGTAGGTCCACCCTCTCCAGGTAGGAGTTTCTGCTTTTCCGCCTCATCTTCAGTCAGCCCTTCTCCAGCCTGTATCTTCATCCTCTGCTTCTCTTAGGGGACTACAGTTACCCCCTAGCATCTTCACTTACTAAAGACAAGCCTTGGTTACTTTATATCCATGGACTGTCAACACTCCACTCAAAAGGGGTAACAGTGTAGATGCTTAGGATATTTTTGAAACTTACTCAGTGTTTAGCATTGCCGCTACTTTAGCTGGAAGAATTGCAGTGAGACTTAAAGACCAGGAAACAATTTATGTTTGTGAAAGGTGTACATGCCAACTGGAAATGCAAAGTATTATCAGAAGCTATTTTGTCAGAACTAATCATGGCTTGCATTTTATGTTGTTTTCTGCCCTTTACAAAATGATCTTCTAATAACATTTAGATAATGATTAACTTTTTGTAGAGAATACTTAGGTCTGGCCTTTAAATCTGGATCCTGTAAATGAATGACCTGCCACACGAACCTTGAACTCTGCCTCCCATCATCTCTGTGGCTGGTTGCCAGTTTCCTACAAGCTGCCCTCTAATTTTTTAGCATTCATTCTAGTCTCTCATGTGGCTATGTAAAGAGGATTAGACTCTATTTGGGAATAGCTCTATTTGGGTTTTAATTCTGGCATTGAATAGCTATTTAACATAGAGGTTTGTTATATGCTCCACATGAGTGAAAACATACACAAATGCCAGCCTTGCAAAATTCCTTTGTGTTGCATATTTATGAAAGCTATAAAGTCAGACTTTGGTAAATATCAGTTGCTCATGTTATGGAGATATACCTAACTGCACAATAAAACTTCCTGGCCTCTGATACTGGATCCAGGTCAGAGGTGATCTACGCTGTGGTGTGACCCTGGGGAAGCTTGGGAATGCACCCATGATAACAGCGTTTGCCTGCAGTGCCCTACTGGAATGTGCTCATAGCCATCTCCACTGTGCCTCCCTACACAGCGCTGGCCCTTCACAGCCAGCTTCCCGTGCCACACATCCTCCACCACTCTCCTGTCACCTGGGATGACGTTGCAAGGTGTAGGCCCGAGGGTATCATGGGAACAAAAGAATCATAGCAATGAGGGCTTTGTATATCTTGTACGGTACAAGGACTTTCTCTGAGCATCTTTCTTATTTTGCTACAATACAGGAGAACCCACTTCTGGCTTCAGAGAGGAACTATATAAAAGGGCTATTAGAGTAATGGTCGTGGTGATGATGGCTATATTTGTGAGGTACTGGGTCAGGGCCTTACGGATACAAACCACTTCCAGTATTTAGCTCATTTCATTCCTTTTAGTTATAAATGAGGAAAATAATTTTTAAAAAGTGGTGTGCCCAAGGTCACACGGTACCTGAAAGAGGGCTTTTACGCATAAAACTATCCAGTACAGCTGTGGTTTATCTAATACGGACGTCAGACTACAGACTCAGAGCTGCACGTAGGCTCATCAGCCTCGCACTGAAGCAAGTGTGTTCTGCCGGCCGTCTTGACACACACGTGAGCAGGGTGGCACTGTTCGGAAGTCGTGATGAGCTCAGTCACCCATCTCCTGCTCTTCTTTCCAGCTGCTCCCATCTTTCGGGGACTAGTGCCATTGGCTTGCAAAGTGTCCAACTGAGGTTAGGTACTATCTTTAGCCATAGGAACCCAAAAATGTGCTTTGAAGCTAAAGAGGACTTCATCTTTTCTTTCTTTTCTGTGGGACTCAACCAATGGCAAATGGTAGAGAGCCTTAAGACCATATGGTACATGGTTAGGCTCGTTCCGTGTTTACCATGTCTTAATAAATGTTTTGAACAAATAAAATACGTGGAAGGAAATGTATGGAATAATACTCAAGACTGGATTCTAAAGTTGAATATTCTGTTCTGTAACAGAATAAACGTAAGAGAAACCTTTTGCCTTATGAACTGTAATTTCGTCAGAGAAAAGAGCATGCTAATATCATTAAGCACTTAATCAAGTGCTGTATGTTAAAGTCCTTGAGGAAACAGAAACACAGGCTAAGGTGCCATCCCAAAGGACAGCGGGCACAAACCGTGGACCTGGACAGACTGGACAGTTAAAACCTGCGACCTTGAGCACATCAAGGGACCCCACTTCCATTATTACAGCAGAAGAAGGGACAGGGGAGAAATGGGGTGTCGCAGATCCTGTAAAAGTACAAGACTTCTTTGGAAATGTCCTCCTCTCGACTGGTAGAAAGTGACCAGAATGTTTTACTCCAGAAAGAGGGGGAAGGCCCATCCGTTCCTCTGATTTGGAGCTTCCCTCCACTTGCCTCTTGTCGAAAGCCTCTTGAAGCTTTTGCTGAAAGGTTTGCTCCTCGCTTTCTCTCTGTAGTCACTGAGATCAAAGAGCCCATGCCTGCCCTCAAACCTGCTGCCACCACTGCTGCTACAGAACTCCGACTGTACCTTTATTTATTAATTAGGTGTTTTTGTTTCCAGACAGAGTCTCGCTATGTAGCCAGGCTAGCCTGGAACTCAGCATGTAGACCTGTCTGCCTCCCCAGCACCGGGGGTGCCAGTCTGTTTGTGGCGCCATGCGGATGACTGCACTCAGCCCTGCATGTGAGGCCTGCACTGCCACGTACACAGCCAGCTCGGGAGGTAGCATCAAGCAACTCAGACGATATGAAAACGGGAGTTCGGCAGAGCTCTCCTAGGACAAGTCCCCGGTTGTCCAGAGACTGTCGCTTAGTTCCTTTTTGCCCTTAGGCTCAGGGAGGGTGTCACGCTGTGAGTGGTGTCTTAGGGTTTCTATTGCTGGGATGAAGCACTGTGATCAAAAAGCAAGTTGGGGAAGAAAGGGTTTATTCAGCTTCCACTTCCACAGTGCTGTTCATCACCAAAGGAAGCCAGGACAGGAGCTCAAACAGGGCAGGATCCTGGAGGAAGGAGCTGATGCAGAAGCCATGGAGGTGTCCTGAAAGCTGGCTTGCTCAGTCCACTTTCCTATAGAATTCAGGACCACCAGCCCAGGGATGGCCCTCCCCTATTGTCACTAATTGAGAAAATACCTTCCAGCTGGATCTCATGGAGGCATTTCTTCAATTGGGGCTCCTTCCTCTCTGGTGACTCTCACTGTGTAAACTTGACACAAAGCCATCCAGGACAGGACCAACTTCTTGCTTCCTACTGTGTGGACAATAGTGAAGAGGACTCTGATCTTGTCCACAGAGTCTCTGTTCTATGGAGTCAGGCTCTGCATCCCTTTAGCAGAACTAATAGACCTTTCTGTTCCCTTGTTGCTCCTGAAAAAAAAGGTACACACACTTAAATCATGATACATATTAACTTAAGAACATACTAAATTTTGTTAGTGGCTTTATTTGTAAAAGGAAGGAATTATTTTACATCTGGGTTTCTTTAGGCTGTCCTCATCTTTTTTTTTTTTTCTTTTTTCCCCCTGATATTTCAAGACAAGGTTTCTCTGTGTAACAGCCCTAGCGGCCCTGGAACTTGCTTTGGAGACCAGACTGGCTTCGCACTCACAGAGATCCGCCTGCCTTTGCCTCCTAAGTCTAGGACTAAAGGTGTGCGCCACACTGCCTGCCTGTCCTCATTTCTTATGGAAGCTGGTCCTTCCTTTTCCCCTCTCATCCCTAATTAATGCTTTTTTTTTTTTTTCTGAATACATAGATACTTGATTTTTCCCCCCAGTTTGAACCTCAGGATTGTAATTGTGGTTATTTATTTAGCACAATCTTCACCAGTAATAACCGAAAAAGAAAATATCTAGTTCACAGCTGACCATAGTCCCCATTAGAGAGCAGTTCATAGCACGAGCTGACGTTGGACTGTAGCCCCGCATCATTCAGTCTGTCTTTTCTAAATCCCACGTAACTGATCTCCTCAAAGAGAGAATGAGACAGGAAGGTGAGAGCCTGCAGCTCCCTAGGAATTCCTACAGACCAGTTATGAATGGCTTTTGAAAGCTCCTCACGCGTGCAGCCATTGACAAGAGAAGTGTTGGAAATAACCAACCGGGAGGGACCCTCACTGAGTTATTCTTCCAGCAGCAATAGAAAAATACGTAGAAAATAGGGATTAGTGAAGAGCTCACTAGACTCAGCAGACCAGAGTCTCGGTCGCACTCCTGCTTCTTACTGATCTCACAGAAGTCGTGTGTACTCCTGGCCGAGAGAGAGAGAGAGAGAGAGAGAGAGAGAGAGAGAGAGAGAGAGAGAGAGAGAGATTGATTGGATCAGACTTCTTTCAAGTGCCCCTCCTCCCTGACTTTCCAAGTAACTGGCCTGGGAAGTAATGTTCTCATTTTCTAGCTAGGTGGGAATCGGGCTCTTTTCAAAGCCATTTCCTTTCTGCCCTAGAACTGAGGTTGGCAGGCCTCTGTGAGGCACTAAGGTGGAAAGATTTCCCTGCTAGCCTTCTTAAGTGAGACCGAACTGGGACCTCAGCTGTGAGGGCTGCAGCGAAGTTAGAGCATCTTCTCGGGGTTCACAGCCAAGACTAAGGTAAGCAGGTCTGCCTCCCAGAGTGCTTCCTTCTGAGCCTCTGGCTGACAGTTTGGGTATAAACCCAGAGCCAAACACAGCTGTAGCCAAACTCATTAGGGCCGGAGACACTTCCAGGTCAGGACCCAAAGATATAAGATCCTGCTAGGTCTTGGCCATCCTGAGAATTTCACAAACTACTGCCTAAATTCCAGGACACTCGCACACCCACTTTTCTTCAGGGGCAGCTGTGAGGCTGTGTTTGCTATGTGGTGAAGGATGAGGATGCTCAGGGCTGGGAGGCAGAAGTTGCTGAGAGACCGCAGAGGGGTGACGGGAAATTCTCACTGAAATCTGATGGGTGATCAGATCCACCCCAGAGCTGGTGGAAGGGTGGAGAACTTGATCGGATATGGAAGATGATAGGATAGTGGGAATTTCTATGAATTGACCTAACTGAATTCCAGCTAAAACTGAACCTTGTGGGACAGCAAGGACCAGGCTTCCTTAAGAAAAGGTTGAGGGGATGGGGGGGGGGGGGGCTTTGTCTGTAGCAAGGATGTAGCAGTGTGTCAACATATAAGCTGGACTCCAAGAAAGGAAACAAGCTATTACAGGCCCTGGAGAAGCAGGCGTAGGAGGCCATGAATTGTGGGTGAAGTTTCAAGTCAGTTAAGTTATAGATTGGGTCAACAGATGAAGGATCCAGTTACGAGAAAAGGAATACAAGTTGAGATTTGATACCAAGAAACTGGCTGTGTGCCAGTAGCTAGCATTCCAGACCTCCTAAAGATGAAGCCAATTGGCTGAGGTGGCACAGAGCCACCGACTTAAGAGAACGTAGACACACTATCGATGGGTTTGGGGGAGCATAGGAGGAGGGGATATGTGTGTTAGTGGTACTTGCAGGGGACTTAGTACCAGCAAGGTTATCGTAAATGGTCATATGGCTACTGAACCCCTAACCCTGGGCTCCTTGATTCTGAGTGCTGGCCAACCGTGACCTAACTCTGTAGTATAACGTGGCAGCACCCTTCCTTTTCAAAATCCCTAAAATATAAGGAATTGGATGCTGAGGCCTAACGTTCCTATTGCTGTCATTTCCCATGTGAAATGTCTTAGTTTGTTTATTAGCAGAGCAGATTAGATTATGTTCATAACTACCTATGTTCATGACGTATGTTTTGGTACCAACAGTTGTCATTGTTCTCTTAAAGAGAGCACAGTCGTGTTTCCTGTTTGCTCTCTCACATATGGTCTCACAAACACCGTGTCTCGTGGATAAAGGTATCACTGAGCTATACGTCCAGACCTGCTTTCCTTCCGACACTTGAAAGTCAGAGTACACCAGCCGTGCAAGTTGACATTGTTTCGTTACTGTTGTTTGGTTTTAAGACAGAGTTTCTCCATGTAGACCAGGCTGGCCTCAAACTCACATAGCTCATTCCTCTTCTTCCAAAGTGCTGTAATTAAACTCATGTACCACCGTGGCCAGCAGAGTTCACACTTCTGAGAACATAAATAAACTAAAGATGAACTAAGCCCTGGAATTAAAGGCTCAGGGAAATGAGCTAAAACCTCTAAGTAGTGGGCCACAAAGAAGTTCAGTTCTGTACTATCATGCTAAGATTTTTTTCACACAATTTATTTTTCTATTCATTGTGTAATTGAATTTTCTAGAGAGGCAACATTAAATTGATATGTTATTTATACTTATAGGGACAATATGAGTCCATAGAATTTTGAGACAAAAGTACTATCATTTTAGATGTATAGAATTTCATGAGTGAATAATTTATAAATATAGGTATGTAGCTTTTTTCCAGAACTTATTCTAATTTTGTGGCTGTTACAGGGGTGAATGTTCTATTTAGTTTTCTAAACATTTAACTACTACTACCATTTTACAAATAATACCTACTCAAATTTCATGGATGCTAATGTTCATTTAATTTGGGAAACGCTAGCCATGGTCATCTCCCCATTATGTATTAAGAATTTAGACATTCCAACAAGTTCTACTAAGAAGAGGCTACCCTGTGCCTATAGTCGGATCTCTAAGTGGCCACTTCATCACATTCCTGCTTGACGTCATCCTTTAGTGGAGAAGTCTAAGTGTTGAGCACAAGAAGCAGCATTTGTTTTTCTGTTGGATGGTATAGCAACCTTTAGACCTGTTTCTCCCATTATATCCAGGGAACTGAATCTATAGATCCAAGCTATAATAATTTCAAAGCTATCTATAGGAGTAAGCCCTACCATTTTAGCTCAGTCTGAGAACATGTGCCCTTCAGGTCGGTGTCTGTTCTCTCCTTCCTTCCTCCTCTGCTTCGACATCCCCACCTGCTTGGAGTCTGCTCTTCCGCTAACCTATACCTGCATTCCTGTTTAATTTTAGTATCACCACTTACTACCTTTGAAATAAGACTTAACTGTTGACTATAGGAAGGTTTTCTTAGTAACTAGTTTCTGACCCATAGTTTGGAGTACTCAACCCGGGGCTTTATTATATTAAGTCAGGTAACCATTTAAGTTTATAAAAAATTTAACCCACATTCTTCTATCAGCTTTCACTTCAACAATGTGAGTCTCTTTTGTTTTGACCTATTTGTGTGTGACTTGAGTGTCAGAAGTGTCAGTATGACATTGGCACTTAGGAGTTAGCTGATAAAGTCCGGCACTCTTTGATGTGCAAACCACAGCTTGTAGAGGAATTGTTGGTGAAAGGTTGTTTAAAACAGTTTTATCATAATTCATGGTACCCGTTGTTGTTTGCTTTTACTTGGAATCACAGAACCGAGAGCCGTGCAGAGTCACACGGAGTCACAGAACTGAGAGCTGTGCAGACATATAGAGTCACAGAACCGAGAGCCATGTAGAATTACACGGAGTCACAGAACTGAGAGCTGTGCAGACATATAGAGTCACAGAACTGAGAGCCGGAGTCACAGCTGAGCCAATCAAAGTCACATGGTGTCACAGGAACTGGTCTTCCGTTTCTGTGTCCAACTGTGTGGGGTTCCACTACAGATGGTCTTTGTCAGGTGGCCTAGGGCAGATGGGTCTTTCCTGTAGAGGAGTCTGGGTAATGGTCACAAGTCAGGAAGAAAAGGAAAGCCTGGGCTATGTCTCTGAGGCAGAGAAGCAGCCAGAGATTCCATGAGGGGCCAGTACAGGGGTTCCCAAGGGTCAGCGCAGGGGATCCTGAGTGTCAGTGCAGGGGATCCTGAGGGTCAGTTCAGGGTTCCTGAGGGTCAGTGCAGGGGATCCTGAGGGTCAGTGCAGGGTTCCCGAGGGTCAGTGCAGGGGATCCTGAGGGCCAGTGCAGGGGATCCTGAGGGCCAGTGCAGGGGATCCCGAGAGTCAGTGCAGGGGATCCTGAGGGTCAGTGCAGGGTTCCTGAGGGTCAGTGCAGGGTTCCTGAGGGTCAGTGCAGGGTTCCTGAGGGTCAGTGCAGGGTTCCCGAGGGCCAGTGCAGGGTTCCTGAGGGTCAGTGCAGGGGATCCCGAGGGCCAGTGCAGGGTTCCTGAGGGTCAGTGCAGGGGATCCCGAGGGTCAGTGCAGGGTTCCTGAGGGCCGGTATGACTACAACTAAAATCCCCACAGTTCTCCCTCTGTTCTGTTTCCGTTTGACCCACAGCAAGTTTTCCAGATTGCTCTGAGTGTAAAAACTTCCACAGAAGACCTCACGTTCTTTGGAGTGTGCCGTAAGGAAGCATGTGTGTCTTGATGCATGTGTGTATTCATTTAAAAACCTTTGGAAAGCCTGGTAGTTGAGGTGGAGTTGAGCACGATGTTGGTGGGAGGGCAATGCTTGTCATTACTCTCCCCATTATTAAAATGTCCCTACAGGTCTGCAACTCTCCTTCCTGGTCCAAACCACACTTCCCCACATTCCAGAGATACTCAGGCTTCTACGGAGTGCTTCTTCTTGAGGACTCACTGACTGTGTTGGGAGGTGCCTCTGACAGCTCTGATGAAGACCATCTGGCCCAGAGGCTAGCTTGTAACTTTACAGGCTTCTTCTACACTCCCCTTCTGTTTTTCCTTGTTTTGGTAATGTGTTTGGATAGGTTACTTCATGGCCTTTAAATGTTTATAGTCTTTTCTTTAGCATGCTGTCTCCTTTAGTTTCTGAAGCAGGGAAGTGGCCCATCCCTCCCAGCCATTCCTCTCCCAACTGTGGGTCTTAAGTATTGGAATCAAGACAGCCCTGAGGCCTTCCTAACTCAAAGAGTTTCCCAACTGACTTGTGCAGGTTAGCTGTTCCATACTGGTGTGTTTACTTCAGATAGGTCATTTGGAGGGGTAAAAATAAAGAAAAAGAAGAGAAGCAAAACATGTAATCTATTATTTCAACAAATAAATAAAGTAGTAGCTTCCATTTCATTAAGAAATGGTTGCCTATTAGTGATAATGGCACACACTTTTAATCCCAACCCTCCAGGGGCAGCGGCGGGTGGGTCTCTTGAGTTCAAGAAAGGCCTGGTCTACAGAGCGAGTTCAGGACAGCCAAGGTTACAGAGAAACCCTGTCTCAAAAAGCAAAAAAAAAAAAAAAAAAAAAGGAAAGGAAGGAAGGAAGGAATTGTTATAAATTCAAAGTTGCCTTCTTTTCCAGGTCCCCTGATGAAAACAGCAGTAGTATTTGGGATCTGTCACCAAATACTATTAATTAACTCATTTGTTAATAGTGCCCCTCACTGAGAGTGATTCAGGAGAGATGGAGGGAATTAAAAGGTAAATTCTGGGAGTGTCATCTGGATCAAAGTTTCCAGGGCAAACAAAATGTAACTGGTAGGAAAAAGGAATTGATGTATCCAGTCGGGAACAAAGGAAGGCGGTGAAATGAGAGTCCGTTCTCCTGCTCCCCATCACTGAGATCCAGGGTACACGTGAGCCCCAAGAACTGACAACTAACAGTAACTTAGGTGTTGAGAGGGTGGGCAAGGGCTGAAACTGCTCTCTGGACCACTTTGAGCCTCCAGTCAGAATGGCCATCAGTGGAAATTTGTGGTTAGAGCAGTTTGGTGACAAATGTTGGCTAAAATGTCCAAGTCATGAGTGTGCTCCTATAACTTTCCTGCCGTGGCATTGGCAGGCTTTACCCTAACGTCCCTTCATGCGGTGCCATCTAGTCTCCAGTGACGCCTGCTGGTTCTGAGCCCAAGGCTATCTGAGTGTACACTCCCATGGCGTCAGCATATTTTCACCAAGTTCGTCCTCTACCCAGCCCTCTAGCCCTCTTCCCTAGTGTGTGCTCCTGGTGTCTGTTCCTGGTTCCCTCATCAATTCCTGTGTTCCTTGAGACTTAGATTTCACCTCACCTTTTTCTAGAAAGGGTTCTTCCTGACTTCTTGTCTCTCTCCAAAAGTAACCATCTATCCCTTCTCATCCTTCTTTGACCAGTTTCTGTGTTCAGTTCCCTTTCTAGAGTTCTGACTGCAATGTTCTTTGCTCTTCTGCTTTGTGCCCAGACGCCCTGTATGTGATGTCAGTGTTACTCTTGTCTTGGTACCTAGCCCTAAGGTAGGATTAGACACTTAACTGCTGTATGTTCAGGGCCGAAGCAAACCACCCACTTGCTCCACCATCTTCTCGGTCTTTAGTGTGTTCTGTGTTGTGTATATGGTGGTGTGGGTGTGTGTGATGTATGTACTTTTGGTGTGTTCTGCACATGTGTATGCAGATGCATGCATATGTGCAAGCACACATGGAGACCAGAGGTCGATGTTGGACGCTTCCTCAGTCACTCTCTGCTTTTACTTTTGAGACATACTTCCTCGCTGAACCTGAAGTCAGTCATGTGGCTAGGCTGGCCAGCCAGTGAGATTCAGGGTTCTCTTGTCTCCAGCCAAAGCTTCTACTGGCTGGATACTTCTACTGCATACTGCCATGTCCAGATGTTTTGTGTGTGCCAGCAATCCTAACTCAAGTGTTCATGCTTGTGTGGCAGGTTCTGACTGATCATATCCCAAACCCCAAAGATGCTCTCCATAAAGTCCTTCCTTCGGCTCTCCACACCGTTACAGAGGGAGAGTTTAAGAAACTGCGTCCCAGGTGTTATCGCTGTGACTGCCTGTAGGATGTGAAGAGTTTAGCAGCAGCCTTGGAGGTCATGGCAGTTCCCTCTGTGGCGTTGTCAGCGCGAGTCCCAGTCTGTTAGCATCTCGGTGCAATGCCGGCCGTCTTCCTCAGCAGCAGCAGTGCTGTGCGTCAACACGGGCACCAGTGTCGCAGCAGACATCGTGTTGCTTCGGAAACTGTCGCGCTGATGGCTATATTGTGACAGTTTCATGCATGGAATATTCTGAGGCTTCATCTCTAAATATTAAACCACAATTTCCAGTTGTCATATTTGAAAAAATGATAGTTTTTACAGTTGCATTCCGTTTGTAAAATCCTGCATCGGGGTCTGATACAAAACTGCATAGAATTCTTGTTGCTTGCGTGACTGCATCTTTCAGATTGGGCTAAATGCTCTCTTGCCTTTTTAAATTATTTGGGTGATTTTAACTTTCCAGGGCCCAGGGGTTTTTGTTGTTGCTCAGAATCACCTGCTGCTAGTTTAAACTACTTCATCTGTCTGGTGCACAGAGGCTCCTTCTGCCTCACATGCAGTGGGAGGGATGGGCAGCCACCACTCCATTCAGGAAGGCTTGCAATCTCATGACCTAATGCCCCCGAGGCACCGCCTCCCGAAAGCATCCTGGGGATTGAGTTTCACAGTATGCCTTCTAGAAGGACAGAAGTGCTCAGACCAGAGCCATGGCCTAATTTCCAATTTCCATAGGTAAACTGTCATACACTGTCAACAGTATGGGCCTAGTCTTCCCTAAGAATAAAGTACACCCTCAAACTTGGTTTGGTTTCGTTTTGTCTGGAGGCAGAGCTGTCCTAGAAAGCCCTGGCTGGCCTCTTCTGCAGCAGCAGGGTGTGAGCCCAAGGTATAGTTCAGTACTGCTGCCCACAGTAGTCTGTGTTCTCTTCAATACCCTCGGTTCGGTGAGGCTGAGATTTTTTTTGTTAACTTGACTGAAGAAAAAAGTGTCAGGAGCATGTGTGAGGCAGAGTTAGGTTCATTCTGAGGTGATTTAACATAGATGTAAACATGGGAGTTGCCAGAGAGAACAGAGTCCCGTGCCTGCCAGGCTGGGTGTAGGCTTTTAGAGAGCGGCACACTGGAGGGTCTTCACAGTAACTGTGTACAATTTTAATGGCCTCTCGAGTGACATCTCAGAGCGTTGCTAGGAGACCGCCCTCCCTCAGCTCTACCACACACATCTCACTTCTCCTCTTTTTTGGAAAGTGAGATCGCAGGGCGGCTCCTGGCGGGTTCTGGATAGGGTTACAGTCTGGAAAGGCACAGCCAGCCACGACAGACACCTGCTGAGCGCTGGGAGATGTGTCTCTCACTGTCCAGGGAATTTCTAGTCTTCCTTGTGACATTACACACCTGTGGGCCTACAGCGGGAGTCACTGCGACCAGGCCTCATTTGAAATTTTCTCTATAGGAAAAAGAATGGCAGTATTCACAGCAAGTGTTCATTGACCCCATTTATTTACACGATCTATATTTCACGTAGGATCAGAATACCATTCACTTATTTTGTGTATGATATGTATATAGTCATACTTATATACAGTATACCAGTTTCCAGGTTTTAGTGTTGCTAATAAAATATAAGCATGATTTGTACATTGAACATTTGTGTTTTTATGCAAGTGTTGAGTCATTAATCATTCACATTCCTAGATTACATTGTGACGCACCCATACGCGTTTATCTTGTACTCCGATGGTATCCACATTGCGTCCATCTCTTGTGCTTCCTCTTCTCCCCAGTACTTGGTTGCCTTCGTATCGGGGGAGGCTGCTAGCTCGTTTCCCAACCACCCTGACTCAAAATAATCACACAGAAACTATATTATTTGCAATACTGTTTGGCTAATAGCTTAGTCATATTTTTAGCTAGCTCTTATATTCTAAACTACCCATCTCCATTGATCTGTGTATTACTACGTGACTGTGGCTTAACAGGTAAAGTTCCATCTGATGGTTGGCATCTGTCTCCTGTGGGACTACATGCCTTCTCTCTGACTCTGCCTACTCTTTCTATACCTACCTACCTACCTACACACACACACACACACACACACACACACACACACACACATATATCTTCCACCTGGCTATGTTCTGTTAGGCCATTGGCTGAAAGCAGCTTCTTTATTAACCAGTGGCAATAAGAGCGTGCATAACATACAGAGAGGCCCCCCATCACCTTCACCTTCCCAATGGTCACTATGATATCTGTGAAGAATTTGTTCCCATGGATGCGAGAAAGCATATGATGCTTGATCTTTCTGTATCTGGCTTATTTTACATGATGTGTTAATTTATGTCATATGTTTTCCTGAAATGACATGATTCCACATTTTCTTCTGCATGCACTAGGTTGATCGTACATCCTGATGTTTGCACATGTTATGGTTATTAGAATGAAGTCTTCTCTTACATGCTGACATCATTTCCTCAGGTATATGCCAAGGGGTGGTACTCTCATCCAATACGTCCCTTTTTGTTTTCATAAAACAATGCCGTGCTCAAGTGCATTCCACCTTCACAGTGTGGGGCTCCTCTTTCCCCCCTGTGTTAGTGCTTTCTGATTGTCGTTCTGACTGGAGTTAGCTGGAATTTCAGTGTTGTTTTTCTTTGGATTTTCCTGGTAGCAGAGGATGATGGTAATCTTGCAGTGTTTAATGGCCATTGACACTTTCTGAGAAGTGTGTTGAAGAGTCAATCTTTCCTTCCATTGGTGGATGTCTTCATCAGGTGTTTAATCGCCATTCACACTGTTTCTGAGACGTGTCATTGAGAGTATTTTTCTTTGGTTGATTGATGCTTTCCCAGGTATTTTGTCACATGTGGTTACAAATATTATCCGTCAGTCTCCTTGTTCCCAAAGCTGCTTATAAAATAACCACTTTGAGGCTTAATATTAATTATATACTCTTTGGCCTTTTAGCTCAGGCTTCTTATTAACTAACTCTTATATCTTAAATTAACCCATTTCTATCATTTTATATTTTACCACGAGGCTTGTTGTTTGTTACCTCTTGCTTCTTGGGCAGCTCCATGGTGTCTCCCTGACTCTGCCTTCTTCCTCCTCTATCTCAGCTTGGATTTCCCACCTGGCTATATTCTGCCCTGCCATAGGCCAAAACAGCTTCTTTATTAACCAATGGTAATAAAACATACTCAGAGCCTACAGAGGGGAATCCCACAGCAGTCACAGCAGTGAGAAACTCACACAGAACCATGGCATCAGAGCAGTGTTCTCGTTGCTGTGAGAACTTAGCCCTGTGATCCAGAATCAGCCTGAAAAGTCCTGGCTGCTATAGGCAGATTGCAGTAGATGATTGCAGTAGGAACTGACAAGCTTGGAGAACGAGTAGAATGAAATCTTGTGATTTCAGTTGATAATGAGGACCTTACCAGGAGCAAAAGCCATGCGTGTTACATTCTGGCAAAGCACTATTAACCCCAACAGGCAAGAATAAAACTCACGACGGCAAATTGTTAGCCAAATTTGAAGCAAGCTTTACGAAATACTGGCCAGGACCATGGAGAGTGGTCAGGTCCCAGAGCTTGGCAAGGACTTTAGTCAGGAGCTGCTAAAGGCAAAACCCACAAGGCTTTGTGCTTCCCGCCTTCATCCAATCGGAGCAAGCTGTCATACTTCCTGCCTTCATATCTGTCGTCTGTGTGTGACCAAGCTCATCCTGTGCAGTAGGGCAGCCAAGCTTGTTTACAGACGCTTGGTAGAGTACAGAACAGCAGCCACCAGCATTCCAGAAAGTTCTCTGTCATTGGGCAAGTGGGACTTAGAGTTAAGGGCATTACTGTTTTATAGATAGATCTTCTAGACACAGTAATCTAAACATAAAGCATAACACTAGCCATCATGGCACCTGTCTGCATTTTCCCTATGACACTTTGTGGTAGAGTAAGGTTAGAGGAAACCGGTGGAGGAAATTAGAGGCCCTGGCATTCAGGCTGTGGCATGATTTTTGCCGGCTCCTTTTACCCACATTCACAATGTGAGCTGTGAGCAAAGGGCAGAACAAAATGGAAAAAGTGTGCTCTGGTCAGAAAAGCTTTTATAAATTTAAAACTAAAGGCTTGGATTCTGAAGATACCACTATTAAAAAGAGTACTTTGTACCACATAATATGAAAAATAACTTGAGGATATGACAGGAATCAGGAAGCGGCATCCGTGCCAGGCTCAAGTGCTTCTATTATTGATCGCTGTGTTTACAGCGTTCCGTTTACTGTCTGTTACGGGTGCGGCTGGGTGGCTGTGCTGCTACTTAAGAGGGGATGAGAGAGTGCAGCTGAGTCTGAGATGGCTGCAGTCCATGCAGGCAGTCTCGGGGTCTGTTTCTTGGCCATGACTGCAGGTTGAGATTGGCCTGTCAGCTGCTGTTAGCCAGGAGAGTGTATGTAGCTTTGAAGAAGTAGGCAGGACTTTATGATTGATTGGCTCTTTTTTCTTGTTTTCATTATGGTCAATACAAAGGAACCAAGGAACTGAGGAATCTCACATAGTCGAAAGTCATAAGGAGCAGTGGTAACGATGGGGGCAGAATTAGTGTAGTGGTGACATGTCCTTCTGTGTTCCTAGTTATGATAATGAATAAAATACAATACCAGCAACATAACGAATAAAGTATAATACTACCCAGGCGGTGGTGGCGCACGCCTTTAATCTCAATACTCGGGAGGCAGAGACAGGGGGATTTCTGTGAGTTTGAGGCCTGCCTGGTCTACAGAGTGAGTTCCAGGACAAACTCCAAAGCTATAGAGAAACTTTGTCTCAAAAACCAAAACAAACACACAAACAAAAATATATAATACCAAAAAAGTATAAGAAAAGGAGGAAGAAGATCATTCCAAGTCTACTATGTGGAGATAACCCTGATTTATTTGCTTTTAAAAATAAAATGTTTTAATCCCAGCACTTGGGAAGCAGAGGCAGGTGGATCTCTTATGAGTTTGAGGCCAGCCTGGTCTACAAGAGCTAGTTCCAGGACATGCTCCAAAGCTACAGAGAAATGCTGTCTCGAGAACCAAAAATAAATAAATAAAATGTTTTTAGTTCTTTGAGTATTTTATATATTTTTATCTATTTCCTTCCACTTCTCCACCTATCTCCCCCCAGATCCACGTCACCTCCGTGCCTTCCTGAACTCTGTGTTCTTTTTCCCCAGTAGCACAAGAGACCAGTTTGTGCTGCCCATGTACTCCCGGGTGTGGGGCTTGCCCCTGGAGCATGGTGTGCCCACTAGGAGCCACCCTTAGGGGGAACTGTTCATAACTCCTCAAGGGTGGGAGCTTGTGCTGACCTAACTATTAAGACTTTAATGTCTGTCCTTCCTGACTTTATGCATGATGTCAATGCTTATGTGTGGTTATATACATATGTGTGTGCATGCACATACACACACACACATAGAAATGGACTCATTCATAAGTTCTGTTTGATTACCTTAAACTTGGTCTTCCACATTTATATTCAGAACTTATAATAATTGTGGTAACTGTTATCCCCGGATGTTCAGCTGTTCTGACCATCTCACATGGATCACTACCTTCTTTTTGCTTTCCCACACCTAACTGCCCATCTCAGAAGCAGATGTTCCTATAAAGCATAATCCCAGGGCACGTGTCTCTTCTTACGGTGTCCTTGGGGCTCCTGGCTTTGCTGTGTGCTCTGTGTGTTCCCTCACCTGTTCTCCGACCTAGCCTGTCAACCCATGTTATACATGTCTAGACTTGCTTTTACATTGTTTTTTTTTCTCACTCATAAATAATGTTTCTGTGATGCACAAACCGAAAAGAGAAATTGTAACATTTACAGACCAAAGACCGACTGATCCCAGCTGCTGCGGCCTTCCAGCTACATGGCTACAGTTTACTCTCTGCTGAGAGAAAAAGCTGAAGTAGGGAGAATGCCCAATTTCTCATCACTCCTATTTTGAATTTTATCCAACAAATACATAGATCTAATGAACAAATTAACAAAATATTGGTTTTAATACTCAAAATTGAGTATTCGTACTCCATGGACAAAAGTGATCCTTCTGTGTTTAAAGGGCCCCAGTAGTAATTAATTTGTAAAATTGGTTCAAATTTGGGACATGGAGGTAATTGCTCAAGGCCATTCCTGCTTTTTGGACTTACGTAATTTTTGTAGAGTAGTGCATAACTACATGAATTGGTACATTTTATACATTGATGCATGAACTACATGCAGAGCAAAACTCACTGTTTTCTTGTCTCGTTCTTCAATATGTAGCTGAGGAGAGACACATTGATGTGTCTATGTTTTTAATTTATTTTATTTGTATTGGTGTTTTGCCTGCACGTATGTCTATATGAGGGTATCTTCCAATTACAGACAGTTGTGAGCTGCCATGTGGGTGCTGGGAATTGAACCCAGGCCTCTGGAGGAGCAGCCAGTGCTCCTAACTGCTGAGCATCGCTCCAGCCCTGGTGTTTAATTTCCGACAGCACATCTGAGATGCAAAAGGACAAGGTGCCTTTGTCCCCAGTAAGCTCTGCTGTCCCTTGGGCATCTCCGTGGCGAGTCAGTGGACACGGGACAGTATGGTACGGGGCAGCGGTGTCCCTGCGTCTGGTGCTAAGATAGAGGCTGTGATTTTCTTGAGCCACTGGGAAAGAAAAAAGAAAAAAAATGAATTTCTTTCCTGTCAGAAGGGTGTGTTATGTGTACACAGGATAAAAACAACTTTATCCAGTTTCTGACATCCTTCGAGTTGAGTGAGCAAACAGACTCTGAAGACCTGTGGGGTCCACCAGGATAGCATCCTGCTTCTGTCTCCTCATCTTCAGAACAATAATTCTGAAGAGCACTCCTCAAACCAAAGAGTCGCTAGACCTCAGTGTTGACGAACATTGACAGAATTTGACCAAAGTCCTGACTGGGAGATCCAGTAAAAGGCACTAAATAGACTACAGTTTGGGCTTTATAAAAGTCAGTAAGAGATAAACAAAGAAACAAATTAGCAAAGAACGTCTCCACACTGGAGTGGTGTCTGAGGACAGGCTACCCACTAGAGGGAGAACTATGAGTTAACATGGTTTCAGTTGGTTGCACAAGTTCTAAGGAAGCATAGACACAAAAAGGTCCCGGTGTGGTGAGATAAATGGTGTCCTGGGAGGAGAGAAGAAGGACCGTGGACAAGGTGAGGGTGGGGCTGTAACAAAGGAAGCATCAAGAGTTCCTGTGGTAGATGTTTCAAGGCTCTCCGCCTCGAGTTTCAGTTGTGAAAAGTCTTGGTTCTTGGTTATAGCAATGAATGTAATTTAAAAACTTTGCTGTCAAGAGTTGAGAAACTTGCTGTAAAGAGTAAAAAGTTCCTTAGAGGTTATAGCATTTTTGTTTACTAAAACTGGATGGAAAATTGCATTGCAGGCCTCCTTCTATGCCATAGACAAACACAACGTAGTGGCTAACACTTGTTCACTGAGTACTCGGGCGACGGAGGCTGGGAATTACCAGTTCAAGGCTAACCTGTTCTATGTAGTCCAGGACAGCCAGGTGCATGATTGTCTCAAAAACAACCAAAGCAAGCCATGAGCGAACTGTGCAGTCTTGTGCTGCTAGAGGAAACTGCAAAGAATCCTGATTTCCCCGCTGCCTTCAAGTCTACCTCCTGAGCTATTCCTTTCCCCTGACTCTCGGATGAGAGGTTGAAAGCTCTGTGTCTATCTGGGGACGAATCCCTGCCGCTGATTAGTCCCTTCTCTGGGTAGCGTTTTCTTTACCTGTGACTTCAGATCCTCTTCATTCTCGAGGAAACTAAGGACAAGCCTGATCCTGCCCATCAGTGCAAAGCTGAGCTTCCCGCTGACCCCAGCCCTTTAGCTGCAGCGCCTGATAGTTCATCCTCTTCTTGTGGCCTTGGGGCCATCATACTAACTACTCCACAGAACATGGTCCCTGCCTTTACCTCCCGATCCATCGTAAAGTTTTTGATTTTGTTTCTTGCCATGAACAGGAAATTTCTTTGTGGCCACACCTTATTATTAAGGGGAGATTTAAATGAATATCAGAGCTTGTACAGCATAACTTTGCATTAGTTTCTCAAAACCGGTCAAGCTCCCTCTTGTTGTTGTCTTCTTTCTTCTGCTCTGCATTGAAGGTTCTTCCCAGTTGGTCCCCATGGCAACGCTGAGTAATGCTAATGAAAGTAAAGCATCTTAAGCTCACCCACGGAGACTCTCTGTGAAAACTGCCATGAAACACAGTTGCATTTCTTTTCTTTCCTCTCCTTAAAAGAGGTTGGCATTTGGATTCTTTGCTGTGACCAAGACTAAACTTCCTCAACTATCTGACTAGAATTGGAATCTCTAATTTGGAGCAGCTTTTTAGAAGGTCGCTTGCCACAGTGAGGACACACTGTGCCTCCACATTCACACTCCAGGTTGGGGTACAGCAGAAGTTCTCCAAATACAGTTCCCGGGCAGCCTCCCCATCACCTGGGAGCTTGTTAGAAGTGCTAACTCGCATGCCACACCCCAAATTAGTGGAAGCAGCGATTTCTGTCCTCCAGGCAGTTGCGACTGCAGGAGGAGCTGGTACCCAGGAAAGGCGTGCTGTAGGAAGCTGTTGTGCGGCCTTGCTCGTGCTAACACGACTGGGAATTACTGTTGGCTTTTATATCTTTTAAATGTATTTAAATTATGAAGAGTGGCAGAATACCAATGTGTATAAGGTAAAACAGTGTTGTAAAGTGTGCATAATTGATTTGGCTGTGGAAGTGTTTCCAGTCTTGATTTGTCATTAACAAGCAGAAGAATGCCAAGTTATTGCTTCTTCACGTAATCCTTGGTAATAGTAATGACTCAGAGTAGAAAAGCCTACAGGTGTTTGAGATTTTTTTTTCTTTCAGCATTTTTAAGAGGTGAAGCTAATATACTTTGATTTGTAGAATTTAAGAAGTCTTCCAAATACTATTTTGTCTGTTTGTGATTAGTGACTTGGCTGTTTTATTTGAATACATCAGACGCATACAGTGACGAGGATTTTTTTTGGCATCCATGACTTTAATAGAATAAAAATAAGAAGCAGATACACTGGAGAATTGCCAGAAGTTAACCTTGTCTCATGAGTAATTTGAATAGGCAGGTAGACCTCAGAAAAGGTCCAGGCAAGCAGTGTAGCTGGCGCCTGTGCTCCTCAGGCTTCCTTCTGAGACAGGGACTCCTTGTGTAGTGCAGCCGTGGCTGTCCTAGAACATACTCTGTAGCCCAGATTGGCCCCTGTTGTTGTGTCTGTTCTCCTGCCTTAACCTCTCAAGTGCTGGGATTATGGGTAAGAGCCTTACTGGTTGTTTGAATGAGAATTGCCCCATAGGCTCATATCATGGGCCTTGGTTGTGGAACTGTTTGGGAAGGATTCAGAGGTGTGGCCCTGCTAGAGAATGTGTGTCACTGGGCTGGGCTTGGAGGTTTGAAAAGATTCATACCGTTCCCAGTGCATCTCTCTCTCTCTCTCTCTCTCTCGCTCTCTCGCTCTCTCGCTCTCGCTCTCTCTCTCTCTCTCGCTCTGCCTCCTCTCTGTAGAACAAGGTGTTGGCTCTCACTACTACCCCAGTGCCATGCCAGCCACTGCCATGCTCCCCACCATGACGTCATGGACTCTAACGCACTAAAACTGTAAGCCCCAAGTAACTCTTAAAAGTCACTTTGGTCCTGGTATCTTATGACAGCAACACAAAAGTAACTATACCCACCAAGCCTACCACAAATAGGAAGTTTTAAAAAGAAAACTAAAATGTAGGGCTATGGTGATGTCTTGATGAACGAGCACATGCCATACTGGCATGAGTGGATCCCCAGAACCCACATAAAGCCTATTATCTCAGCACTAAGGGAAGCAGATATAGGAGTCTCTAGAGCAAGTTGGCTAGCTAGACTAGCCAGAATTGACAACAGACCCTGCTTCAATAAAGTGGAGCGTTGTTGAGGAAGACATTTTCAGGAACATGGATCTACATTCATGTGAATACACATTTACAAACATACACAAAGAAAGCAAACCTGACCATCAGTAGGGAGATCTTCCTTGTTTTGCCTTGATAGGGAACTGTTATAAAATGTTCTTATATTTTCTAATTGTGACACAAAAGTGTTTCTGGCCCTGTGGTTCAAATGAACAGTTTTTAACTCTGTGTGTGTGTGTGTGTGTGTGGTGTGGTGTGTGAAGTCAGAGGACAACTTATGGGAGTTGGATATTCTTCATCCACTATGTAGGTCCTGGGGGACAAACTCAGGTTTGGTGGCAAGTACCTTTGTCCATTGAGCTGTCTCAGTGGCCCCTAAATAAACATTTTAATTTACATCTTTATCCCCGTATTACCAACTTGCCTATGTGTTTTTTAGAAACAGACCTTTATATTTATTTACATATTGTGTGAAGGTTTAGAGCATTATCCTTTGCTGAACTTTCCTCTGCACTTATTGTACTTAGCATCTGACTACCATTGGGGTGGGCTCAGCTCCCTGACTCACAGCTTTCTGTCTCCTCAGTGAGTCCTTACTGTTCCCAGCCTGTGGCCTTTAAGAGCTCTCCACCCTCTGCGATCTGCCCTCTACTTGTGCAGCCTCAATAGAGTTCATCTCTCTTCGTGTCTTTCTACCAAATTGCTGAGACACTTTCCTATGTAATTTAAGAAGAAAGGATCATTGAGCCATGTGTTTAGACTGCCTGCCCAGACTTATGACAGCAAGTTACCAAGCTACTGACCAGAAATGTTCAGCTTTATTTTAAAGCTCAGAACAAAAGCCAAAGCGAGTGCACTGGAGGAACTATCATCCTTTCAAAGAGAATTCCTGGAAAATGATGCATTTTCTTTCCATGCAGGGGAGTAATTGTTGCCTTTTTCTTTTCTTTTTTTAATGAAAAAAAAAGTACTATAGGTCTGAGGAAGTAGACTTCTCAGAAAAAATAAAAAATAAAGAACCACTTTCCCGCCAACACGAGGTTCCGGGTTCAGATCCCTAGCGTCATAGAAAAGCTGAATGAGGCATGCACCTGTTGTCTGGTCTAGGGTGTGTTACCAGTGTACAGGAAGAGGGATGGCTTAGGGGTTGAGTGCTCACTCACCCTGTGGGATCTGACACCTTCTGCAGACAGATGGTATCAGACTTGAGTTTTATTGCACTGTTAAAACAATTGTTTTGCCAAAAGCTAGCAGTGTTGATAGTGCAGTGTTTTTGTCATTTTCAAAATAAACTGGACACGATGTCTTGTAAACAGAGTCCACTTTAGTTTCCGGCCACCCAGACCCGAATAGTCACACAAAACTTTATTAATTGCGACACTGTTTGGCCGGTGATTTAGGCATATTTCTATCTAGTTTTTACATCTTAAATTAATCCGTTTCTATTAATCTGTGTATTGCCATGAGGCTGTGATTTACCAGTAAGGTTATAGTGTGGACTTTTCCTTTGGCAGCTACATGGTGTCTCCTTGACTCCACCTTCTTTCCCCCTGCGAGAGTTTAGTTTTCCCACCTAACTCTATTCTGCCTGGTCATAGGCCAAAGCAGCTTCTTTATTAACCAATGGTAATAAAACATATTCACATCCTACAGAGGGAAATCCCACATCAATGGCTCACATCTTTATCCTTACAGCAGAGCACCTGGGAGGCAGAGGCAGGCAGATCTCTGTGAGTTGAGACCAACCTGCTCTACATAGAGAGTTCCAAGACAGCCAGTGCTGCATACACAATAACCCTGAGCTACTTACAATTCTGAATTTACTCTTACAGTTATTGTTGCACAAGTCTGAAATTATAAAGAAATAATTTTTTTAAGTTTTTAAATAATCCTTTAATGAACCAAAGCTAATTTTTTCTTTTAGTAGCTGTAAGAATCATCTCTGACATTCAGACACTTACTTTCTGTTCTGCATTCTCTTCTGAGTGACAGCTCTTTAATCCCATTGCTTGCCCTGGAAGAGTGGGGGCAGAGCTCTTTAAATTGGTGTAACAGCTTCTTCACTCTGGTTGTCAACTACTGCTCAGAGCACACGTAAATGAGAGCTGATGGTGAGATTCAAAGCAGGAGACCTTTCTGCTCCCAAACAGTCTTTGACACTACTGTGGCCTTTACTATGGTCTCTGTGTATATTAGATGTGTTGAACTGACTCAGCTCAGGTTTGGTTTGGTCTTGTTTGTTCTTTAGTAGTTACTGTACATGATCAGTAGTAATCAGCAGAATGCTGGGCTTGGGGCTTCAGGTGCTATGTGGGACATTCTTAGCTTTTGTTTGGTAGAAGCCAATGTCTGTTAATATGTTCCCAAAGCCCCTACCTGGTAAAAAGAGTAAACGGAGAGGTCCAAGGTGACCAACTGATACTAAGGGGTTGAACATAATTTTCTTATCCCTAATGATGTGGGATGTCCTTCTGTATATGTGTTGCTTTTATTGGATAACGAGTAAAGCTATTTTGACCAATGGCTTAGAGAAAAAAGTCAGGCAGGAAATCAGAATGGCAATAGAGTAGGTAGAGTCAAGGAGACACCATGTAGTTGCCAAAGAAGAAGGACATCGGAACTTTACCCATGGTAACACACAGATTAATAGAAATTGGTTAATTTAAGATGTA
Organism: Alexandromys fortis; assembly: GCF_014885135.2. Lineage (NCBI taxonomy): Eukaryota > Metazoa > Chordata > Mammalia > Rodentia > Cricetidae > Alexandromys > Alexandromys fortis. The sequence continues at coordinate 4,595,321 of NW_026067983.1, read as the reverse complement.
AGCGCTAGCTAGAAATATGCCTGAGTCATCAGCCAAACGGTGTTGTGATTAATATAGTTTCTGCGTGATTATTTGGGTCTGGGCGGCTGGGAAACAAACGAACTGTCTCTGGTTACACCATAAGGTGGGTTTATGATTTTCTTTTCCTTCATAAACAGTTCAGGATCATGCTTCTAATATTTGGGAGACCCTAGTTTCTAACCCCACCCTCTCATAAAATCCAAGGCTTTCTGTTATCTAAAAGCTGTGTTCTGCTATCGGAGTTGCCAGTAGATAGCTCATCCATCCCAGCATGTCCTACCCTGAAAATGCTATGTTAGATTTGGATGTTCAAGCACTAATACTGCATGAGCATTCTCGGGAAACTGCATTCTGAAAAGTCACACACTAAAATAACCTTGTGAAGGAAATGGGATAAATGACAGATCCCTAAAACTTGGTAGATTTTTGTGACAGAACAATCCTAAAAAAGAGTAGACAGTTAAACCCATGTTGCGTGTACATCCAGGTGAGTTTCTGCATCCCGGCATCTTTTGCTTCATATTCCCATCTTCAGAGCATAGGTCTTTGGGGGTATTGCTTTCAATGAAAACAAGTTTTATCAAAATTAAGTATCTGGCCCAAAGAGTCTAGATCTCTCTCAGTCACACAGAAAAGAGATGCCCTTCCCGTGTCCAGCCAGTGGCTCAGCTGCCATAGGGAGCTGAACGGTGGAAGAGGATAGCAGTTCCTGAGGCCCCACCTGGCCTTGAAGAAGGACTCCCTAGAATTTACCAGATTTTCTCAAAGATCTTTTGTGTATCCAGTGTATACAAAGCTGACTTACAATTGAAGGAGCGCGATCAATAAGTAACGATTCATTTACATTTTATAAAATCTCCTTTTAGTCAGTTTACTGTCTCTAAGATACAGTTTTATTCATCACAAAGTGTTGCCTCGGAAATAAAATGCATTTCCTCCCAAAAGAAGACTTTACTTTTTTAATGCTATCCACAAAGGTTTATCTTCTTATGCTAACTTATAAAGTCACATGATTGGTCATAATTGGTTTCTATTAAAACAGTGGTTTGTGGCTTCACATAAAACAGCTCCCTGCTTCCCTCGAGAAACTGCGTTAGAATCTCTGCGTGAAAAGCCAGCATGTTTTGATAGCTCCTAGCTGAGTGCTGTGGACCATCGCTGCTGAGAACCACTGCCTGAGAACCACAATGATTCCAGGCAGTCATTAGAGTGTCATTTTTAGTACGGTTGCATTTAGACATCGTTTCCTCAGTCAGTGTTCGTCGGATTAACTGCTGGCAAAATTCAGTGCTTATTGTCATATGAGTCATTCACGGAATGTGCCGTGTAGGCTGACTGAAACACCTATTCTTCAAAAATAAGACTCACATCATTTTGGGGGCTCATTTTTGTCATGTTGGCTATAAAATATGGGAGAGGCGGCCCACTGAAATGGCAAGGCTGAAATCTGTTACGCGCTGCTTATATCGCCCCGCAGTTTTACTCCTCCAACTTCTGTTGTCTTTCCTATTTTTAGACAGGGCCTCATCTCTCCCACGCTGATCTGGAAGTCCCTGTGTAGCCTGTGGTCACTGTGAACGTCTTTCATTTCCAAAGTGCATAGATTACTGCTCGCAGTGCCTAGTTAATGGAGTGCTGAAGTTCAAATACAGCGCCCGGTGCATCCTACAGGAGAGCGCTACCAAGTGAGCCACATCCCTAGGTCCTCAAGGGATACGTCAGATCTATAGTTATGTTGTCATGGGGATAGAATTTGTGATGTCAGACTTCTAGAGGATCATTTGTCACAGATAGGATTTAAGGTGCTGAACTTCACTCGAATCATACGATAGCTGTCAATAGATGAATAAATTAAAGAAAATGTGTTTTAGTGTTCTGAACGTGACTGACTCGTAACTATTTAGAAAAACCTTAAAAGACTGCACAGAACTATGTCTGTGTAAGCAGTTCCAGTACTAATGGGCTGAAGTAACTTGAAGAAAGGGATTTGTTTAAAATGTCACAAAGTAGGACCAGAACACTTTCTCAACAGGCAGCTCATTTGTTGGGCTATGCCTAACTTGTTCTTCCTTTTAGTGCTTTTGACTATTTAAGTTGTGTCCTATAGACTTATCCATGAGCAGCTTGCCTGCTGTGAAGCATGGATTCTGAGACAGCAATCCAGCTCTGATATTTATTTCCTTTGCCCCTAAGGGTCTAGAATAGCCTTTGCCTGAAACTATTGTTTTTGAGAGAAACATTTATTACATTGTGGTAATATATTGAATATCAACTATAACCTTAAGTTTTTATTTCAAGACTAAGATATAATTTATTATTTTTGTTGTGGATGCTTTTAGAGCCTTTCTCTTATAAAGATGTTTTATTGTGAAGAGGGCTGTTGTCACAGGCCTGTTACTTAGGGCCACCACCAGCAGATGTAGCCAATGAAGACTAGTCCAGCAAACATGCTTAGCTCTAGCCCTGCTGCAGTGGTTACAGGCTGTCTTCTAAAGAAGTGAAGCTGAAGTGGTCATTGCTAACTTTAACCTCTCAATAACAGGTCAAAAAGAATTTGTCTACATTCTCTTAATTTAGAGCTGGTATGGCATTTGCTGAATAAGATGGTAAAAATATTTCTGTGAAGAATAGGGAATATAACCTATGGTTTTTCTCTGAATGAAAAATATACTCAGCATAGATATTGACTTGAAAGCAGAACTTGGCCTAATTCTAAATTATGAATGTATTTAGGACAAGCCAAAGAAATGCACATTCAGCAACAAAACTAAGTATCTTCTCTTTGTTAGAAAGACAAACATTAATTATCCCAAGGAGCTAATGCAACCTTCCTTTATAGAGGTATCTATCTTACATAGAGATTGAACTTCCCAGATGTTCTAACAACTTAAATAATATGCAGAACTTTTGAAAATGTTTTAATTATTAATGTTGGGATTTTTTAGTGCCTGAAAGTTAATCCTTAACTGTTTTTATAAAAACAACTCATTGTACAAAGAGTTCTTCATATTAATGAGTCAGGACACCAGCACTGAAATAAAAATATGGCTGAGGCATTTGGTTTTGCAAATAGAGCTATATTAGTCCCACAACTCAAAAATTTATGATTCTATCAAAACCACTAATTATATTTAAAAGAGAGTATCAGGTAGGAAATTCACAATTTTCTAGCTGTTAGCCTATTTCATTAAAATATTGACAAGACTACAAATTCTAAAGTAATTTTCTATCAAGTCAAATCAACTGAATTATGCTAGCCATGCCCTCTGTGGATGTCTATGAAGTTTCTGCTAAGACTGTGCTTGCTTAGAAGCATGAATAAGGTGGGCCAGTTAACCAATCTGATTTTTCTGGCTCAGAATTGACTTTGCCCTTCATTTCCATCCTTTTTCTTATTAGAGCTAAATAAATAAGAACAAGCTCCATGTCTCTTTTTTTCCATTCTTGCCCAAAGCCTTTGCTTCTCAGTGTCCTGTGATTCCCTCACATAGGTGGCCATAAGGTTTTATAATTGATAAGATATCACTAGTTAAGGTTAAGATTTTAGTGTCAAACTTCTGGTTGCAGTTTTACCTTAGAGAAGTCATTCGGCATTCTGCTAATAAAGAGGAGACACACACAAAAGAAAAGAAAAGAAAAGAAAAGAAAAGAAAAGAAAAGAAAAGAAAAGAAAACAGGCATAGCACTTTGGAAGTGAAGGCAGGAAGTTTAGGAGTTCAAGGCCAGCCTGAACTAAATGTTACAGACAGACAGACAGACATAAAAAAATAAAAGCAGAAGTAAACTTAGGTAATAGCTAAGAACTCAGTACCCAGAATGTACTAAAGTGTACCACACATCCAGCCTTGAATTTCTTTTACTGCCTTGGCATCACTGGTGCTGGCCTATTAAAGTAAGAGTGATAATCTTAATTTAAATGCTAGGAAGTATTTTTAAAAGCATAGAATAAGAGCAGCAGAGGAAATGTAAATTTTATAATGTATAGTATGATCCTTAATCTACTTTTAGAATCAAAATCTCTTATTGATAATAAGCATTCCAGTAGAGGAACTTACTTCTAGGGAAATGAATATACTTATTCATGTGTACATTTTAAAGTGTGTTTTAGCAGTATTAATAGTATATGACTTATATGCTTACCATATTATAAAGGAGGGTTTGTTTTTAGCCATTTCTCTTCCTAGGGTTTATTTCCTTTAAAATGTCAAGGGTTTGTATGGTTTTCAATAGCTACTGCTCTCATGTTGTTACTCTTGCATTGATAACATAGACAGCACTTTCCCCCGTCTTAGTTAAGGTGTTTGTTGCTGTGAACAGACACCATGACCACAGCAACTCTTATAAACATTTAATTGAGGATGACTCACTTACAGTCTTAGAGGTTCAGTCCATTGTCATCATGGTGGGGAGCATGGAAGCGTACAGGCAGATGTGGTGCTGGAGCTGAGCGTCCTACATCTTGCAGGCAACAGGAAGTTGATTGAGACACTGGGAGGTACCATGAGTTCAAAGCTCAACCCCCACAGTGACGCTGTTTTTCCAACAAGGCCATACCCTGCTGTGTAATAATCCTCTTGTACACTGTAAAGATTTGGCACTCGATTGGTTTAATAAAGTACTGATTGGCTAGTTGCCAGACAGGAAGTATAGGCAGGGTGACCAAACTATGGGTGATGGGAAAGAGAAGGGTGGAGTCAGGAGTCACCAGCTAGACACGAAAGGAGCAGGAGATTAATGTGCCGTGCCCTGCCGTGCCACCATATGGCAAGGAGCGCAAATAAGGAATATGGGTTAATTTAAAATGTAAGAGTTAGTTAGTAATAAGCGTGAGCTATCAGCCAAGCAGTTACAATTAATATAAACCTCTGTGTTTATTTGAGAGTGGTTGTGGGACACAGGAAACACCCGTTTACAATACCCACTCTAACAAAGCCACACCTCCTAATAGTGCCACTCTCTATGAGATGATGGGGGCCAATGACATTCAAACTAACACATTCCACTCCCTGGCCCCCATAAGCTAGTAACAATAGCAGTATCATAATGCAAAATGCATTTAGTCCAGCTTCAAAAGTACCCATAGTCTTATCACAGTCTCAACAATTTTAAAGTTCAAAGTCTCTTCTGAGATTCATGCAATCTCTTAACTATAATCACCTGTAAAAAATCAAAACCAAAGAGCAGATCACATGCTTCCAACATATAATGGCACAGGATATACATTACCATACCAAAATGCAAGAAAGGGAGCACAATGAGGAAATACTGGGCCAAAGCAAGACTGAACCCCTCTGGGGAAACTCCAAATTCTGTATCTCCATGTCTGATGGCAAAGGGCTCTTCAGATCTCCAACTCCATTCAGCTTTTTTGACTACAGCACACTTCTTTCTCTTGGGTTCATTCCGCTCCCTGTTAGCAGCTCTCCTCGGCAGGTAACACACAATTCTGGCCTCTCTAACATCTTGGGTTCTCCAAGGCAATTCAGGCTTCAACTGCACAGCCTTGTGAAATAGCCTCTTTATTAGGCCTCCATTAAGGACACCCCTGACATGTGCCTGGCCTCGTTGGCATTCTTTTGGCACAGAGACAAATTCCATAATCCCTTTGTTCTATCCTTACTAAAGCCAGAACGATGTTGCTGAAGCTGCCAAGTTCTGCTGTTTACTGGAGCTGAAACATGGCCCCCTCATTGAATTACATCTTCACCAACTTTCTGTTTTTCACTGCCCTGAAACTTGCTCTGTAGACCAGACTGGCCTTAAACTTAGAGATCCACCAGCCTCTGCCTTCCCGGTGCTGGGATTAAAAGTATGCCCCACCACAGCTGACTCTAACCTTTTCTCTAGTTCCTTTTCACAAACTGGAAATTCTACTGGGATGGGGGGGGGGGGTGTCTTGCCCTGAGGTCACCACTCCCTAAATTCTATTCTTTATCCCTGTTATCTCTTTGAACACACGATTTAGCTCTATTACACTTCTTGGTATTCTTTTTCTCCTCAAAACTTACTTTCTGTAATTTACCTTGCTCAGCTTGCTCCTTTTCGTTATAAAAGAGTTACCACTAATATCCTCATGACAGAATCTCTATACCAGGCTGCTTTGAGATTTCTTCTGCCAATGGGATTAATCCAAAACTCTTCACTTTAGCCTCAGGCAGATTCCAGACAAGGTCAAAAAACAGCCACTTTCTTTACCAAAGTATCACAATACCAGTCTCTAGGCCACAGAGTAACATTCTTTACCTCTGAAACCTATTGATCCTCATAGCCCATCCAATCACATTCAACACCACTGTCTTCCATGCCCCTACTAATAATACAGTCCATTAAGCAGCTCTTAAAGTATTCCACTGCTTTCCTAACCTACAATACCAAAGTCCATCTTATTCCCAACAAAAGTATGGTTAAGCCTATCACAGCAATACCCTAGTTCATGGTAACTGTCCTGGAACTAGCTCTTGTAGAACACGCTGGCCTCAAACTCACGGAGATCCGCCTGCCTCTGCCTCCCGAGTGTTGGAATTAAAAGCATGCGCCACAACTGGCCAGCTGGTAATAAGTTTTCTGCCTCCCAATAAGTTTAAGGGCTGAAGCAGTAAGCTAGATCAATCCGAATTGGTAAAGTATAACAACAGGTTTATTTAAGCAAAGCAACTTTCTGCTGGTTTTTACAATCCCCAAAGATCTAGGCTTGAGAAGCACACCCCAAACGAAAGCAGGGAGATTTTATAGGTCATAGGTGAGGGTTGATGACGTGTCCTCCACAAGCTGGGTTTGTGCCCAAGTATGGTCAAAAGCCAAGCACCTTAGGTGAAGACTTGGGCAGCTGGCAACTTCAGGGGAGGAAGCTGCAGTAGCCACCAAGAATGCCAAACTGGACTTTTTGGCACCCTTCCTTTGTTCAGAGACTGCATGAGCTGGGTTTGGAGGGGGGGGGGAATGGTGCTTTCCAGATCATCCAGGGGAGTGCTGGAGGTTCCAGCTGAGTGAACACCTGGTTCCAACCTATCTTAAGGTTTCTAGTGCTGTGAAGAGACACTATGACCACAGCCACTTTTCTACAGGAAAGTATATTACTGAGGTTGGCTCACTTACAGTTTCAGAAGTTCAGTCCATTATCATCATGGTGAGGAATATGGAGGCATGCAGACAGACATGGTGCTGGAGCTGAGAGTCTACATCTTAGAGGCAACAAGAAGTTGACTGAGACTCTGGGCAGTATCCTGAGCATACAAAACCTCAAAGCCCACCCCCACAGTGACACACTTCCTTGAACAAGGTCACACCCACTCCAACAAAGCCACACCTCCTAATAGTGACACTTCCTATGAGATTATGGATGCCAATGACATTCAAACTACCACATTCCCCTTCTAGAGTGAATTAGGATAAGAAAGTCTGTATTACCCAGAAACACAGATAATCTACAGCTGTGTCCATTACTTGTTGAGCTGACAAGAAGCAGTTTAAGGGCAGAAGTTCCTTTTGTCTCTCAGTTTGTGGCTGCAGTCCATCATGGAAAGGACATCATGGTGGCAGGACTGGCTGGGTCCATGGCAGCCAGGGTATGAGGTCGCTTCCTCACATCTGTGTGGATCAGGAAACAGAGAAAAAGGGGGCTAGCAGTGCCCAGCTGGCTTTCGCCTACTCCTCTTTTGGTCAGTTCTGGACTTTGGCCTGTGGAATGGTGTCCCCCCCAGGCCGAGCCTACCACTGCAGGGACACCTCTCTGGAAGCACCTCCCGGACAGACCCAAAAGTGTTTCCACAGAAGCCCAGGCATTTCTCTTTCCCTTTCTTAAAATCCTACTTTATTTTTTACTGAAGTATATGTGTATTTGTTTTTGTTTGTGTGCATATGTGCACACACATCCCGCGTGCCTTCAACAGCCAGAAGAAAATCTCAGATCCCCAGACTGGAGTTAGAGGCAGCTGTGAGATGCCTGGTGTAGATGCTGAGAACCAAACTCTGGTCATCTAGAAGAACAGCAAGCTCGTTTAACTGCTGAGTGCTTCCGTTCTCTGTGTCCCTTAGGCATTTCTTCATCCAATAAAGTTGAAGAGCACAATTAGCCATTATAACCTAGAAATAAAACCAATATCAATTTTAGTTTCTTACTTTGTTTCAACCAAATTTGCCTGAGGGGGGAAAAAATCTTAATCACTAAATTTTCACCCTTAGGTAGTTTTGAAACTAAAATATATGTGGCACAGAAGAGAATGAAAAGCCAGAATTTAGGGCTGGGATTCTGTGTTACTTTGTCACTATAACAATGGAGAGGACTTGGTCATTGTCATCTAAGGTACCCTGCAGTCAAATCAGAATATGAGCGGGAGAGAGGCCCTGCCCTGCCCTACTAGTTTCTCAGTGGACCCTTTTTAGTAGCATCAAAACGTGACGATAGTTTTCTAGACAAAACAATAGATCTATAAATAACCACCCCAGCCCATCCCAGCTGAATTTAGTGCATTGACCGTGCTTTGGGACTAAGTAAGGAAGAAACATGGGCGATTTCTAAAGGGTTGGCCTTGTTGGCAGCTTTGATGTTAAGACAAGATTGTTGCCACGTGTTGTCATGCAGCTATAATGTCCATGACTCATCTTCGAGTCTTACCGTCTCTGCCTCCTTGGCTTCCCTGCAGTGATGGACTGACACCTAGAGTTATAAGCCAAATAAATGCTTTTTCCTTTAAGTTGCTTTCATCACATTTTTATCACACCCTTAAGGAAAAAAAAAAAACTAAAGGGCCAAGTGTCCCTCAATCTCTAAAATAAATCTGTATTCCTGTATGTTTCTCTCATTTATTATAGCAATGAAAAGCTAGCAAATACCAATGCTTATATTCGCATTATAAATAAAAATGGCAATAAAGTGCTAAAATAACACCCTTCACATATATTTACAAATAAAAATATTAGGAGAAGTAAAAGAAATATAGTTAAGAAACAGGATTAATGATTATTCAACTTTTTGAAGTTCCCCAGAACCATTTAAAATTGAAACGGTCTTCTTCTGAGAAAATTTCACATGTACATAATCTTAAATAAATTTCACATTGAACTCATAAACTCCAGAGAATATAAATCACTTGTGTGCCTATTAACCCCAACTTCTGAACCAATAGGTGAATCTAATATGACTCAGTGGCGATACATGGGGATTTAAATTAATTAAATGCACTAGAAACTTGATGCTCCATTTCTGTCAGCGTGTTAGAGCTCAGCGGCCGGATGTGAGGCCTCCATTTCAGATAAGCAGATCCAGAGCCCTTTGTAACTCTGTGCCTGTAACCGAGACGACAACTCCAGCTAGGCCCTCAGGACATTTTATAATCGTTCAGTGTTTATGTTGTGTCTTAGTAAATTCTCCATAGTGATAGTAAAACCCTTTCCCCATTTCTGCAGGCCCAGCGTTTAGGATGGGTGGAGCCCATCTCCTGTCGGCCTCATCTCTTGAGGCTAGCTTACATCTTTCCACTTTTCTTCTATCTACACTAAATAGACTGTGGGCTTTCCCTTAGTGCTTAATATAATGTGCTACAGAAATATCTAGTACCAACAATATAATCAGAACTTAAGTAGTGGACAAGGGAGTTTGTTTTGTTTTAGGAGCCTAGGCTCCCTTTGTTTGGATTTGTGTTGAGAAGTTTGCATCTTTAATTAGCCCACAGGAATTTCTAGTGCATACATCAGTATCTCACAGCATCTCATACATGCAGCATGCTCACTGTCAGTAGAAATAAGAATAGTTAAAACATTTGAGCAGTTTTTTTTTAAGACTCTGTTGTAGGGAGCTATAACTCTATATGTTGGTTGTTTGTCAGCTTGACACAGCAGAGTCATTTGGGAAGACAGAACCTCAGCAGGGAAAATGACTATTAATCTGGCCTGCAAGTCTGTGTAGTATTAGTGACTGATGGGGGAGGGCCCAACCTAATGTGGGCAGTGCCAACCCAAGTGTACCTAGGTTGTATAAGAAGCAGACTGAGCAAGCCATGAGGAGCAGCACCCCTCCATGGCCTCTGCTCCGTCCCTGCCCTGACATCACTCCACGATGAACTGAGATGAGGACATGGGAGGCAGATAAACCCTCTCCTCCTCAGGCTGATTTTGGTCGTGGTCTTTATCACCACACTGGAACTCTTTGCCTCCTGAAAACGCTTTGCTTGCTGGCCTTTCAAACAAGAGATTTAACTTTTATTGAGTTCATGTGTGTGGCGCCCATGTCTTTTGCTTTCCATTAACTTCTTCATTTAACCCTTCTGACAGTTTTTCCAGAGGAGCATTAGGAATAATAGGGACAGGCTGGAAGATGAAGTAACCCTGTCATTATGAGTAAATACAGTCCTCCAAGCTTTACTTCACTTACTTGGCTTTTCTTTAACGTGGTTTTAAAATCTATGGCATAAAATCTACCTGCATAACAAAATTTAAACTCTCATTGCTGCAGCTGTATGCGCATTGTTGTGCAGCACCTGTCCCCAACACTTGCGTCTACGTCCCTATTGCTCGGACCACTGGAACGCAGTACCCCACTTCCCACTCCTCAGCCCCTCAGCAGCACTCTGTGTGCTTCTGCGAGTGTCTGCCTGTAGACACCACGTCTAATAGACCCGTGTGGTGCTTCTCTTTCTGTCCCTGGTTTATTTCATGTATGATGCCTCAAGGGTTATCCTCCATGTTGTAACATATGATGGGACTCCACCCCCTTTTCAGTGTGTGTGTACCACTGTCCACACACGGGGTTCCGAAGACATTTCGTGGGAGTTGGTTTTCTCCTTCCAGTTATGAAGTTCACAACAGTGCCCTTACCTTCTACCCCATCTCTTAGGCCCTGAATTAACCCGTTTTTAAGGCTGAATAGTGTTCACTGAATTTGTCCACCCCTCGCTCGCTTATTTCTACGTCTCTGCTGTTATGTTTTACACTTCAGCACAGATGCGTCTTTTGAGATCCTGTCTTCACAAGAAGAAGGCAGGGGTCCTGTGAATAATCCATTTGCAATGTTTTCTGGAATCTTTTTCCTTTTTTTTTTTTTTTTTTTTTTTTTTTTTTTTTCTTGACCTGTTCTGGGACAGAATGGGCACCTCAGTAGCCATCTGAGGTCGGTGCATTGCGGTCACCACAATTGCTCTAGCAAACCTGGTTCCCTTAGCCGCTGCCACATTTTGCCGAGCTAGTGATTGAGTTTGCACTGTTTTCTGGAATCTTTAAACTGTTTTTTTTTTTTCCTAGTGGCTATCATATAGCAGGTTTAAAATCTTATCTCACTGTGGTTTTGATTTCCTTGGTAAGATTGAGCTGTCTCCATAAATCTGCTGCAATTTATTTATCTTCTTTGGAACAGAATCTGATCAAGTCCCTTGGCTGGTGGTTTTATCTGGTTTTGTTGTTTGGAATTTTGGTTGTGGGGCTTCTTATATGTGTCAGATATTAGCCCCTAGTTGTAGACTGTCGCCTCATTGCAGATGACATTTCAGAGTAGAGCACTTGACTTTCGTGGTACAGTCCCATGGCTGCCGTGGCTACTGGATCAGGCTGTTTTAGCAGAATCACAAGGCAGCTCACAGAGTAATCATCTGATCATCTGACATTCCGGGGATCTCCTCCTAGACTCAGTAAGGTCATCAATGCCCAGCATGGGGTCCTCGGCATTCAGCTCCCTTGAGATGCAAGGCTTTTGTAGTTATTCTTTTCATGCATTTCGTCTGAGCAGTTATCACTCTGTGTGAGAACTAGAGCAGACAGCCTGCTAGTTTGTGCATACAGGTGAAGTAAGCGTGGGGCCCAAGCGGAATCTCTAAGGTGCTTTTGGCCGAAAGAAGCTGGATTTGCAGCGCTCCCTTCTGTTTTTAGGATTCGAAGCCACTGCCGCAATGGGTTGTACATTGCTGTGTTTTTTGTCTTTTACCATGCTGTAAAATGTAGCTGTACTGCTCATTATAGCTGGAACTAAACCAACTGTTAGACCTTGTAAGGGAGTGACATCTGCTGACCCAGCACTTATTTGATGGCACTCTCTGTGGGAAAACAGACTATCTTTTAACTGGCCACCTGCTTGTAGCCTTTTCAGGTGTTGAGGATGCGCACATGCGCCCTGAGCTCAAGGGAGTCCCATTGCTAATGTTCTGAGCTGGTTTCCAGGGAGCAGTGTTGGGACAGCTACTGCTCTTCCTCCGTGTAAACTCAGGACTTGAAATCAGTATTTTTTTTTTTTTAAAGATTTCTAACACACAAGGCCCTGGGTTTGATTCCCGGCACCAAAAAGAAAAAGGCAGCCCCAGGAAGTGACACTCACTCGGTTAGGAAATTTTGCTCTGAACTGAAGCATGTAGTCAGGACCCGGGACTATTCCGTATAAACTCCCTGGATCTTGGAGTGGTTAATTTACTCTGCATTCCAAATGTTCTTTGCTGTAATGTATCCTTCCTTCCATGAAGACTATCTAAAAGTTAAATTCCAATAAAATGTAACATATCAAGGATAGACAAGGGACTGAGGTCAGTCTGAACTACGGAAGGAGACCCTGTCTCAACAAAATTAGAACAGATAAATTGTAACTGCTACAGTGACTAATGTTCATTTCTAGCTTAGAATTCACTGCAGTTTTCAGTCATTACTAATGGTCATTGTTGTGCCAAGGCCCCAGCACTAAAGAAAGACCAAGCTGTAAACACAGCTGCTCTACCCTTAATTCCAGGCAGGCACAGGTGTTTCTTAAAATGGGACTTTCCTAGAAACTTAACATTGGCGCTCTAGTTCAAAGAACCTCTGGCCTGTTGTTCATTCTTTCATGTCTTCATTTAACAAACATTTGTCAAATACCGACTTTGTTCCAGCCACTGCAGTCTACACCAGACGTATAAAAATAAGCCCTTGACCCTGAGTTCACAGAGCAACATAGTCATGGAGATAGATGCGTGTGTAGTCATTGATAACAGCAGTGAGACATGAAGGGATGGAAGGTCAAGCCCAAAGGGAACCATGGATTGCAGAGGCCGGCAAACCCGACAGTTCAGACCCAACACACAGAGACCACTTTCTGCTTCATGTCTACCAACCATCTGGACCTTCTGCGACCAAACCACCCACCCTATCCTGACACCAAACCTTTTCTCTCCTCTTTGTGTTGGATTCTGAAATCGTTGACTAGAACGTCAGTTCATACAGGGGCCTTGTCTTAGCCAGGGGTTCTGTTGCTGCAATGAAACACTGGGGCCAAAGCAAGCAGGGGAGGAAAGGGTTTGTTTGGCTGACGCTTGCACGGCAAGTCCATCATGGTGGAGGAAGCTAGGACAGGACCTCAAACAGGACAGGAGCCTGGAGGCAGGAGCTGATGCAGAGACCATGGAGGGGAGCTGTTTGCTCCCATGGCTTGCTCAGCCTCCTTTATTATAGATGCAGGACCAGCAGCCCAGGGGTGGCCTCACCCACAATGGGCTGGGCCTCCCCATCCATCACTGATTAAGAAGATGCCTTACAGCTGTATCTTAAGGAGGCATTTTCTCAAGTGAGCTCCCTCCTCTCTGATGACTCTAGTTTGTGCCAAGTGGAATAAGACCAGCCAGTACACTCCGCGAAGAGTGGACTACTCTGTCTCTCTTCCTGTTCTCTTTTTCCTTTACTCTCAGTGGCCAGTCAGTGAACAAGACCTGTTAGGGTCTGTCCACTGCTAACGTTGCTGCCCCACAAGCTCTCAGACTTAGTGTCTGTGCTACTTTTTCACATTAGTCTCCCCATCTTGAGACTTTCTTCTTCCCAGCTTACTCTCAGCAGTTTACAGCATCAAAGTAGCATGGAGGCATGGGGGTATGGGCAGGGTGGTGGGGGGGAGGGTGAGCATGAACAAAGTGGAAAGACATGTATGAAAATGCAATAGTAAATCCATGTGTTAACATGTTAACCTAAAAATAGCAAAAAAAATTTTAAAACTTTAAAGTAATAAATAAGTTATTTGTGTGGCTTTGACTGTGCCTCCTCTAAGGAAAGCGCTTACTCTATAGAGGAAAAGCTCCAGCCAGAGCGTGGGTCTAAATCCTCTCTCTGCCAAGGACTAGCTCAGATTACCTCTGTTCTGTTTTTATACAGCAGGATCAAAATGGAGACCCAGCGTTAGAGAACTCTAATCATGAGGATCGATGGAGCTAATGCTTTATAGGTAAAGTGCCTAACATTTGACCGGCATTTACTCACGATGACAGTTTTAGTCAGGTAGACATCAGGTCTGTTTAGTGTAGAAGACTTGCCCTGACACCCAGGATCAGCCAAGTGAAGGGGCGAAGAGTGGGCAAGTCAGTAAATGAGTTATTCCCCATGGCGGTGCTGGTGCCGTATTAGCAAGGCACTGAGTGGCTAGAGAGTCAAGGAGAGAGGGAAAATCCTATTTAAAAGTTCTGTTAAGCCTTTTATATAGTAGCTCCAATTCCCATACTCAGTAATTCCTAAACCATAGGTTCCTCAGACATAAAATTTTCACATCTGCGATTTCACTCTGTTCCTTTGCCGTGACAGGTAATTCTGTTTCAGTACGTGTGAATTTTGTGTCTGTTCACTCAGGAATCACTTGAGGAAAAGAAAAGCTGGGCATTAGCTATATAAAGGGAAGAAAGGGGGCCACAGAAGACCAGAGTTTACAGGAAATCTTGGGGGTGGGGGGCTAAGAACAGTCATGGAAGAAAATGTGGGATCCTGAGCCTGGTACAAGCACTGCCGGGAGAGGTGGTGTCAGGACACCCGAGAATGCACAGAAATTCAAAGTGGCTTATAAATACCTACAAATCCAAAACGGCCCTGGGTGTAGGTGGTAAAGGAGAATGCAAGTTGGAAACTGCCTTTGGTCCTAGGAGCAGACTAATGTGATATTTGAGTTCAGAGTGAACTGTGTTCATCAAATACTGCTTTCACTCCTCCTGTCTCGATTCTGTGTCAGTGACTTTAGGAAGTGACACACTGGGAAGGAGGGACAGCGGAGAGCTCTGCTGGTGACCAGTGGGGAGTGCTCGTTTCGCTCCTGCCGCTGCTGCTGGTGCTGGAGGCTCTTACTGTATGCTTGTTTTCTCTGGTCAGACAAAGGAATTTGCAAATATTCCAATCAAATTTTGGGAGAATTTAAGCAGGGCTTGTTGCTACGTATCTGTTAGGTGCTGTTTGCTAACATTACCTTTTCTTAAGGTATCTGTTTTCTTGGGGATTATTTCTCCTTGAACAGTCCCATGCATGTAGGCAATGTATTTTGATCATATTCTCCCCTAGCTCTTCTCTTCCACGCCCGCCCCTGAACCCCTCCCACCATGCCTCTCAGCCTCATGTCCTCCTCCTCTTCTCTTTTTTTTTTTCTCTTTAATAATCCACGAAGCACTTTAATAATTAGTGCTGTCCTGATAAGTGTAAGACCACCAGTGGCCACGCCCCTGAAGACAACTGACCCATCCTCCCACCAGCAACCACCAGTGCCTCAGCTATGGGTGGGGCCTTATGAGGCCTCATCCACATGCTTGATTGTCTGTGGGTACCCTCTCGTTCCAAGAGGGCAGCAGCCATTCGGGGTCCAGAAGACAGCGTTTCTCAGCACTCTCCCTCATCCCCCCTCTTCAGTCCAGTGTGGCCCTCTGATGTTCCCTAAGCATTGAGATGGGGAGATTCCATGTCTTCTTTAAAGCCATGTGCTGAAGTTCTCATTCTGAGCACTTGGGCAGTATCTGCAGTAACTGGTACCAGCTGGACATGCTGCCCTTGTTGCCCTCGGCTGGCAGAGGGTTGCTAGCAGTGGCTTCATTAGCAGCTCCTCTAAAGTGCTTGCACGTTTTAAACACACCCCTACTGTCGTGTTTACTCAGCATCCTCTCTAGTGCTAATACAGAATTTTATGAGCATATAACAGCTTGATTTAGGAGACTTTACTACGACTAGAGTGTGTGGGAATGACACACTAAACATCTCCTGTGGGACACTTCTCTCTCCGCTGTTCTGAGCCATCCTGCTTCCGGCTTTGCCTGAATGTCCTCTGTCACTTTCTCTTTGTGCTGTTAACTTAGCTGTAGCTCGTAACAAACCGTGAGCTCTTCTGAGAAGACACACCGAGCAAGACTGCACAGAAGACCTGCAGTCATAAGTACTGAGTCAGGGTTTGATGGTGGTGGATCAGTGCCTCCATCTATGTGACTGAGCTGATCTGGGCCATGCTCAACTGTGTACCAGTGACATTTACTATTACTCAGTTAAGAATGTTTAAGTAATAAGGTAAGAGTAAAAATAAGAAATAAAATGCAACAGAAAAATATTGGTATTAACCTAATTCTGAAATTCATCTGCAGAATAGCTCTCTTTTTTTTACTACTGGGGATTGACAGTGGTGCTCACATGTGTTAAGTAAGCTTCCTATCACTAAACTGTGTCTCCGACCCTCATCTTAACTTTTATTATGAGGCAGGGTCTCATTAGTTTGCCCAGGCTGGCTTTGAACTCACTCTGTAGTCCCAGCACGATTTGAACTTCAGATCCTCTGAAGCACAATTAATAAAAACTGAGAGAAAAATTTGGGTTCAACTTGAAGATCCGAAAAACAAAACAGCCAGCCGCTGGCTCTTACCTCGACCTCAGTATGAAATGGCGATCTTGTCTCTGGGAATCTTAGAATGAGACTGAAAGTCTCCTCCTGTCTTATATTCCTCTCTAGGACCGGGATTAAAGGCATGCACCGCCCAGTTTCTGTGACAACTAGTGTGGCTACTGGGATTAAAGGTGTGTGTTACCACTGCCTGGTCTGTAAGACTGACCAGTGGGGTTGTTTGACTCTCTGATCTTCACGCAAGCTTTATTTATTAAAATACAAATGAAATGCCACTACAGTCCTCCTGCCCCAGCCTCCTAGCATCCAGCCCAGCAGTTGTCTCTCGCTGAGGAAAGTTCCTTTCCTTATGCAAGTGCAAAGGCTAAACCCTAGTTTCCATTCCCAGTTACTGCCTATTTAAAAACTGGAATAAGATGGCAGGCCCAGGGTTCCACCGTGGCAGACTAAAGAGAGGTCCAGGCACAACCGCCTGAGTGTCACACCCTGAAATCAGAGACACAGAGACACTAAGCCCGTGAAGACACTGAGCGACATAAGAAAAAGGACGCATGGGGCGAGGAAAGTGTTTACTGTGTATGTACTGAGTGTCTAACACTTGGCTCACAAAAGCCTTGCTGTGACACATGGCTGTGAAATGAGCAAATGACAGACATAACACAGAGAGTGCTACTTGGCCACTTAGCACAAGCTCTTTCAAGCCAGTGTAGGAAGTGTGTTCTTTATACATGGCATGGGAGTAGAAATGAGGGCGTTTTCAGATGTATTAGAAAGAGCCTCGCATGGGCTGTATGATCACTTACTAAGTCATGTGGTCACTGGGACACCAAGCCAGCTGTTGCTGATTCCACTTCCTAGTACTCTGAATGCAGCCACTAGCCAGGACCCAAGAAGAAAACTTCAACAGCTACTTCAACAAATGCGTTTCCCCCATTCAAGCAAAGCGCGGGGCTCCAAGGTCCTTTGCAGTATGGCCATAGCTGTGTTTAAATAAGAGCAGGCTCTCTCTGGTGCTGTGTTTTTGGTTTTGGGGTTTTCTTCTTTTTTTAACATGTAAAATGCCTTCAGATTCCTTCCATGCAGAAGGTAAGAAATCGTCCATCTGAAGAGCAGGCTTGGTTTCAGTTTCTTTCTTCTTCTCTTGTGCCTCTCCCAGACAGTGAAGATTGCATCCTGGAGCCGCTCTCCCTGCCAGAAAGCCCAGGTGGCTCCACCGCTTTAGCGGGGCCTCCATCTGTGCCTTGTATTTTCTGTGAAGAACATTTTCCCGTGGCTGAACAAGACAAACTTTTGAAGCACATGATTATTGAGCATAAGATTGTCATAGCTGATGTGAAACTGGTTGCAGATTTCCAAAGGTAAATTTTGGTTTTGTCTCTAAAAAAACTAAATTTGTTCTTGACTGGAATATGGTTTCTATCTTACACAGAGAGTAATCTCTACACAGATATGGAAAATCATGCTCAGGGGGTTTTCTTTAGATATTTTTATTTCAATCTTTTATTGATGAGCATCTAAATCATGATTAATTAAAAAATGTATTTCCTACTGAGGAGACCTCGCAGTAGTTGCTGACTTGGTAATTACCAAGAGCATAGAGTTTGGAGAATCTGAAAAGGCTCCATTTTGTTGGAAAGTGACGAGTGGCCTCAGCGTTATAATATAGTGTAGATTGTCTCTCAGGCCGCCGCGTCATTGCCTGGCAGCAGCCTCGTTCTCGCCGTGGGTCTTCTAAAGCAGCAGCCTGCATTATCGGCAGTGGAGAAGACTATGGCAATAAACAGGCAAGCCTGGGCTGGAATGCGGGCCTCTTAGCCTCGTGGTGCGGAGCAGGCGGGTTAATGCAAGCACTGGTCTCTTGTTTGTCAAGTGAGACTAGCACCTGCCTGTGACGTGCTGCGCATCTGACAGAGGAGAGCCAAACTTATTTGTCTTTTGATTAGTGATGAAATTGTAGTCTTGCATCTATAGCTTCAGGTTTCAGTGGCCTTTATACTAGTCTGAAAACCTAATTATCATTTATTTATTAGATTAGAATTTCAAGAAAATTTCACTCAAGTTTCCACTCTATCTAGATTTTTAGAAAGACAGCTTGTTTAAAATTGAAATAGCCAGCATTCCAGTAGGGGCAGTCCAGCTGTCCTCATTCCTGATGTCCTTCCCAGATGCCTGACGCCAGCAGGGCTATGTGCAGCATGCCTGCTGTGATGTGGACCCTATACCCAGCATGTGTGCACCAGCAGGGCTATGTGCAGCATGCCTGCTGTGTCCATGTGGACCCTATACCCACCATGTGTGCACCAGCAGGGCTATGTGCAGCATGCCTGCTGTGATGTGGACCCTATACCCACCATGTGTGCACCAGCAGGGCTATGTGCAGCATGTCTGCTGTGATGTGGACCCTATACCCAGCATGTGTGCACCAGCAGGGCTATGTGCAGCATGTCTGCTGTGATGTGGACCCTATACCCAGCATGTGTGCACCAGCAGGGCTATGTGCAGCATGTCTGCTGTGATGTGGACCCTATACCCAGCATGTGTGCACCAGCAGGGCTATGTGCAGCATGTCTGCTGTGATGTGGACCCTATACCCAGCATGTGTGCACCAGCAGGGCTATGTGCAGCATGTCTGCTGTGATGTGGACCCTATACCCAGCATGTGTGCACCAGCAGGGCTATGTGCAGCATGTCTGCTGTGATGTGGACCCTATACCCAGCATGTGTGCACCAGCAGGGCTATGTGCAGCATGTCTGCTGTGATGTGGACCCTATACCCAGCATGTGTGCACCAGCAGGGCTATGTGCAGCATGTCTGCTGTGATGTGGACCCTATACCCAGCATGTGTGCACCAGCAGGGCTATGTGCAGCATGTCTGCTGTGATGTGGACCCTATACCCAGCATGTGTGCACCAGCAGGGCTATGTGCAGCATGTCTGCTGTGATGTGGACCCTATACCCAGCATGTGTGCACCAGCAGGGCTATGTGCAGCATGTCTGCTGTGATGTGGACCCTATACCCAGCATGTGTGCACCAGCAGGGCTATGTGCAGCATGTCTGCTGTGATGTGGACCCTATACCCAGCATGTGTGCACCAGCAGGGCTATGTGCAGCATGTCTGCTGTGATGTGGACCCTATACCCAGCATGTGTGCACCAGCAGGGCTATGTGCAGCATGTCTGCTGTGTCCACGTGGATCCTAACCCAGCATGTATGGTTATTTTTACTAGACTTTGATGTTGCCTGGTCATAGAAGAGAGCAAGGAAGTGTGAGTGACGTGTGTCACCAACTACTAAACTAATTCTTGCATGTTTTCAGGACCAACACATTGTGCATCTCTTTCCCCTTTGTTATTCTTTACTTTTATATTAGAATAGTTGTTATTAGAATATCATAGGAGCTTTGCTAAATATAATACTTTTTCAGGATGTATTCCAATCTGTTCCTTTAAGACACTTCTTAAGCTAGACATTTTCCAACTCGTTTTTTTCTCCAAGTAACTATGACAGGACTATTAAATGAATATGTCTTATTTTCCCCAGGTAACTATGACAGGACTATTAAATGAATATGTCTTATTTTACTTAGCTTTCTTTGTTATAAAGTCATCTGTTTACCATATAAACAAAAATTAATTTAATGGAACCAAAATTTCATCTCCAAAACAGTCATTGACCATATGTGATCAGTTCGGTTAGAGTCTTCTCAACACAGTGTAACTTACTCCAGCCTCAGACAAGAAACCTTAAGGACTGGGGAAGCAGCGAGAGTGAAGAGCTTGGTTGACACGGATGGATCCTCTCTGCTCAGAGAAAATCTGGTCCTTCGAAGCATGAGTCAGAAAGGTTTTAAATAAAAGACATGGGATGGGTTTGATTCCTTTTTTTTTTTTCAAGAGGCTCTCTGTGTAGCCCAGGCTGGCCTCGAGCTCACATTCCTCTTCCGTGGGCCTTTAAATGCTAGGGTTACAGAGTGACACCACCATTCCAGCCCCAACTTGTGTGTTCTAATAAGTAAGCCATAAATTTTCATATTCAACATACTTGACACTCTTTATTGAAACATAGTAAGTATAAAACTTTCTAGGGCAGAGGAAATAAAACAAAACAAAACTGAAAATCTCCCCTTTGAGGCCATTTAACATTTATTTAGAGTGAGCTATTTTCTGGCTTTCTTTGGTAGATAAAGTTGTGCCAGAGGATAAATGTTAACTCTGTAATTTCCTATGTTCCATTCATTCAGTGCTCCTTGGATAATAACCATATTTCAACCCGTCATACTTTTATCAGTAGGTGTACAAACTAAAGTGCAGGCCAGAGCAGGCAAGATGCAGCCACAAAGATGTTCTTGTATGTTTCATGGGACGTGATTTGAAATTCTTTTCAACAAAAGTATTTGTTGATTACTTACCAGTTATTTTTATGACTTTTTAATAAAGTGTTGAAGTGTGATCATGACTGTCCTCTCAATAAAGAATTCATACCACGTATTTCATAAAAACTTTTATATATTGAGTAGCTATAACTGTAACCTTGGCTAAACTAGAGAAGTAAGGAAAATGAAGACAAGAAGTACTACATAGTCATATAACTTTGGAAGTTGTATGCCCCAAGAAGTGTGTCTTGAAGACTTGCTGTCACTAAGCTGTCGATTGAATACAATTCCTCTTTGTACCTGTAATTACCACAAGAAAATGTATAAATGGATACCCCTGAGTTCTGGTTAAAAATTGCAAAGATACTACCATGAGTTTATGACATTCTAAACTCAGATGTAAGCGTGGACTGAATGCATGTAGCTGTGCAGTCACTGTGTGATGTGGAGCGTGCACCCATGCGTGTAAGTTGTATGGTGGTTTGCGGTTCTCTCTTGAAAGGTCAGCCACCTCAGGCACCTGGTCCTGCCATATCTAGATTTGCATATTCATGAGCATAAATATCTGTATATTTCAGTTTGAATAACAATTCTTGTCCTATTCTTGACATCTCTAACACAGGTTCCACTATATTCCTTTATCCATGTCACAACTTTGCAGTGGAAGATGGGCTAAGCAGAACATTCCCCAGCCTCTTGTCTGTGTGTGTGTGTGTGTGTCTGTCTGTCTGTCTGTCTGTCTGTCTGTCTGTCTTTGTGTCTGTATTTGTGTGTGTGTGTGCATCTATGTTGTGTGGAGGCCAAAGGTCAACATAAGGTGTCTTTGCTCATTGGTCTCTACCTTGTATTTAAGATAGGGTTTCTCCGTGAACATGGAGCTCATAGATTCAGCTAGACTGTCTGATCAGTAAGTTCCAGGTGTCTCTCTGTGTCTATGCACCCACCACCATCTCTAGCACTGAAGCTTACAGATTCGGGTGCACAGCTTTTATGTGGGTATAAGGTATATTTTCCTGACTGAGGCACCTGCCCAGCCCTGAGCTTCTTTCCTTTCCTTTTTCTCCTTTCCCACCCAGTCTTTTCCAGGGCAGGATAGTTAACTAATAGAGTGAACAGGAATAGCTGTGTAGAATAATACCAAGGAATGGAAAGTGCTGGAGTTGGCCAAGGAAATGATGTTTTGTCTCTTTTGTAGATGCATTTCTCTTAGCTACTTTGCGGGATATACTATCCCTTCCACATCTAAGGCATATGGAAGCCAGTGGGTTAGCCACATGTGCAGTCTTTGTAATTCAAGCTGAGCTAGAGCTTAACATTGTCATTTTCTGATCTGTGGATAAAGTTAGAATTATTCTGTAAGGAATGCTTCTCCTCCTGCACATTAGATTCCCAGGGTTGCTAGACACGAGGAGCAAGAACTAAATATGTGCTTCTGTCTTACTGCTCATGGCCTCTTTCCCTGTGCATCCTCGTCTTCTGTTGGCCATTTTTATTTACTTGCCAGCTCATATCCTGGTTCTCTTTTCCTCAGATCTCTCTCAATCTTTTCTAATCTGGCACTCCCCTGCCTCCAGAACACCATGAGGTGACAAATATGCTGAAAGAAGAGTAGAAGGACACAGATGTGGGGAGCTGCTGGCTAGAGAACCCCACAGACGTCCCCACGGACTCACCCACATTCTCGCAGTGTTGACTTTGGTAGACCATTGCTAGATGCTGTATCAAGCCATTTAAATGTCCAGATCCTACACTTTCTATGTTCTTCCAGTATTTCAGTAAATTTCATCCTTTTTTTTTTTTAAACAAAGCTTTGTGTCTTTGGTGTAACTTGTTTTTCTTATCTGTAATTTGTGTGTTCCAATAAACTGTCAACAATACTGTCAGTCCTCCCATCTCCTGCTCGTCCTGAGAAGACCACATTCTCCTGTTGGTGCCCTCCGTCTGTGAGGTGACACTGTAATTCATCCTGTAATAAAGGACGAGCAGCTTGGCTGAACCGTGTCATTTACTTTCTTCCCGCACATGTACAAGACTGGGTTCGGATTTGCTTTTAAGTTTAGCCCATATGCTACTTCTTCTAACTCTGCTCATTAAATATGAAATGTTAGCTCAGCTGTTTTTCCAAAGGCTACATTTCATTTATTTTCGGCACAGTGTGGGCATTTAGACGCCTGCCTAATTGTCCAGATGTTGACTGTATGCTGATATCTCAGTTTACTGAAGATGACCGCTCAAGCTTCTCTTCATCTTCTTGGGTGTCGTAAGCCTATCCGATTCTCACATTGTCTTTAGATTTATTTATTATTATGTGTTATGTATGGATGGTTTCCCAACCCGTGTGTCTGTGTACCACAAGAATGCCTGGTGCCTACAGAGGCCAGGAAAGAGCATCATATCCCATGACTAGAGTTACAGATACTTGTGAGCCACGATGTGGGTCCTGGGACTCAAACCAGGATCCTCTGGAGGAGCATACAGTGCTCTAAACTGCTCTGACCCCCTAATTCTTACATTTTCATTACATGTCAACTATAAAGTTACTTTAGAAAACTCCATTGTCACAATAAAATAATTCACTTTAACTATGTGTGGTAGCATTTGCCTGTAACCCCAGAATTTAGAAAGTGAAGGCCCAACGATGAGGAATTCAAGGCTAGCCTCAATAACATAGAATGTTCAAGGCTCTTCTGTGTTATAGAGAGCCTGTATCAAACAAACAACCAAAAGAAACTCATTTTGACTTTCTTACATACCTGTTTATTGAATGTCAAAGTTGTAAGGTTTACTCATTTCATGCCTTTGTAGAATAGTGTGGTTTTATTAAATATATATCTCATATCTGCAATGCCCCACTGCCTTTCTCTTCACATTTTCTCTAGCAATTCAGTTAACATCTGCTTTTTAATGTGGTGTAATTAGACATTCTTGTATGATCCTATCATTTGAGAGTTGTATATTGAGTCTCATCATCCTTCTGAATATCATTTCTTAGGTACATTTTATATTGGAGAAAAAGGTTCACTGAACAGCCCATCACAGATTTTTGCAGCGTGATAAGAATCAATTCCACAGCTCCATTTGGTAAGACCATGAGTTGAGTATCCACGGAAATCAAAACTCATACAAATAATCTCACTCCCTTAAATTACACTTGCTCTCAATTGCATGGTAGCTGAAATTAAACTGATGTTTTAAATTTTGCTTGACTAAATCTACATCAGAATTTTATACCATATACTAATGGGCATACACACACACACACACACACACACACAGTGTAAGCTACAAGATGATGTTGGCCTCTACCACTCTTTATCTTTTGAGTCCAAGTCTTTCACTGAGCCTGTAGCCTGTCAGTTGCATAACTAGCTGGCCAGCAAAACCAAGGAACCCAGCACCCCGGGGAGGCTCCAAGTCAAGGTCCTCGCTTACACAGCTAGCGTTTCACTGACTGAGCCCCCTCTCCACCCCTTCACAGCCACACGATTTTAAAGAAGTAAATATTCCTGGAATTTTCATTTTCTCATCTGTTGTTCTACTGTCTCCACAGAAGAACAGGACAACTACTTCTTGTTGTGTGATGTGTTACCGGAAGACAGGGTCCTCAGAGAGGAGCTTCAGAAGCAGAAACTGGTAAGAGCTCAAGTGTGACTGCTGTGTTACAAGTCCAGACAAAAGTCAGTCTTGTTCGTCCCTTTTCCCACCTTTACGTAAGGAGATTTGCAAGCATGCACAAAATAAGAGCCTCCACGTACGTGTCGTGAAACACAACATTGTATTCTCTTGACTGAAGTATTCACTAGAAATGCAGAGAGAGCCTTGCCTCTGTTTCCCGAGTTATCCCCAACCTGAAAAGACATCTACATACCCTCACTAATTCTAGATGCTTAGCACACACCGCGGGAGAAAGGCACTCAGCTAATCCAAATTGAATTGGCTAGCCTTTTTTCCTTGTCTTCTTTTCACTGGGATGTGCTCTGTGCTGGCATTTCCTTCATGCTCGGTTATGAATTACGTGCCTGGCTCAGTCACCATAGTAGCCTTTCTTATTTTGTTTTATCCACAAGCAAGCAAATCTGAAAACCTCAGCATCTTTATTCTTTAAAAAATGATAACAGCATATAAAAAGCATAAAAGTTTTATCCTTGTAAGTTAGCTGAAGGCGAAGGTGTAAATCACAACCAATCCCACACCAGTTTGGAATTATGATTAATAGAATGGTTATTTATTTAAAGGGGAAAAAACTTACAGATCACTGTGTCAGACAACAGCCCTCTGCGCAATCAGGAAGGGAGTCTAGTCACCAGGAGAGAGAGGGGAGGGAAGTGGCCGCTTTTTTAAAGAGAGAGACCACGCCCCCAATGGGCTGGTATCTCAGCGGCTATTGGCTGGAGGAGCGGAAGGAGCTCCGGCAACAGTTAGCTGTGCATTTTTAATGTTAATTTTATTTTAAAACACTTTCCTATTTATGATTTGATCTTGACTGTTATTTGCAATTGGCTAATTTTCCTTTAGCAGTTTCTTATAAGTTTTCCTTTATGTTTAGATCTTATTAAGTACATTATAAGGAGACTGTGAATTTAATTATCTTTGCTGTGTTCTCAAGAAACGCCTCAAAGGAGAAAATACAAATAAAAATTAAACTACTGTCATGTGTAGAGTCTCCACTTTATACAGTGGTTAGGCAAAGAATCCAAGGTATAGTTCATATCGTAAGAGTGTACATATAAGAATCCACATATATGTCTTAGTAACACATGATGCAGAGTGGCTTATAGAATTTTGAGGATTAGGCGAAGCAATGCATGTAATACTCTTAGAATAATACTTGGCATGTGGAAGCATTCGGGAAGTATTAGCCAGTAACAAAATAACAATACAGTGTCTTAAGTATTGGGATGTAGAAAGACGGCAAGTTGTAAAGACGTCAGGAGAGATGTATTTGGGCCCGAAGATTCCAGGTGTGTCTGAGAAAGCGGAAGACTGAGCCGTCTGAACTGGGGGAGCCGAGGCAGGCTGCTGCAGGGAGACGGTGCTGAACTGGAGCTGGGCTGCACGATAATAATGTGGACTCCTCACCCGTCAGTGTCGCAGGAAGGAGACAGTGAAGGTAGAAGTGCATTTAAGGCTGTCAGATTCTAGGAAAGAGCAAACCTACTTGGAGATTCAGAAAGATGCTAACGATTCCTGAGCACCAGCCTTTCAGTAGGTCTGTTCACACTGGGAGGTCATTCTGGCGGTGAGGAAAAAGAAGTTGCTCGGATTCCCAGGAGAGATGAAAAAGGAAGTTGTTGCTTTCGTAGTCATTTGCTCGGCATCCCGCGTCCCTTGTACTGTTATTCTGGGCTTTGGTGCTCACTGTCTCGGGTGTTCCCACTGTGCTAGTACTGGAGATTGGGAATGCAGAGGTTTACAGTGTCCATCAACACAAAGTGAGAGAGACTGACTTAGAAGCAGGAAGACAGATCAAATTTGCAATCTCCCCGTTTCCTGCTCCATCATGTGGAAGTTCCAAGTTAGTATGGCTGGTCCTTCTTAGAGAGTTGCCAATGATTACAAGATACCTCTCATGTATAAAAAGATGTTTTGATCAATAGGACATATTTATGGGAGAAAAAAATTCTGAAGGAACTACAGAGTTGGGGAAGGTTCTGGAGGATCTGAGTAGCCTACACCCCTCCCCTAGCTTCCAGTAAAAAGGCTTTTCCCTAGATCTTTTTCGTTATTCTGGCTCTTATCCAGCTGGGCTGATGTCAGTGCATGGGCCTCCGTGATGGCTCTCCCACACTGAAGGCCTGACTGGTGCTGATGGGGAGTAGGCAGAGTGAGTAGCCATCCATCCGATCCGTCCTGCTCGCTTCTGGACCCAGCTCTAAATTTTCCTTTATCAAGTGTCTCTATGATGATTTATCATCAGCATTTTAAGTTTAATATGCCTGAAAACGGAGCTTTCTTTCCCTGAACCAGAGCTTACTGTGTCCCTGCCCTCCTTCTTGTTTTTGGTTGGTTGGTTGGTTTTGGTTTTTTCAGAGGGTTTCTCTGTGTGTCTCTGGCTGTCCTGGAACTCAGGAGGAAGACATAGCATCACTCAGCTGGAAGGAGGGGGTGCCCATGAGGGTAAGAAGGATGCTTCTTAGACCTTTGGTTGTATGCCTCGTCCTTAATGACTGAGCCATCTCTCCAGGCCAGAGAAGGGTTTTCTAATAACTATTATAAATGGCAGCTGTGACGACTCTAAATAATTTATGAAAAGTTTAGCGTGCCTAGCAGTTTAGTCCTCTGGAGAGAAAGTGTGTCTTATCTTTAAACCCCTTTCATATCTCTCACCTCACTCCACAAAAAAGCAACAAAATGAAATTTCGTGTCTCCCAGTGAGAAGAGTTTTCCTTCCCAGGCCACTTTTCTTTGTAGTTTTTACAGATTTTTAGTAAAAGATAATATTATTGTCTATCAATCTGCCTAAATTAAAACATAAATATGCTTCTATAGCTTTCTCACCTGATGCCTGTCTTTGTAGAACATTGTAAGTTCTAGTACTGCATCTGGAATAAATCTTCCCAAAATCAGCATAGGATGGCATTTCCTGGTGAATAGAAGGTGGTTAGTAACAGTCCAGCATAGCCTGAGTTAGCACGAGTGGCCATTGAATGATTTTAGCCTTTGAATTAATTATGAGTTCAGAACCCGAACAGTATCTGCCTCCTAAGTTTATCATTTTGAGCTTTTTCCTCTGATGCCTAGAGTTTACAAGTCATCTTCACATGTACATTCACTGTATGGACTTGGCAAGGCTATATTGTTGTTGCTATTCCAATGTACGGACAAAGTCAGAGGTGTCAGGGAATACGGGATGTGTGCACTTGTGGCTTTTAGTGAGCCAATCGGAAGGGGCGCAACTCGGACTGTTTTCTAACCCCAAGCATCCTCTATCAAGTCTGGTCTCTCTTCTTAAGCAAATGTCTTGTTTTTAAATTGACATTTGTTAGAAAAGAACATAAAAAATATGTAAGGAAATAGAAATGGGTTTTCATTGGGAATTTTTAAAAGAAATTCTGATTTATTATTTTCTTAGATCAGCAGTAGATAGGAATTTTATTCCCTTGGACCTATGCTGCTTCTATTTTCTTTTAAAATTTGAAGACTATGTTTTCAGAGTTTCTCTATCCACTAGAGAAAGGTGGGGCTGTGGATGACCCAGCCAATCCCGTCTCGGGCAGATAGCACTGTCCTGAGACACATCATGCTGATAACTCTCTAATGAATGTGGTCAGACAAATGGACATTTTACAGTCACTCAACGCTACCTATTCAGTTTCTAATTTCCTTTATTTTTACCTAAACTAGATTTTTTTATGTGTATTGAAGACAGAATACTGGCTTTTTAACTTTCTCATATCTTTAATTCTTACATTTTCTTATTATCCTACACATCTGCCTACCTTTTTATGATGATAGTATGCTTCTTGTGAATGATTAATACATTTTTTATGTTTTAGTTCTTTGCTTGGCCGGCAGGGGTGAGAGGTCTTGCCATAGACTTTATTGAGCTCACGGTTGCCTTTGCTCACCTATCCCGTGTTTTTGTTATAGGTGTGCGCCGCCCCTGGATCTAGTCCATCTTTAAGATGTTCTGTCTGTTGTCCCTTCCTCACTTTCCAAAAGCTGCCCGATGAGACTCACCATCCCTTGCAGCAAGCAGATGGTTATTGACACTCTCTGCAGCTTCAGAAAGGGTGGGAGATACTGATGTCTTTTATGAAGGTGAAATATTAGTCAGATTAAATCTCGTGGGTTGGGGGAGTAAGAAACCATCCAGTAAGTTTCCCTTCGAGGAGTGTGGGCATGTCTCAGTGGTACAGTGTGCTTGCCAAGCACGTGTGAAAGCTTGGGCTTAATCCCCAGCCCTGCGGAATTTGACAGGGCGTGGGAGAAAAGGCGGGACTTCCTCTGCGTTTTTTTCTTTGTTTGTTTGACTGTTTTTGCTCACTGTCACGGATGGTCTTGTTTGTCCGTTAAGATGCTTTGATTTTGTAGCAAAGGTGACTTTCTACTTCTGTCACAAAACAATGACCAAGTTTTATTATTTTTACAAAAGCATGGGATGCCATTGATAATCGTTGATAGTCCTTCTCGTCTCTGCTGTGCTTTAGTATATCAAATGAGAAATACTACTCAGGTCATCAAGTTATTACGGATCTTCCTTTCCTAGTACCCTTTAGCATCTTTGACACTTGAAAGGAATTCTTTTGTGGGGATGGATTGCAGCTTTCTGCCAAGCCAGAAGACTTCTAGAACGCCTGGATAAGCCATATAAGATCGACTCAGAGAGCAGCTTTGTGCCCGCATCTCTCCACAGACTGACTCATGGTCCATTGACCTTTAAGCTTTAGTGAATTTCCTATGCTTTTCTGATTCCTGCATGCTGGGTGTTCACATGAGGATTGTGATTGGGGAAGCTCAGTTTCGGCTAATGAGATGATGCTCAGAGGCCTGATGACCTGAGTTCAATCCCTCGAACCCATGGAAGGTAGAAGGAGAGAAACAACGCCACAGAGTTGGCCTCTAACCTCTATATACCACCATGATGCGTGTATGTTTGGTTACACGTGTGCGCTCATTCACACACACAGACACACTAACTTTTAATTAAAAGAAAAAGTGAGTTTTATTAGATTACTGTGTGTGGTTAAAATGAAAACAGCATCTTCCTGCCAGAAGACATAAGAAGTGACAGAGAACAGAGGGAGGTGGCGTCGTTAGCCTACCTCTGTTTGAGCCAATTGGAAATCAGTTTCAACGGCCTATATAGAGTTCACGTGCGCAGACCCTAAAACCCTACCAGTTAAAATTCCCCAGTCTTTTCACATTTGTTTAGAATAGAATGCAGACTCCTGGGAACCTCAGAGGCTCTGGTCCTGCCTCTCCTCCTCTCACACGTCTCGCCCAGTCCACTGCAGCCGTCCTCCGTGGGTCTCTGCTCCCCACACACCCGTTCTGATGCCCAGTGTCTGTTTGCTCTGCTTGCTGCGTTGCTGTCCCGAATCGGGTGGCTTTTCTGATGGGGAAGGGAGGGTTTTTGGAGAAGACAGTAGCAAGGCAGGTCTCTAGAGCAGCATTGCAGGCCGATGTGCATTGGAAGAGCTGCAAGAAGACTGAGGTGTAGAATGGCTCACATCGCTCACTGAGATGATGTAGAAAAGGAGGCCTTCAGCCAAGAATTAACTTTCACTCCCAACTGTAATGTTGTGGAAAAAAGACACATGATTATATTGATGGATCAATTTATTAGAAGTTATTGCTGGATAAGGAATATCATGACCCTACACTGAATGGATGTTTGTATTTGTAGTATTTTTACCCTAATTCACATTTTCCTTTGCTGTCCCTGTGTCAATCCCCTGTGACTCTTCACCTGCAGCTTTATTAAGGTTCCCTGTGCTTTCAGCTTGTGAATAAAGGTGAGGACTCTGCACTGACCTCTTTGCTACTCCGCATCTATGAGACAAATGTCCGTCCAGCTTGCTATTGTGACTCATTGCCTAATGCATAAGCTGATCTTGTATTCTTACTACTGTGGTTCTTATCCAAGCCAATTCTGTAATGAAAATTCCATCTCATTATACCAACTGCTTTGAGAAACTCAAACTATAACATCTGTGACATTCACGTCATCTCTCCAGTCTGCAAACCTACAAATGAAGCCTAACATATAGCCCCGCATGAAATTTCTTAGAAAAATAAAACCATGAAGCTAATGAGCTTTGATTTGTACATCTTTTTGCTACTTTCTGTGGATTGACTCCTAATGTTATCTTTTTGTTCATAAATGACTCTAAACATATGCTATAACTAATTATATCAGCTGCTGAGATGTACAAAGAGAAATACGAAGAATGC
Source organism: Alexandromys fortis (assembly GCF_014885135.2). Classification (NCBI taxonomy): domain Eukaryota; kingdom Metazoa; phylum Chordata; class Mammalia; order Rodentia; family Cricetidae; genus Alexandromys; species Alexandromys fortis. The sequence goes on along the minus strand of NW_026067983.1, from coordinate 4,564,462 downwards.
AGAGAGTTGTACGGTGGGGGCGGGAGAAAGTATACTTTCTTGATAGCCCACGTAGTTCAGGCTGTTTCTGGCTGGTGTCAGGGCAGCCAGAGTGGCCAGTGTGCCAGCTCAGTGCCAGGCGGCATGTGAAAGAAGAAGCACAGAAGTTAAGGCTTAGTTTGGGTTTGGCTTGTTTGGTTTCCGTTCCTGTGGGGCTTAGGGTGGGGTTGGTTTTATTTGTTGTTGTTGTTGATGATGTTGATGTTGTGCAGTAAGAGTGAAAGCGTTAGGGGATTGAGACGTGGGGCTCTCTTCTGCCTTGACTCTTCCTCACCAGAGGAGCTGAGCGAGCGGAGGCCAGCTGCACACCACAGACATTCCGTGCTCTACGTAGCTGCACAGTGGGTGTCAGGGAGCAGCCTTGACAAAAATACCTCTTGCCAGAGTAGGGGCACTGGAATTTAGAAATATAATAAGGAATACAAAGACGCATTTAAAATTAATGAAACAGAAACATATAGAATAGTACCAGGAGGGAGTTCCAGTGAATACGGAAATTGCCCGTGTTTAATTTCCAATTGCTTAAAATAACCCTGACCCCAAAAGGTAGGAGTAAGAAAAAAAAAAAAAAAAAAAAAAAAAAAAAAAACCCTACATTAACAAGATACAAGGAAATGAACAGACCAGTTGAAGGTCACAGGCTACATCCACAGTTAAACATTCTGTTGATAGAACAAAACAAGTCACACTCACAAATCCCGTACTAAAACATTCTATTGGCAAACCACTCCCTGGGTGGAATCCAGCATTATCTCCATGAAGGAACTGGACCCCTATAGTAGGATTCTTAGACTTTTGTTTGAGGTAGAAACATATCTACTTCTCTATTCCTGAAATACAAGGTCTGGCTATTAGCCACACCTGTTTACAATAACCTCGAGAGAGAACTCGCTGATCTATATCTAGGTGGCATCTTTGAAGTAGAAACACAATAACCTTGAAGGAAATAGAGTTAAGTTCCCTTTGGTCAACGAAGAAAAAGGCTCCCCTTCTTGGGCCTCCAGCACTGGGTCTGCGTAGATGAATGAAAACAGCTCAGGACTCCCTGTCTGGTCAAAAGCATCTTTTTTTTTTTTTTTAGATTTATTTATTTATTATGTATACAACATTCTTCCTCCACGTATGCCCACACATCAGAGGAGGGCGCCAGATCTCAGTACAGATGGTTGTGAGCCACCATGTGGTTGCAGGGAATTGAACTCAGGACCTCTGGAAGAGCAGCCAGTGCTCTTAACCTCTGAGCCACCGCTCCAGCCCCCTCAAAAGCATCTTGAGATAGTTACACTACCGAGGTTTTCCTCACCGTCATCCATTTACTTGAATGTTACTGACCTCAGAAATTTTCTCTTTTCTACATAACAGAACCAAGTCACTGTTGAATTACTTTACGGTTTCAGATTTCCAGGCAGGGTATCTATAACCAAATGAAATACCTGGACCTAGGGTAGACTAGATTTAGTGAGGAATATTCAAATAGATTATTAGGACAATTGAAGAAGCCTACCTATTACTCTTCAGAGTAATAATGATAGTTTTATGGTTGGGTTTAGGAAAAATGTCCTTACTTTAAACAGAAAGCACTTTAAATCATAGACAGGGTCAGTGCCATGATGTCTGCAAGTTATTTTTAAATAATTCAGCCAGGATATAAGCACTGCATAGGATGTAGGTTGTGAGTAGAGTTGGGGGAGGGCAGATGGCAAATGTTCATAGATGACAGACATTAAGTATAGGAACTTCATTGTACTAGTCTTTTAAGTTCTCTGTTGAAAAGAATAATTTCATATTAAAAATTTGTGATGAGATAAAGTAGTAAAGGACCTAAGGGAAAGCTGTTGTATTAAAGAAATCCCCACCTACTAACTCGTGCAGCATGACATATCCGTATCTTCTTGGTATACTGAACTGATGACAGTAGAGAATCAGAAGTGTTACAGACAAAATAGCATTGTGATTTAAATACTCATATCTTTTATTTTACATATAGCTACTATTTGACCAAAAGAATGTATCTTATTTGGTGTTTCTATCTTAAGAAATGTGGAGAATTTCCTTTCAGTTTAGCGCTCCCAAGAGTCGCGCTTTATACAGCAGATGCAGACAAACCTTGATACGACTGTTGGGGGCTTTCTTCCAGTGCTGGGATCAAATCCAAGGCCTTATGGATACTAGGAAAACACTCTACCACTAAGCTACAGTCCCAACTCACTTTAATAATTTTAAAAAGTAAAACAAATTTAATTAATTAAAGTGAATAGTAAATAATTCTTCTGTAACAGTGAGTCTAGCCTCCTGAGTGATTAGAACAGTCACCACTCCACACCATTTCCTCATCTCGCCTGGTACCTCCTGCTCGCTCAGAAAGCCATCTTAGGAGTGTATCTTTATGCATTTAAGATTAGTACTTATTAAAATTATGTATGTTATAGTTAATAAAACTAATAATTTTAAGTACATACCTATTCCTGAAGCAATGTAAAATGTTCTATGTAGCTCTTAGACTTCATAAATTATCTATTATGGCATGTTTGAAGGGAACAAAATGAAACTTTAGGACTTTAAAAGTCATAAGCAACAACACATTCCTTTTCTTAGAATCGTTTCTTATACAGTAGGTTCTTCTCTTGAGACAGTTACCAATCTGCTGTGAGCTCTCCAAACCAAACACCAACTTCTCTGCACCAAACACAGCTCTCCCCTCAAAGGGAACAAAAATAGATTATCCAAGTGTCTGATCTGAGCGACTGTGGCCTAGGACCACAGACATACCATGTGCAGAATGTCTTATGCTCATAAGCGTTTTATAGTTAGGGAACAAAAGAAAGTCATAAATCAAGGCAGTTCTCAAATACAGCAGTGGAAACTAGTAGATGGGCCCCAGCAAAGCCGGGAAGCTGTCATAGGTTTCAGGTGCTGTCTGACAGCATTCTTGGCTTTGGGTTGGTGGGAGCTAGGAGTCTGTTGATGTATCCCAAAGGTCTTTATCTGGTAATCAGGGTGGTGGTAGATCAGACACAGAAGTAGGCAATAAATGGCTCTAGTGGGGCCTAAACATAGCACAAGACCCTTTGACTCACGCACGGCCTGCAGTGTTCCAGCCTGCTCAACAGTAGCTCTAACCAGTCAGCCTTGTGGCCTCTTTAAACACAGGTGCTGGGTGTTCCTGGTGCTAGAACTGGAACCCAGGACCTTGTGTGCATTAGATGAGTACATTACCACCGAAGCATTTTAGCTCTCCGCTACCACACCCCTTCCCACAGACGTGGGGTCCTTCTGAGAACAGCACATTACACCCAGACTGTACACCACATGTATGCACCCTGTTTCAGTAAGGGATACTCAGGGTCATTAATCCTTTGAGAAGCCCCTTTTAATCTTCAAAAGAGCATGCAAATTTGTATTGTGTATATAGTTGCAACAGGGGCACAAATTGAATTATCATTTGTTTTTTTGAAAATGTACTATGAGGAAGTATGTGCACAGGGCATAAAAGTTCCTTTTCCATTGGTAATGACTGTTAGTCCAGCTTCCTGAAGAAGCAGTGTAGATGCCTGGCCAATTTGGCTGGCAAAGGGAAGTACCACACAATGGTCTAGGATGGCTGCTTTAATTATTGGCAGATTGTTTGCATGGGAAATTAGAGATCATCAGAAACTGCATCTTAGGAAAGAGTTAGGTCCGAGGTAGCACTGTGCACTAGTTAGCCAGAGAATGGAAGGAATGCAGAACTCCTAATTCACCATTGGCTTTCCACTCCGCTCACCACAGACTAAGTTTTGAGGAATTGAGGCAGAGGGCAGAAAACTCCCATAGAGGAGAAAATGAAGCTGTTGCCCAGGCCCTTGGCTGGCTAAAGAAATCAAAATGAGTCCTTGAGACCTGCTGGTTACAATGCTGTACAGATTGTATGTTTTCTTGCTTTACCTGTAACTGGTACATGAAGAAACAATGCAATAGGAAGCTTTGAAGATCTTAAATTGGAATCAAGTGTTATGGAGCAGTACTAAAAATTACGCATTTTATTTAGTGGAAAACTGGGAGCCAGCTTAGCAGTGGTGGCACACGCCTTTAATTCCTGCACTCAGAAGGGGGGGGGGGGCAGGCGGATCTCTGTGAGTTCAAGGCCAGCCTGCTCTAAAGAATGAGTTCCAGGATAGCCAGGGCTACAAAGATAGTCCCATCTCAAACCCACCCACCCAAAAAAGAAAGAAAGGGAAAACTGGACACCAATCATATGCTCCTTAGAGTTTATTACATGCAAGTTCTCATGGTTTCACTTCTGCTGTGGCACATGCCTTAGGGGATTACAGCCTAGCTTTAAATACCCATTTCCAGTAAAATTTGAGCTTCTCCCTCTCTTCCTCCCTCCTTCCATCCCTCTGTCTGTCTCCCTCCCTCCCAATCTTCCTGCATCAGATAATCATATTTTAAAACATACAGAGAAAGTCTATAAATCATCTCTCTGGCACCTGATAACCTTCATAGATGGAAATCTCGGAGACTCCGTCTCACCAGGCAGCAGTAACTGTCACACCACAGCAGAGGCCAACAGCAGATGCTGCCCGATCCTGGATGCCAACACGTTTGACTAGTTTTGTTCTTAATACTTGATGGCCTCTGTTTCTTCAGCTCATCTTGGAAAGTCCAGGAGTTTAGCTCCATGCTCAGAGGACAAGCCAAGTGACTAACAGACTAGAGTGAGGGGAGATAGGGTGTAGCTGAGTGTTGGATACAGAAGTGAACCCACTAACAGCGAAAAGGAGCTCTGTGGCTAGGAGCTGAGCACAGCTGCTGGGGAAGAGTAAATGCAAAGAAAGTGAGCCCAACAGCTTCGTCATTGGTAGAGGCAAGATCCTGAAAGTTCAGTAAATCTGTAACAATACAGTACAATAGTAATTGTCTCTAGCCAGGACTCTGCATTGTAAGCAAATCAATTGCACCTTGTATTTGGAACATAGAGAAAAGCATGGAAGGTCATCTCCAAAATCATCCTGTGCCCAGTTAAGCCTTTGCACACCAGACTTAGATGCCAGTGGTCTGGAAAATGAACTTGGGCGGAATACTTCCTTTTCTGATCACGTCAAGAGTAAGGCATAATTGTTTGTGCCTTTTGTTATTTCTATTGCGTTAGTGTGCTCTAAGCCTCCAAGTTTGAGAAATCCTCCCAGCTGATTCACTTCACTTGTATGGGTGCTCTGTAGGAAAGTATTAGCGCTTCTCTTCCTCTCCATCTCTATGTGAGCGTCACTGAATGGAAAGGTCATTGCTATAAGATGTGTTTCCACAGATGCTATGATGGGTGCACTCCGGGGACAAGAAAAAAAAAAAAGCCATGTGTCACTCATACTACGATGGGTGCACTCCGGGGACAAGAGAGAAAAAGCTATGTGTGGCCACATCAACTCTAGTACCTGGAATAACACAGATCATCCTGATTAAAATCAGTGGATCACAAATGAAAACAAAGAAATTGTTAAATAAATTAATAAAACCTGTACTTGGGATGCTGGTATTGGAGATAGTGGGGAACTTATCGTAATTTGATTATAAACAGATTCGGGTGTGGAGAGAGAGAGAGAGAGAGAGAGAGAGAGAGAGAGAGAGAGAGAGAGAGAGAGGAAAAGACTGACACAGACCGAAGGAAGGAGGTTCAGGAAGGATGCTGACTCTTGAGTCCACCCATTGCTGTCTGGCGTGGTCTACTGCTATCTATATACTTTTTCTCTTTTTTTATTGAAAAGAGATTCTTTTTCATAGACTGTATTTTGATTACAGTTTCTCTCCCCCGGTCCTCCCAAATCCTTCCCACTTCCCCACTCACCCAAATCTACAAACTCTCTCAGAATACAAACAAGCACCTAAAAAACTAATAATAAAATAAAAACAAACCTAAATTGGACAAAATAAACATGGGGGGTCAAAAGAAGCACCTGAAATGCATACAGCTGCTGAGATACACACATTTACAAACACAGAAAACGCATAAAACCAAAATCATGAACCATAACATGTAAGCAAAAGATCTATGAAGTTTAAGAAAATGTTCATAAAGCATTGTGAGACAAAAACTTTCAAAATCCCCCGAGTTCGTGTTGTGTTGGCCACCTACTGCTGGTTTGAATTCCCAGTAAGACTCCCTTGGAGAGAACTGATTTAGACTTCGAGTTTCAATGTCGAGACGAGGACAAAGAAGTTTGAACTATTTAGCAACTTTCAGACATGACCTTTGCCCTCTTATACTCTCACTCAGACTGACATTTCTCAGTGACTAACTGCAAATATTAAAGATCATAAATCTTTTTATAATTTGCAGAAAGAAATTCTGGACCAGCAACAGCGCGAGCGGAATGATACGAGCTTTCGTGGCGTGTGCATGTTTTGCACTGAGGAATTCCATGGAAACAGGTTTGCTATTCTGCAACTTTCAGAAATGCTTTGGACCAATCTGTCATCTCTGCCCTTTATTAAAGGATTTTTTTTTAACTTGGATTAGAGCAAACCTCAACCCTGCATCAAATGATAACTCATCTCAGCCTTTGTTTTGTGGTCTGCTTGGGTCTTTCCTGGGTATTCATACAGCCTTACATTTGCGTATGTCTTCAAAAACCCCAGGTCTGTCCTAACTTCTCCAAGACTTCATGACATCTCACTCCCCAGATTGTCTGAGGTGTTTTATCTCGTATAGCATTTGCCACAACTGATACTTTGCTCAAGCGGCTGCAGGATTTAAAAGAAAAACAAGCCGTTGATGATTTTGGACAGATGCTCAGATGGTGCGACTTTGTTCTCTAAGTCAGTGGAGAGCTTCGTGAGGGGAGCTTGGGCAGCACCTGCCAGGCAAGGTTGGCGGTGACACTCCTGAGGGATGTCCCCTCCCATGCTGCTCCTCAGGCAGTGGTGAGGCTGTGAGGAGAAAAGTGGAGGGGTCTGCAGAGGGAAATGAAGGAGGTTAGTAAAGACACCTCTCAGTTCCCAGTTCTCCCATAGACGACTCATCTTTCTTAAACAAGTACACTCTGGATTCTTATGAATTTCTAGTTGGACAGAACTAAGTTGTTTGGTCCTTAGTGCTGTCAGGGAGGGGCAGCTGTGCGGAACTCATGCTGTCTTTCCTGGGAGGCCTTTCTTAACCACAAAACTGGAGGAAACATATGAGGCGAAACTAGGAAGGAAGATGGAAGGAGACAGAGAGCTTCATTTCTAAAGTGGACTGAGGAAAAACGGAGAAGGAAAGTGTTTGAAATAATGTTTTAAGTAAAACTTTAATTCTATCTAGAATGTTTTAATTATATAGTCATAATTATTAGATGCCTTTAAGTACCATTGTGAATATAAGAAAATATAATAACCGTGAAAGCCAGAAGTTTCTCCATAACTTCTTGAAGTAAAGCTGTGTGATTAATGATAAAATTAACATTATAAAGAAGGTAAGAAGTTGAACTACTAAAGTTGTGTATTTAATTTCCTGGAAATTAAAGTTAATTGATGAAAAGCTAATTTAAAGTAGTGATTTTGGTGACTCATCTTGGCTGGTCCTAAAGAACCTCAGAATCTGGGAGCTAAGCAGACGGTGCCATCTTCAGCCAGACGGCAGAGACTCCCCTGCCCTTGCCAGCTTGCTGCTGTGCCCAGAAAAATGAGTGCAGTGTATCCCGGCCTGCCCTGGCCTTTCTGTCTCAGGCTCGTGGGATGAATCACCCAATTTGGAGTTAGCTAGTAAACCACTTAGGTATCAATAGGATGTATAAAAGAATGTAGCTAAAGGCCTTGGTTCCTACAATTAGGAGGAGGTCAAAAGCTCCACAGATATACCTTTTGCGATATGGGGATCTCAGAAAACTAGTGGCAAACTTAGTCCCAATCTGAAGGCCTGGGAACCCCAAGTACCAGTGATAGTGATAACTCAGAGTGTTAAGGACAGAAGATAAATCTATGTCCATCTCCCCCTTCAACCCCTTAATGGACTATCCTGCTTGCTCTAGTGAGAGGACTTGTCTTTATTCATTGTTCCTATGTATGGACAGTTTCTTCTAGAAACATCCTCAGAAATACACCCACACACAATGCCTTGCTAGCTACAAGGCCTTTCCTTAAGTAGACAAGTTGACACATAAATTGGCCATCATGATAATGGAGAGCCAAGCCCCTTCTTGATCGCTCTACCTATACCTAGTGTCCTTTCAATGCCTGAATGTCGAGTTCCCAGGAAGTCCTGGTAACCCACTAAAAACCAGAAGGATATCAGTCTGATCCCCAGCCCAGAGCCCGGAGCTAAGTGAAGACCCTTAGCTCCATAATAGCCTCTCTTCATAACATCTGTAGCTACTCTGCCTCCCAAGTCTTAAGTGGGCATGGAAACCTTGGGAAGATAGCAGGGAGGCGAGGCAGGAAACTTTTTGAACTCTCGGAGCCTTCACAATAGAGCTCACACTGTGTAATAAGCCTCATGCCCTCGCTCTCAATGTCTAGATGCCTGTCCTGCAGGCCCCAGAGAGTCGGAGGAGGACTAAGCCTCAAACACACATTTAGAGTGAACTGCAAAGGCTAGAACCAGGGGAGGCACCCAGGGAGGAGGACTAAGCCTCAAACACACATTTAGAGTGAACTGCAAAGGCTAGAACCAGGGGAGGCACCCAGTACCTTTGCAGCTCGTCAGCCATCTGCCGGATCTGTGTCCAATTCAAAGCTTGTTTGTTACTCTAAACGCTCTGCTCAGGCCTGCTACTCTTAGAAAGGACCTTACAGTCAGAATGGCACGGGGCTTGCTGCAGTGGAACCCATAAACTGGTCCTGAGAACAGTGCTACCCCGGCTCCCCTGAGTCAACTCTCTTAGACTCCAGAGGCCACTGTTCACAGGGACTTGGGATGCCTCTAATCTCACACTCCTTCAACCGGCCTTTGGTGTTGGTCCCATCTACTAGACCTTAGACTCCAGGCCTTTAATCTGCAGAGGCTGAGGGAGGACTGGGCTTCCATGAGTACATTCAGTATAACTCATATCAGCCAGAGACTTTGGATCCCTAACTTGGAGGAGTGGGAAAGCTACCAGCTCATCTACCTTGAGGCAGCTGCTGGGAACGGTAGTGGGAAATTGAAAGTTGATCAGTATGTCTACGTCCTATTAAATAGCAGTAAGAAGTCTGGTGTGCAGCGGTTGTGCAATAGGGTGACTATACCTAGTGCTAATGAACTGTATATTACAAAAAACTAAACAACATGCCGTGAAACATTGACCATTCAGGTTCTCACTTAGGAAAAGAAACAGCCCTGCAGAAAGTGTTGGGTTTTTTTTGTTGTTGTTGTTGTTGTTGTTTGTCTGTTTGTTTAATAAAAGAGTGTAATTGAAAAAAAAAAACTAAACAACAGCATTTGAATGATCCATGTTAGAGCAAATATAACTTAAGCACTATACAATATCTATGTATCAAAATGCTATATTGTAGTCAATAAACTTCTACATCATTACATTTTTGCACAGATGTTAAAATAAATTTGAATTTGGAAATCAAGTTTCTCTTTGTGAGAAGCTAGTCTGCAGGCTGATAATTGTGCTTCCAGGTTATCATGACCCTTGCAGACAACATCTATTACCAGTGAGTTCATAATCTGTCTGATGCTGTACTGGGTAAACGTCCAAGATCACATATCACAGACAAGGCCGTCTTGCTGCTAGCCAGTTGCCTCTTTTCCTCTCCATTGTATCGGTCAAGATTTTCCAAAGGAACAGAACCAACATGTGTAATAAGGGAATGTGTGAGAAGGTTTATTAGTGGAATTGCCTCATGCCTGTACAGAAGCTGAGCAGTCCCACAGTTGTAGCAAGCTTTCTTGTTGGACTGTCTTTGGATTGCCAGCCCCTAAATACCAACACGGAAACTTCTTATTAGTTATGAAAGCTTGGCCATTGACCTAGACTCTTATAACTACCTCTTATAACTTAAATTAACCTATTTTTATTAATGTGCATTCTGCTACATGGCTGTTACCTCTACTCTGTGCCATATATTCAACATCTTCAGTGTCTCACTGGTGTCTCACTGGCATGATCCCTTTGCTTCTTCCCAGAGTTCTCTCTCTTCCTGGAAAAATCCTGCCTCTTCTCTCCTGCCTAGCTGTTGGTCTTTCAGCTCTTTATTAAGCCAATCACAATGACTTGTCTTCACATTATGCAAACAGATATCCCACAGCACATGGTAGACCATCTAAAAGTCAGAGACAGAAGTGCTCTGTGCAGATCCACAGGGCTTGGAATCAGAAGAGTTCAGAGTGTAACGCATTTCAAGGCCTAAGGCCTGAGAGTTCTGGGACCACTGATGTAAATGGGAGTCTCAGGGCCAGAGAGCCTGGAATTACAGTATCTGCGAGATAGAAATTAATAGTATCTCAACCCCAGGAGACAGAGACCACTGAGGGCAGGCTTCCTGCTTCTACACGCACATGCACACCAGTCTTCTGGGAAAGCACCCTCACCACACACATCAAATGCTTTCCTTGTTCTCTAGTGTTCCTTATACCAGTAAAGTTCATGCCTAAAACTAACCATCATTCTCATGGTGAGTTGGGAAAGCATCATTTATTTACTAGATTAAAGAACAGGACATGAGCTCCTACCAGGTCTGATCCTGGCGGTGTCAGAAAATGGACGTGTGTGTTCGTACATCGTTAGCGTATCCATCTTAAGAAGGCTCAATGTTTACGTCAGTATTCAGTACTTGCTTGTCCTCTGACTAGTCGTTGTTATATAAATGCTATTTCTACCCTGATTTGCTCCTACATTATAAATTATAGAGATTGTTCATGTTCCTTCATAGGTCTGTTCTTTTGAACCACATGGCCAGAGAACACGCTTTCAACATTGGCTTGCCAGACAACATTGTAAACTGTGCTGAATTCCTCCACACATTACAGAAGAAACTGGATAAGTAGGTGCTCTTGAAACACAGACCAAACCTAACTGAATCTTAGAAACTTCTGAATTTTTACAGTTGATTTTAATAAAATTAATTAAATTTAGAATTAAATAAGTAAAAGTTAATTGTTTATTGCTTTGTGGGAATCTGCATCTTTTTGGTACTGTGTGTTTTTTGTCTAGATTATATTGCCTTCTAGTGAGATTTTAACTTTTTGCGTTTAAATACATGATTTATGCCAAATACCATGTAAGTTACATCATGAAAAATATCCTCACCGTGTTCTATATTAGTTACTTTTCTCATTGCTGTGACCAAAATACCTGGCAAGTCACAACCCATGGAAGAGAGGAGGTGTTATTTTGGCATATAGTTTCCAGGGATGACAGCCATCATGACAGTGAATGTATGGCTACTGGGACAGGAGCCGACTGATCACAGTGGTTTGCATTGGTCACAGTCTGGATACAGAACAATCCTTGCCACAGTTTCAACTGAACAGCCATATTTAGACCACTACAAAGAAAACCATACCGTGTTTTCTACAAAGCCAAGGGGATAAAGGGAGGGAGAAATTCATGGAAGGACCCTTACTTGTTTTGTATAACCCAAACAAATAAATGTTAAATTAAAAATAGGGTTCTTGTAGCAACTGTTCAAGATGTGTTTAACAATGTCCGTGTGTTTTAGTTTACAGTGTTTGTACTGTGAGAAGACCTTCAGAGACAAAAACACACTTAAAGATCACATGAGAAAAAAGCAACACCGTAGGATCAACCCAAAAAACAGAGACTATGACCGTTTTTATGTCATCAATTACTTGGTAAGTCATGTTTTTCATAGTTTAAAATTTGATTACAATACTGGAAACAAAATCTACCTACAGGCCAACTAGTGTCTGAATAATGAATGAACCGGTACAAAGGTTAAAAGGTAACGACAGGCATTATCAGGAATTAGCAGTGGCTTCCAAAGCAACTGAGACGGTTGTCTTTGGATTGGCAGATGTGTCTACAGTAAAGATGCTTTGTCTCTCGAACACAGTGTGATGGCAGCTAGAACCATTCCCCACTCACAGTCTGGAGTCAAGGCCAGAGAGTTGTGTTCTGTTTGTAAAAGCATTTCTTGAGCACTGGATGTGCTAGGTGCCTCACAAGGTTAACTCTTACTCTTCCCCCATCGCTCCACTAGATGATCCGCCGTTATCCTCAAAGTAAGATGTGCATCTGTGTCATTGCAAGTTTCAGAGAAATAGTTCCATTTTAACTGGGCAAGAATTTTTCTTGTTTTTCTGGTGACCCATGCCAACTACGTTAAATGCCTTAATGTCCAAAGTCTCTATCCTGATTGCTACCCGCTATTGATGACTTCTTTGAGGACAAGAAAAGGTCTTCTGTTAGAGACAGTCACTAGGGTTATTTAAAGTTCTGGGAGGGGGTTTTGAACTGACATGAGGACTAGAGAATGCTACCAGACTTTCCCTTAATATTTTTAATTGTATATAATAAAGTATACTGTCTATACATAGAAGAAGATTAAGTAATTCTACAGAAAGATGAAATTTTGATTCTGATATTTTCTAAAGGAAAGGTTGTTTTGTTTTTGTTTTTCCCCTCTCAGTATAAGTAACTTTAAAATCCAAACCTGTTGCTTTGCGAGCACTGATAGACTATTATCCACCATTTTGTGTGTTGGATAGGAAGCAGTGTTCATGATTTGCATTGGAAATCTCTGCACTAATGTGCACCTTTTATGTGTCTTAACTTACTCACATAGTGTTAAACTGAAATTCTCCTCAAGAAGTAAGATTAGCATGCATTTAAAGATTGACTCTGGGAACTTGCCAAGCTTTACTATCGATGTTTTACAGCCAGCACAAGGCACAGGCACCCTCTGAGTCCTTCACTCTGCTCAAGCCGTTCAGTCATGACTTCCTAGAGCGAAGCTGCTTCAGGGCCCAGCCTGCTCCTACAGGGAGGGCACTCCAGCACTGGTTGGAGCATGCAGCTGCTCCAGCAAGTTAGGAAAGCAATTTAATAGTTCTTCCTTCCGGGGCCCATTTGAACTAATATACAAGAGCTGTAAATTAGCAGACACTGGATAGCTGGAGTCTTTACCTTGCAGGAAGACTTCAAAGGGTCCGCACGCTCGTAGTCTATCGGCATTTTAGAAAAGTGTGATACTTCAGTCCCTGAGTATCAAATAGTGTGACTGGCTGTCAAGCTGAAATTGTTTATGAGTGCCAGCTGTCCCTAAGGGAACATGATGGATTGCACTAACCACAGATTTGCTGTGGCAACCCATGACTCAAGAGAATACACTAGACTTACTAAAGATGAAATGCGAGTGAAATCACAACTTGGGGGTAATATTGACTTAATCCCATTTTTAAAATAAGAACAGCGGATAGATCTTTCTGTGGGCCAGGCACTATCGTGGGTATTTATATACTAGCTCATTTAACTGCATTCCCAGGACACAGGCATTAGCATGAAGCCTTCTCTACAGACAATGAGACCGGGGCTTAGTGAGGTTAAGTCATTCGCACAGGTTCGCATCACCAGGGTAGATCAGTTATCCCCCACATCCTTCCTCTTTCTTCACATGGTTGAGATGATGCTGGTGCCTTCGTTGTACTCATCAGAAGCGTTGTGATTGTGATGGCCTGTTCCCTCTTGCCTTTTTTCTTGAAACAAACTCAAAAGTAAAGCTGGCTCTAATGTCTGCTATATGATTCTCACCGACAACCATAGCATTTTTAGCCCAAGTATTGGAGTAAGTGGTTAATAGTATGGAAACAATTAGGAAAAATTAAAGTGTATTCTGGTGCATTAGAACTTTTAAAAACTACAAAAATACCCTTGGGAAGGGCAGGAGCAATGAAGTCCCTGAGATGTGGGACTTCTCTGAACTAGAGAAGTGCTCACCACACAGCTCAGCCTTACAGCATCCTAGGGATGCCTTGGGAGTCTTCTTACAACTAACACACATGATAATATTTAGGATGTATATGTAAGAGACTGTTCCAAGTAGTATTAATATGTCGTTAGAGAAAAATTAGAGCCAGCAACCTCTCAGAAATCATGATAATCTTATTTTAGATATGCTAATGAACACTGTTTAATGTGAAGAACAAGTTGTTAACATGAAGAATAAATTCTAAACTTTTGCTTAAGTGATGAGTAATGATGAAACCTTATTTTTAAAAAACAAAAGCAAAATAGTGAGAGTCATTCATGGCATCTCCCTCAAGGGACACGGGCAAAAGCGGAGCTGTGTTCTGGTATCTCCCTCAAGGGACACGGGCAAATGCGGAGCTGTGTTCGCAATCTGCCATGTCTCTTCTGTCTGTTCATGCACACCACGGATTTTCTTTTTTCTTTTCTTTTATTGTTTTTATTGAGCTATACATTTTTCTCTGCTCACCTCCCTCCCTCCTCCCCTTCTACCCTCTCCTGTGACACCCCCCATGCTCCCAATTTAATCAGGAGATATTGTCTTTTTTACCTTTCTATGAGATCCATGTATGTCTATCTTAGGGTTCTCTTTGTTGTCTGGGGTTGTGGAATGTAGGGTTTTTTTCTTTGCTTTATGTCTAAAAGCCACTTATGAATGAATACATATTATGTTTGTCTTTCTGGGTCTGGGATACTTCATTCAATATGTTTTTTTTTTCCAGACCCATCCATTTGCATGCGAATTTCAAGATGTCATTATTTTTTAACAATGTGTAGTACTCCATTGTGTAAATGTACCACATTTTCTTTATCCATTCTTTGGTTGAGGGGCACCTAGGTTGTTTCCAGTTTCTGGCTATGACAAATAATTCTACTATGAACATAGTTGAGCACATGTCCTTATGGTATAATTGAGCATTCTTTATTCAACAAATAGTGCTGGCATAACTGGATGTCAACATGTAGAAGAATGAAAATAGATCCGTATCTATATCCCCATGCACAAAACTCAGTCCAAACGGATAAAAGATCTCAACATAAAAGCAACCACACTGAACCTCATAGAAGAGAAAGTGGGAAGAACACTTGAACACATTGACACAGGAGACCACCTCCTAAATATAACCCCAGTAGCACAGACACTGAGAGAAACAATTAATAAATGGACCTCCTGAAACTAAGAAGCTTCTATAAAGCAAAGGACACGGTCAACAAGACAAAATGGCAACCTACAGAATGGGAAAAGATTTTCACCAACTCCCTGTCAGACAGAGGACTGATCTTTAAAATATCAAGAGAACTCAAGAAACTTGACATCAAAAGAACAAATAATCCAGTTTTTAAAAGTACAGACCTAAACAGAGAACAGAAGAATCTAAAATGGCTGAAAGACACTTAAGGAAATGCTCAACATCCTGTGCCATCAGAGAAATGCAAATCAAAACAACTCTGAGATTCCATCTTACACCTGTAAGAACAGCCAAGATCAAAATCACTGATGACAACTTAGGCTGGAGAGGATGTGGGATAAAGAGAACACTCCTGCATTGCTGGTGGAAGTGCAAGCTGGTACAGCTACTTTTGATATCAGTATGGCAATTTCTTAGAAAATTAGGAAACAACCTCCCTCAAGACCCAGGCTGGTGTGAACACACTCAATGAGGATCTTCTCCAAAATCAGCACTTGACCTCATCTGTAGGACATATGAGAGTAGTCATCTATCATGGAGTTTCTTGCTCGCTACAAACACTCTGGCATCTCGAGAGCATCCCAGATATCCTGGCAAGATGCTCGCCAGTATCATCAGAGGTAGAAGAATAAGGACAAAGAAGCTGTTCTCAGCTCCCCACCGAACGGAGTAGATTGACAAGTGCTGTGCTTCTTCTTGGGTGAGATCGTGTCTATGCTTAAGTTGCACTAGCTTTCTAATGGAACAAACCTACAAACACATTGGCTTTCCTTCACACAGTCTGGATCGTCTACCTCAAGTCTTGCTTTGTTTCCTCATCAGCTGGAGTCTGGTGAGGAGCGGTGATCGTTAGGAGACAAGATCTCCCTAGCTTCAGTCAGATTCTCCAGCCTCAGGGCCCGCAAACTGCTTGACATCACTGGGCTCCAGCCACACATTCCCAAGACACTCAGGCTTCAAGCCCAGAGTTTAGTAAAGGAAACTATTTCTATTGTATTTTATCATTTAGTCGGTTTTATTTTGTTTAATCTTAAAGTATATGAAGCCCCAAAGGACAGATGTAGGTTCCTAGTCTGAAGAGTTTTGTTATTTCTTCACGTTTATAGATCTGTCTCTTCCTCTGTTGTGTGTGTGTGAGAGAGAGAGAGACAGAGACAAAAAGACAAAAAGGGACAGAGAAATTGGGGGTCAAGCCAGATGGAGGGTCCTGTTTGAGGGAGCTCTTTTCCCTTTTTCCTCCATCCTCTCGTTGCTCACAGGCCATCTGATGCAGAGGTTTGAGGGGGTGTTCTGAACATCTTTACAGACATGCCTTCCAAACTGTTTTTCTTGTGTTCTTAGCTTTCCTGACATGATTCATTAGCACAGTATCTTAATTAGAAAATCATGTGCCTTGTTTTTTCCGTGTTTTCCCCCTTTAGCTCTTGTCCCTAAGCAATTCCTACACTTTTAGGAAAGTGTAGACCACTGCCAAGTGCAAATTCCTTGTTTCCTAATATGCTAATGAAAATAGATTTTCCTCTTTGTCAAGTTTAGTAAATTTTAAAAGTTGTATTATGAAGATAAATTGCTGCAGGTTCTAGTGAACACTCAGAAAGCTGCAGCATTGTGCTTGAGTTACAAAGTCTGACAGTGGGGAAATCAGTTTTCCTCATCGTTTGCTCGTCTCCCTGGGGAGCATCGCAGGTGGCCACATCTTAAATGCCTCGCAGCGATGAAAGTGTGGCCGTAAATCCTCGTCCAGAGAGACCAAGAATGGCATGAAAATTTTAATGTATTACCAGAAATTCTTGCCGAGACCCTGTGAACAATGTTGAAGCGATTCTTGACGCCCTCAGTAAGGTTCAGACAGTTTATGATGACTCTACAGAGTACATTATACAGTTCAAATTAGCTGTCTCTAATGACAGTACGGTAGATCTCAGCATGTCGGAGTTTATGCATCGCTTGGCTGATAAACAATGACAGCTTCAAAACCTCTCATTAAGTTGGTGAGTGATAGATTTTTTTGCTCCTTCTAAAGCATAATGGCGCACATAGTTCTTTGTTTTTAGCTAAATGAATACCTTTATTTTAGGGGGAAAGCATGTCCAAAACTGAGAAAATCTTGGTTACAGGATTCCAAAAGAAAACCATTGAATGAGAAGGATTACTGTGCTCAGAGCCGGCCAGGCCACAGAGCTGTGCTCAGAGCCGGCCAGGCTACATAGCTGTGCTCATAGCTGGCCAGGCTACATAGCTGTGCTCAGAGCCGGCCAGGCTACATAGCTGTGCTCAGAGCTGGCCAGGCTACATAGCTGTGCTCAGAGCCGGCCAGGCCACGGTGCTGTGTATAGAACTGGCCCTGCCAGATGCCTGTGCTCAGAGCAGGCCCAGCTGGGCTTGATCAAACCCATGTCAGCTCCTTGAAAAGATGTCCAATGTCAGGCCCTCATCAGCTTTGGTATACAGATTTGATTGAGAGAAGGCAGGTCATAAAGAGGGGAAAACAGTTCAAAGGAGAAAATAGAAATGACTGGGCCAGAATAAACCATCCTAATGAACCTTCTGTGGGGCTTTGCTGACTCTCTGGCTTCCACACAAAGGCCCCAGAAGTGGAATCTATGCACTGACTGTAAAGGATAAGAGGATCTAACAGCTATTGAGTAGCTATCCATGCCCAGCGTGTGCTCGATGGATGCTGTTTAGCTACCTCACAAAATCCTCTTAAAGTAATTGACCTCAAATTTTCCTTATTTTCAGTTACAATTTAAAAAAGTTTGTAGTATTGGCTGTGGACAGAGTCAGAAAATGCAACCAGGAACAGAGGCGATGCCTCCTTAGACACTCAAGGGGAGATGAATCGCATAGATATAAAAAGACACACCCAAACATGCAACAGTGCTTGGGACATCTCCAACACGTGGAGGAATATAAAATACCTTGGCGCTTGGGACAGCAGTGTTATTATTTTATTTTCCATTGTTTGCGTTTCATACATCTGCGTAATTTCAGTCACTCTCACCCACACTCCTTCTTTCCTCACCTCCCCTCTCTCCCCCTTGCACCCTTCCTTCTTCTTTCAATCTCCTGCCCTGCCCTTTCTCGCCTTCCTGTTCTGCATGGCCAGTGAGTTTGGAGTTTCTTGCCTGCGGTTCTTCACTGGAGCAAGAGCAACTCATCAGTGGCTACACCACTGGAGAAAATCAGCTCCCCTCCAACCGCAGTTGATTGCCAATAGTCCCTCAGAGGGGCCTCATGGGCCCCTCAACTCTGTGCGAGGAAATGGTGAGGGGCTCAATAGTGTGCTAGCCTTGTGCAGATCAGCCCAGCACATTGAGTTCACGAATGCGATGGCCATGCCATGCCCAGAAACATCTTTTGTTACTGAAGGAGGTTTATTTTAGACAGACGCATCAGAGGAAGACTGAGTGATTGTGTTCCAGCAGAGATGTGGAAGATCAGTGTTTCTGCAGAGCGGTCGAGAGTGAAGTAGCTGCTGGGAGCAAGCGTGCAGCAGGAATATCAGCCTGGCTGGGACATCCTAAGGAAGAAAGGGGACAGTGGGAAATACGGAAGCAGAAGAAGCCAGGGCAGGGCGTGGAGGTACATAAACTGTGGCAGGACCTCTGCATTGTGTTCTAACTGTAATGGGGAGCCGTGAGAGGGTTTCTGTGTCCAAAGAACTCTGCTCTTAGGAGATCGCTGTGGCTGCTGGTGAGGAAGAGACTACAGGAGAGCAAGAATGGAAGCAACCCATGCAAGCGTACCCAACCACAGTCAAGGCAGCTATGAATGCAACCCAGTACAAAAATCCTCAACTTCCTTAAACGTTCTGAGATTGGGGGACAGGGAGCAGTTTGTTGTTGCTGTGGTTTGGTTTGGTTTGGTTTAGGGGATTTTTTTATGTGTGTGTAATGTGCATGAGGGCTCGTGTGCACGTCTGTGCAGAGGCCTGAAGTTAATGCTGCATGTCCTCTATTACTCTCCACCTTGTTTACTGAAGCAGTTTCTCCCTGAGCCCAGGATTCACCAATTATAGGTAGTCTTGCTAGCCAGCTGGCCCCAGGGCTTGCCCTATCTGGGCTTCCCAAGCGCTGGGATTGCAGGCAATCATCATGCCTCCCTGGTATTGCTGGAGGTTCTGGGGATCCAAAGCCTGATTTTCATTCTTGTGCAAGTGCGTTATCCCTGAGCCATTTCCTCGGCACCAAGTGCTGACAGCTGTGGTGGTTAACGTTTTTATGGGGGTGGCAACTTGATGGTGTCGTTCTCAAGAGTGAGGTCTGGGGATGGTGAGGTCACTTCGCAGTGTCAAAGACTAGGACACACTCCCGGGAGGCAGCTTAGGGTCTTCCCTGGTGCAGTGGCTTTCTTTTCAACAACAACAACAACAAAAACGCAGATCCTCAAGCGATTCTAATGTACATCCAGGGTTGAGAACCAGTGATTTAAACTTAAGAGAGTGAGGGGAGAAAATCATGATTGCAAAGCTATTGCTCTTTCTCCAAAAACAAACAAATATTTTTACTGTTGTGGTTTTTAACATTTATTTTAGGATTTCTCCATCTCAATTGTGGTAGTGGACTTTTCAAACAGACCTCACTGTGCTGCTTCAAAACCGTCTGAGTGAGTTTGTTTCAGTGATGCTGCTGCTGAAGTTCTGTGTTTATGTGTTTAGCTGCTCACTGTTTGCAGTTTTCACCTCTTCTCCTTAATCTATCTCAACCCTCTGTTCTTCTCGCAAAGGAACTCGGGAAATCCTGGGAAGAGGTGCAGCTGGAAGATGACCGCGAGCTGCTGGACCTCCCAGAAGAGTAAGGCATGCCTGCTGCTGCTGGCTAATCACATGTTGAAGAACATGCAGACAATTCTTTAATTTGGTCTATAATTATCATTCCAGAGAGAGAATAAAAAGACAGTCTCTTGAGCCATGCATTCTTTCATGAAATGGCAAAATTTTTAAATTAACATAAATTTCACATAAAAATCACTAAAGATATTTTTGAGAGACTTTGGTTTGGGTTTGTTTTTTACTTTCTGCTTTTTAATACAGAGAGCAGGACACACAAACACAGTAATCCGGTCAGAAAGCATATATATTGTCAGCATCTTAGACAGAAACCTGCTGAAGATACGGTAACAGTGAAGCCAGAGATGCGATTAAGGCTTTCAGATTTCTTGATAGTCTTTTCTGCTATACATAAAATACCATCAAAGGGAATTTGGATAAGGAAAGTAAATTCATACTTTGAGTGATATATGTACTAATACAGTTTTTGCCAGTTTACTGCCTGATCCTCCCAGCCGTCCCTCTGCAGTGGTACTGTGCGGTAGTGAAGCCGTGCAGCTGTCTCTGGTCACAGTGAGACAGCGATGGCACCGAATGAGACTTCACATTCCATACATCCTGTGACAGAGATTTCCAGTTGTCCTCTGCACCGCCCATCCGCAGCTCCCTCCTTAGCAATATAAACCTGCGCACCATCCGGGTGCTGTGTGCCACATGAACAGAAGGCTTCCCCAGCCCGTCCTGCAGCTGGATGTGGCCATATAACTACACTTTGGCTACAGAGATCTGAGTACGTTAAAGTACATTGCGCGTCCAGCAGCCAGAGCTGCAGTATGCACCACCCTCCTCGCTTCCCCCTTCACTATAACTCTAAGTACCTAGTGAGAAGAAAAAGATGATGGTTTCATTGCGACCATCATGGATGCTGGGGCTCCATCACTGCTAATGGGGTTTTAAAACCTAACTAGTCACATCTTCAGATGAGGAAGCAGAGGCCTTGGGCCACATCCTCTCCCTGCCTTCGTGCCCCTAAGTTGGCTAGCTAGGCCCCACATCTAAATGATCCCACAACTCCCAAACAGCTTTACCAAAGGGGTTGTGCGCTGCCCACGGTGGGTGCTGGGAACCAGACTCAAGTCGTCTGTAAAAGCAGGGCTTGCTCTTAACCCCTCAGCCATCTCTTCCGCCCAATATTTACTGGTTTTCAGTCCAAAGTTGAGTTTCCAAAATAATAGCAGTGCTAGATTTCTAACGTCCCATGAGAAAATGTCCTGATTTAAATGTGTATTTCCTTATCTTCACACTGGCAGATTTTCGGGTCAGAGATCTGGTTGGCGATTGGCTTAGCTGTGTGTGTGCTCTTGTTTGTGGGTGGTTATACCTGTGAGATGCCTTGGAGGCTGGATAGGACACTGGATGGCCTCCTCTATTACTCAGGGAGATCTCTTTCTGAATCCTGGGCCTTGTGTGTTCTGGACTAAACTGAAATCCAGCAAGCTCGGGTGCCCCTCTGGTCTATACCTTCCGCAAAGGTGGGGTTACAGGTCACGGGTCCTGGGACCCAAACTCTAGTTCCCGTGATTGTGAATCAAGCCCTCAGTCTCTGAGCCATCTCTCCAGCCCATAGGCCCTTTGGGTCATCATTCTATGACATACGATGTAGCATTTGCCCTATTTAAAATAATCCATGATTCCCTGAAATACATGTGTAGCCTTCCCTCGTGAAAGCCCAGTGCCAACATGTCGGCTCACATGTGCACTGAGTGCCTTTGGCCAGTGAGACAGCATCCCATCTCTAGATAGGTTGTGATTAAACTGCTTTGTCGGCGGAAAATCCCACACCAATCCCATTCTCCAATCATGGTTCAGAGAGTGCAGATGGAGAAAGAGGGGAGGTGCCTGCTCGCTCTTTCTTGTCACCTCTTGATGTGCTTGGAATCTCAGCCGCTGCCTCTGAAGGTTATGACTGCGTGTGACAGTCTTTACCAAAGTGTCAGACTCAGGGACACCAGCACAACTCGTGTGCGGTGCACCCTCCTGTGGAAAAGATCACCATGTTTTCTGTCCTCTGTTTTTAATCCAGTGACTGGTCTGACTGGCAAGAATACCCTGTCTGCGCTGTCTGTCTATTTTGTGAAAAGCAAGAAGAAACGATAGATCAATTGTATGTGCACATGAAGGTGAGGTGCTTTTGTCTCCTTGATATTGTTTCATTCTGACAGTGTGAAGGTGATCACTGGACCCTCATTTACTCAGTGCAATAGTTTATGTTGATTGTCAAGTTGACAGGACCTAGGCGCCCCTAGCAGGAGCCTCTGGCAAGCTTGAGGGCCTTTCTTGCTTAGGTCCACTTAGGGAGCACACCTACCCTAACTGTGGACATCTCCGCGCTCCGTGGACCGGGTCCCAGACCCGGGACAAGAGAAGTGAGCAGCAGTGTGTGTCAGATTCTGCCTCGTCCTTTCTCCCTGAAGGTTTACTGTTTTGTTTTTGTTAGGGCGTGTTAATGTCACCATGGAGACAGGCAGGACACTAAAGCACACATCCTCCAGTCATGTTCCATTCCTGAAAGTGCCCTGGAGAGACAGCAGGCACAGGCCAGGTCCATCCAGGAGCACAAGCATGGAGCAGTACCAGAATGAACAGGGAACACTAACTTAGGTGCTCCCACCTTGAGGTGCTCACCTGGTAATTCTAGCTCAAGGTTGAGAATTGCACACGCAATTGCAATACCCAAATATAGTGGCTTCTGGGGATTTTTTTTTTCTGGCTTTCTTTGCTGTTGAGTAGGATAGAAAGAATAGGGGACTTGCTACTCACAAAGGTCAAGAGTGGAACTGGACATAATTTGGGTTTAGAGCCACTTTGGGAACCAGAAATTAGAAAGAAGAAACGTAGGTGCATTCCTGGTCTGTTTGCCCTATGGGTATCATGTTTATATTAAGGTGAAGCTTGACTCTAGTAATTCTAATACTTATTACCTCACTGTACCCCCAAGATCCTCCCTGAATGTGACTGTGACCCTATCTGAATGCTGGGGTGAAGAAAGAGTAGATAATGATGCATGGCCGTATCACAACTTGGGAATAATAATAACAGGATATCTCTGAGGAGTTCTGACATTCTCTCCCTGCCTTCTCGGCTCACTGTCTATGGTTGACACCTCTTCTTCACTCTCCATGATGCCTCCTCATTTAGAAACACTGTGCTTAGTTGAGCAAAACAAGGACCTAGACAAAGCTAGAAAGAGGATGTCTATAATAAGTTAGGAGTTATTATAGTTATAATACCACTAGGGTAGAGATATGTAGATCTATAGATAGATCACCATGTAGGAGCGACCTCTTTGGTATTCCCATAGATGTCATTGATCCTGTTCAGTCACTCTTGGTGGTAGCATGTCGTGAATTCCTGAGCATCCTGCGTCCAGCGGTACTGCACCGCATGCTGTCTCAGTGAACTAGATTTTTCTTTCTGTGAGCTTGTAAGTTTGAGCGTTTACACAGACAGCTGGAGAAAGGGGACACGCATAACACAGCCCGTCTCTGCACTGTGGCAGTCCTAAGGAAGCAGGTTGGTGACAAGATGGAAGTGACATTACAAACGGAAGCTGACATGCGTGGACATCACTTGCTTTTGGTTCTCTAAGACCTGGTTCTGGAATCATGGTCCAGATGCCCTGTGAACCAGCACACCTTAGCCCACGCTTTTATCAGCCTAGCTATTTTAGACCTGCTAAACCAAAAGCCCCATCAATAAGCTGTAACTAATTAAAATGTTTAACTGATTTGTGTGACGTCTGTGGATTGCGCTTTAAAGAACTGCTGACCACGAAGGGAAGCATTGAGAATCAAAAGATTTCTAAAGCAGAAATCAAGCCCCTGTGAATCCGATGTCTGTTTATAACTTCAGCCTGGAAGATTAAATAATTCATATGCTTACAAATATATTCCTCTTTTTTAGGACACACATGGGTTTGATCTCCTCAGAATAAAGTCAGAGCTCGGTAAGTTGGGTTGAGAAGTTTTCCGTGACGCTGCGCTCTTGTGAACTGTCCTGTAAATGGCGCCGTGTGCTGTCAGAATGTCTGTCTCTGTGCAGGCACTCGTGCGAGAACTCGCTAAAACAATGATTCTTGACCCTCTTGAATTCTAATCTCCAAAGATTTGTTTTTAATTTCACATACTTTCTTCTGCTCTCCCACATATATGGGTGCTTTAATAAAATACAAGAAGAGGCTAGCTGGAAGAGCCTGGGTTGTTTGGGGCTTGGGATTTTAATTATAATTTATTTGTTTTGTTTCTGAGCCAGGGCTTCATTCACTATGCAGCTCTGGCTGGCCTGGAACCTGCCATGTAAACCAGGGCTGGCTTCAAACACAAATCAAAGGTAGCGCTACCACACCCGGATAAGAGCTCAGCTCCTGAAAGTCAGCCTACAGCAGTGTCCAACCCCAGCACTTACAGTTTATATGACATGAGACCTCCGGGCAGGAAATACAGAAACATATGCACAAAAATGTGCACTGCAGTGCTTAGCAGAATAGCTGCCATTAGTCAGTACAGATGTGACCAATTATATTGCTCTGGGGTGACTGCCATGGAAGGATTAGATGTTGAGACATAAATTACGCATTTCCTACTGGGCCTAATATATCCACTGGCTACTTTGCTGAGCTCCTGGACATGTGCCTTTGTTTTGCCGCTCTTGTAGACATGCATATATGTTGTACACACAGTTGGTTTGCCAGTGAAGACAGTTGGCTGTGGAACCCCCTGCCTCTGCTGTGAGACCATGCCTCCACCACTTCCCAGCTGCAAGACCATGAACGGGTTCCTAATGAGTAACATTGCTGTAATGATTCTGCCGATGGTGACGACGGTTTGGAAGTTCAAATGTATTAAGACATGGATCGTGGTTAGCTTAGAGCACAGCCTGGAAGTCCTATATTGGTTAATTAGGATAGCATCTCCTATAAGAATTGTAGCAATAGGTTTTTAATGTATTCGTTATAAAAATAGTGAATATTGTGGAACTGTAGCTTTCAATATATCCCATAATACCCCATGGATATTTAAGCTTTCGTGTATCAATTTAAAATAAATTTAATTTCTTAAAGGAAATAATGGCAGTGCAGAGATAATGCTGAAGGTTGTCTAATGATTTTCAGGATTAAATTTCTATCAGCAAGTGAAGCTGGTCAACTTCATCCGAAGGCAAGTTCACCACTGCAGATGCTATGGTTGCCATGCGAAGTTCAGATCCAAGACCGAGTTGAGGGCCCACATGGAGGAAGCTAAGCACGCCTCCCTACTTCCTGACAGGAAGACGTGGGATCAACTGGAGTAAGTCTTGCTGAGCTGGACGCAGACCCCTGTGCCCTGTCCTTCTGGTTGTGTATTTACCTAACTTCTTTAAGCTCAGAAACACATGTGAACCTGGGAGGTATGAGTCTTTAAAGTTTATATGACTTAGAAAGACATGACCATTATTCTGTAATTTAATTGGGTAGTCATGTATAGCTATAGTTCAGTATCGAAGCAGATACAAACTTTTAAATTATATCTTATTAACAAAGTATTCCAAGCACCTTTCCCTGTCTGATGCTCATCTGTCCGTCTTTTTAATGACTGCCAGATTTCCCACTGAATAGTATAACCTAACGTGTTCCGTTGTCTCTTACCTCTGCTATTATAAGTAATAATAGAAGAAATAATTGTATGCGTATATTTGTGCACGTCCCTAAGTATACCATTTAGATAAAAATTGCTCTGTCCGTGACACGTACATCATGGAGCTTCTGGTGTACATATTCCATATTAGTCAGCACTTTAAAAACAGTCTGCATTTCTTCTGTGATAGGAACCTATTGAAATAAGTGCTGTCAAATTTCCCAAGTATCATTTGCCAGTTTAACCCTGTGTCATTATTCTCACATCATCCTTAACATCAGCAGAGAGAGTGGGATGCTAGCTGCCTAAACATTTTACCATCCTCAGAGGATACTAAACCACCCTCCACAGAACTCTGGCCAAATCACCGTACTTTTCCTTGTTTGGAAAATGCGGGCCAGAGTCAGCAGTCTGTGGAAATGCCACCCTGTTCGTCATTCTCACACAGACTAATAATGAAGGAACTAGTCATCAATATACTTTTGTTGGGTGTTTAAAAAGTTTTACTTTTGGGGAAAAAAATGAGCCATTTTGAGCTTAGTTAGCGTTTGGGAAGGAGCCGGGACTTTGAGGAAATGAACAGGGATGCTGTTTTTAGCTGTAACAGAGCGGTACTGGAGCAGGTTGTCTGCACTGATGGCGGCCCTTACATGATAGACACTGAGCTGAGTGGCCAGCTAGCAAGGCCGGGACCCATCAGGCTCAGGTCAGACAGGAATCTCCTGGGAACTTTGCTCATTGGTTATTCGGTGTGTCTCTGGTTGCTTCCAGATATTACTTCCCCACCTACGAGAATGACACTCTCCTGTGTACACTGTCTGACAGTGAAAGTGACCTCACCACTCAAGAGCGCGATGAGAATGTCCCTGTCATCAGTGAAGATACATCCAAGCTGCGCGCTTTGAAACGGGGCAGTGTTTTGAACCAACTGCTCCTCCAGGAATGCCTGGAGAACTAGAGAAACCGCTGCAGACTCGGGTTGTGTGCTTTTCTCCTGAGGCAGATGGGAAAGAGCTCAGATCTGATTGCCAGCAAAGCACCGCTCATTGCTGAAATCAAGCTCGACTTAATGAAACTCTCCTCAAGAAAAAGAGGAAAAATAAAATGTGTCTTTCTTTTTTGGACTGGGGTCTCTTTCCATTACCTCCACCATACTGCCTTGAGGCAGGGCCTCTCACTGAACCTAGAGCTGACTGACAGCCAGTAAAGCCCTGTGTGCCCTGTGGCCTCCCCGTCTACACAGAGCTGGGATTACACAGGTGTTGGGATTCAGATCAGGTCCCCAAACTGCCCTAGCAAACCCTCTTATCTTATCCATTAAGCCCTCTCTCTGTGGCTCTAAACTGGAATTCTTAACATGATCAAAGATAAAATTAAATAGATGAAGACTTGCTCAAAAGAAAAAGGTACAAAAAAACAATGAGTAATATATGGAAATTTAAAACGAGACTAAACCAAGACCTGAACATTTTGTTTTATTTTTTGGTTTTCGAGACAGGGTTTCCCTATAGCTTTGTAGTCTGTCCTGGCACTAGCTCTTGTAGATCAGGCTAGCCTCGGACCTGATAATTTTAAATAAATGAAAAAAAAGCAATTTTAAAATTTATTTTGATTTTTACATGGCATGGGTGTTTTGCCATGGGTGTCCTATCCCATGGACCCAGAGTTACAGACACTTGTGATCTGCCTTAT
This sequence comes from Alexandromys fortis, assembly GCF_014885135.2. Lineage (NCBI taxonomy): Eukaryota > Metazoa > Chordata > Mammalia > Rodentia > Cricetidae > Alexandromys > Alexandromys fortis. The sequence goes on along the minus strand of NW_026067983.1, from coordinate 4,537,230 downwards.
GGGTGCTGGGAATTGAACCCAGGTCCTCTGGAAGAGCAGCGAGTGCTCTTAGTGACTCGGTCATCTCTCCACCCCACAAGAAAGCAATTTTTAAAGAAGAAAATAGAACTTAAATAAAAACAATTTTTTTATTGATTTTCATTGAGCTCTACATTTTTCCCTGCTCCCCTCCCTGCCTCTCCCTCCCCTTCAACCCTCTCTATGGTCCCCATGCTCCCAATTTACTCAGGAGATCTTGTCTTTTTCTACTCTACTTCTCTTGTAGATTAGATCCATGTGTGTCTCTCTTAGGGTTCTCATAGTTGTCTAGGTTCTCTGGGATTGTGGTTTATAGGCTGGTTTTCTTTGCTTTTTGTTTATAAACCACTTAAATGTGAGTACATATAATAATTGTCTTTCTGGGTCTGGGCTACCTCACTCAAAATGATGAAAAGTGAAATTTTTTAATGTAACTGTTTTGTTGAATTTTTAAAGAGAATTAACATACCAGTCCACTTCCATCAAAAACGCTGAATTGAAGCAATTGTTGCTTAAACTGCAAAAATAGACAGCTAATATCCTAGAAGCTTAATTCAACTCTTTCAGTGAGCTAGATAGCTAGAAAATTAACCATGGGCTTCTGCTGAACTTTTATACCTATAATTGATATTTTGATAAACTAAAACATGTTCAGTCCCTGATTTTGGCAATTTGCAAAATAGAATGTAATGGCAAGCCTGTTAATTAAATCTAAAAACATTCCACAGAGTTTGTCACTTCAGAGTGGTCTAAAACAGGTGAAGAAACTGTGTCCTTTGAGGTATTTAGAATTAGACTGGAGAAGAGAGTTTTAAAAATATTCTCAGTCGATTAATTTGGATGCAGAGTGAGAAGTAGATAAACCTACCTTCATCTGAAAAAAATAAAAGAGCAGCCAGTGTGCTGTGTGCTGGATGAAGGAAAAGCACCCCAGTTTTCTGAGAAACCGCCACACTGACCTCCAATGCGGCTGTACTGATTTGCACTCCCGCCAGCAGTGGAGGGGTGCTCTTCTTACTCCAAGTCCTCTCCAGCACTAGCTGTCACTTGTGTTTTTGATCTTAGCCATTCTGATAGGTGCAGGATGTGGAATCCCAGAGTCATTTTGATTTGCATTTCCCTGATGGCTAAGGATGTTGAATATCTCCTTAAGCGTTTCTCAGTCATTTGACATCTTGTGTTGAAAAGTCTATTTAGATCTGTACCCCGTTTTTTAATTGGATTATTTGGTTTGTTGATGCCTAGTTTATTGAATTCTTCATATATTTTGGAGATCATCCGTCAGATGTGGAGTTGGCAAAGATCTTTTCCCATTCTGTAGGCTGTCATTTTGTTTTGTTGGTGGTGTCCTCTGCCCTACAGAAACTTTTGAATTTCATGAGGTCCTATTTATTAATTATTGATCTTAGTGCCTGTGCTACTGGTGTTCTGTTCAGGAAGTCGTCTCCTGTGCCAATGCATCCAGGATTATTTACCACTTTCTCTTCTGTGAAGTTCAGTATAGCTGAGCTTGAACTTGAGTTTGTGCAGGGTGATAGATATGGATCAACTTGCATTCTTCTACATGACATCCAGTTAGACAAACACCATTTGTTGAAGTTGTTTTCTCTTTTTCCATTGTATAATTCTGGCTTCTTTATTAACAACCATAGCCATCCATAGAGTGATGTTTGAGGGTGTCTGGAGAGTTAACAAATCTAGGGGAGTCAATTATGGTGGATGTTTGGTGATCATTTGGGCAGAGGAAAAAGAGACGAGATTTGTGGGGAATGGGTGATCATGAAAGGACCGGAACTGGAGGGTGAGGATGAATAGTGATAACGGAGGGGTCAGTCTGATGTGGCCATCTGACAGGAAGGAGCTTCCATCCGTATAAAAAGTGTAGGTAAAAGTTAAAGGACTCTCTTGTTTGTGAGAGGGATGGGGGAGGTGTTTAAGAGTTTTTTGACAGGAGTGTAGAGTATTTGGAGAATGTTAGAGTATTTGGAAATGAATAGATATAGAGGGCTTAAGGGGAGGACAGGTAAGAAATGCATGTGATGGGTTTTCAATAAGAGAAGTGTGGAGGCTTGGAATCCGAGACAGTGCAAGAGATTCGGGAGCTGAGGGAGATGTTGGTAGGAATAGATGGTTAGGGGGGACCTATAGGCCCATATTTCTATATGGTATGGAACCAAGCTATCAAGCCATAGGCCACACCTGAGAAGGATCCCATAAACTTCCAGACAGGCTGTCACTAACCTAACAAAAGGTCAGGGTGTTTTGATTCTTCCTTTGTAATTTGGAGGATGCCTGATAGAGCTGCTGATTCAAGCCTACATGACAGCTAGCATACAGAGCAGACCGGTAGATAGTTGTGTACGTGACGAAAAGCCATTCACCTAGTTACCTAGGAGATAGAATGCTAATGTAATTTCCCTGAGCTAAGTTTTGGTATAAAGAGTGTTTGGAGAATAAACGAGAGGAATTCTTCAGGATGTGAACTCAGGACTTCATGAGGAACATAAAAATCTCCCTGCTGATGAAACCATGTGAATCATGCCTTTATCCCCATGTCCTCCCCTCTGGTCCAGCGAGAGATAGTTTATGTTGGGGTCTGGCAGAGAAATAATTGAGGGTCTGGGCTAACACCGGACCCCGACAGGAACCCCAGAATTGATTAGATTCAGAGGTGAGCTGACCCAGATGTAGAATTCGCATATCCTTTCCCAGTGCCGTGTCTGCCTGTGTGCCACAACGCTTCCTGCCATGAAACTTCCGAAACCGTAAGCAAGCCCTCAGTTAAATGTTTTCTTGTATAAGAGTTGACGTGGTCACGTGTCTCTTCACAGCAATAGAACACTGAGTAAGACGGAGGGCCTCAGGGTAGGAGGAGGAAGCTGGACAGTCGCTAGGACATGCCTCTAGTGCAGCGGGTTTAAAACCTAACTAACTCATTTGGTCCTGACTAGCGCGCGCGCGTGTGTGTGTGTGTGTGTGTGTGTGTGTGTGTGTGTGTGTTTTATTTTGGCAGGGAGCATGTGGGGAAATGGATGGGATGGAGATGCATGATGGGAAAGACATAAAGAATAAACAAAAAGGAAGTTTTAAAAAAGAAAGAAAGAAAAAGAAACTGGGCCCTCTGTCCCCAGAGTATAGTCTGGGCCATCCACATGAAACTGGTTGGTATTTAGAGTGATCCCCTTGGATTCCATGGTTCTGAGTGCAGTCCGTTTTCTGAAGTGAGTTCATGAGGCCACTCTCAACACCCTGCTGGGTGTCCCCTCTCTCCTAGTAGAGCAGTGTGGATTATGACAGCCGAGCTCAAGAGGTTTCAGAGAAGAAGATGATTAGTAAGGGGCTTAAAGACTGTTCTTCTGATAGTTCTTGCTTATTTCCTTAATTTTGCTGATATTATTTTACAATTTTTAATTCTGTTTGTAAGCATCATGCAGGAAGAGTTAAATGCGTCTGCTAAGGTATCTGTCACAACCTCTGTCAATCTGAATTTCCTTTTGTGCTCAGTGTTTCTGTCAAATCCGGTAGCCGTAAATCTATATTTGCAGAATTTAACTGTATCAAGACAATTTAATCTTGCTTTATCTCTAACAAAGCAGTCAGTGTGAGATCTTAATCGTCAGTAATCCCGTTTTGGGTTATTCTTTCCCCATTTCAACATTATTCTTTCTAATAAGATTTACTGTGAGCAGGGGAGAACTCCTCAGTAAAAACCCGTCACTACGGGCTCTACAGTATTGTCTCTCTCTTCTAGGTGTGCCAGGAAGTGGCACGCTTTGTGGCAGCCAAGCTGTAAACGGGGAAACCAACACTCAAGGTGAGACTTAGGGGCTCTTTTTACTTGTGAGGTTCTGAGGCGCTTTTGTCTCTCCGCATTGCTCCCCTCCAGTCAATGGTGCTCTGAGCTCTGGAGAGAACCTAGCTTGTGAATTTGCTGTGTAGCTTCCATCTTCACGCGTGCTTCTTTTCCTTAGAAAGGGGCAGCATATTTTAAATCCCTCTTGAAAGCACTGGTGTCGTCAGCCCTGGTCGGAAAAAGGCCTCGGTCATTGAAACCCCTACCTCTTCTAGGCGTATTCTTATCACCAGGCACCAAAATAACCTGGGTTAGCTTATTAAAATAAACTGCCGTGCTGATGGGGGCAATAATCATGGTTGTGAGGAAGAGGACTTCTGTAGAATTTCTTTATTGAGAGCCTTTGGAGCCTTCAAAATGGCAAACTTGTATGTGTCAAACTGGGAAGGTTTTCAAAGAGGATGAAAATTGCGCAGTGGCAGACAATAGCCATGATGAAGGTGATCTTCATGCAAGTGCAGAGTTAGAAATTCTAAGCTCCAGACAGCGGATCCAACCTAAAGACCTAAAATGACTCCAGCTGGGTCATATGAGGGAGAGGTGGGCGAGACAGGGACCTGTGCACCCCTCCTGGGGACCTCACGGCTCATGTCTCACCCATTTTCCAAAGTAGTCCCTTCCAATGCACCAGAAACTCAGGCTCTGAACAATTTTTTATTCAAGAGAAGCCAGAAACTGTATTTTTATGTGAGACTTTTTCTGACTTTTCATTACTATCTGAGAACTTATTCCAATCTGATGCCTGATATTTGTGACCTGGTGATGTAGAATTTAAAAATTAAAATAGGGAGTCAGAGATGTGTCTCAGAGGGAGGCTACTTATGCACAAGGGACTAGGTTCAACCCCCAGCACCAGTGACTAAATAAAATTCAAGTAGTTTTTAGCGTAAACCACTATTCTCAAAAGTAAAGTGAAGTTTATGGCTCAGAGGCATCTTAAAATTTTTATTTGTATTATAATATACATAGTGCATTAGAATAGAAGCATTTATATATTAAAACACAAAGAGAATAAAAAGAATTAAGAATAGATGCCAAGAATATAAAGAATATTTATTCACAGACCTCCCTCTGTATCTGTAAGGGTTATTTTTTCTAGGACCCTGTTCTAAGTAGCTTTAACTGTAACTTGATTTCTTACTTAAGGTTTCTATGCTGTGAAGAAACACCATGACCAAAGAAACTTGGGGAAGAAAGAGTTTATTGGGCATATATGACTACAACATTGTAGTCATATACTAGTGTGTACCACTCTGCCCAGCTTCGGACTCGTTGGTAGTAGACTTTTGAGTCAAATGGCCTTGGGTTCAACACTGAGTTCTGCCACATATCTGTCACCAGCCATGGAACTTCGAAACATTAAACTTTTTTAATCCTCATCATGATAATCTAATCATGGCTCTCTTGTAAGTTTGTAAAACACTGTTCAGTGCATAGTAAATATCCAATGAGCAGTAACTATTTTAATTGGCAAATTTATTCTTAGGTCTTGCAGGTGATCTCAAGGGTGTTCCCAGGGCAAGGGAAGGTGGCATTCTGGCTACCCATCATCTAAATAACCTTTATCTGAACCCCATCCTTCACAGTTCTCATACTCTTCTTTATTCCTTTATGAATTCTTTATCTCTTCAAAGGTGCCCTTGTACTTGGCACCTTGGTTTTATCTCTTTACATGTGTTTCTGTGTGTGATATGTGTTCCAGCTCATTGTGGCCCTGAAGGGAATGGTATCCTGGAAGTCAGAAGCCAAGGAATACCACAAAGTCATGCTGCATAACAAACCTCACATGAGAGATTTATTGGGAAAGACACAAGGGGGTGGGGCACTTCTGCTTGGATGAGAAGCAGCAAAGAGATAGACTTTATTGTGTTCATTGTTTTTACTCTTTTGGCTTTTTAGTCCTTTGACTTTTTGGGTACCACTCAGCTCCTAGGTAAATCACACACCAAGATTTATTCTTAGTCATGAACGCCCAGCCTTAGCTTGCCTTGTTTCTTGCCAGCTTTTTCTCAATTCAAATTATCCCACCTATCTTTGGCCTTGGGGCTTTTATCTTTCTCTAATCCCGCATACCTTGTCTTTCCTTCTTAATCCACATAACACTAAGCTATAGGCCAATCTTTCATAACTAATAATAAGTATCTGTGTCATTTTTTTGAGCTGGCAGCCCAAAGAAAAATCTGTCTACAGCCTACATCTGGAAAATAGTGTTTCCAGTCCTACATGTTTGTTTGTTTTTTAGAATTTATTAATCATAAGTATGTGAGTGTCTATGTGTAGGCTTGTGCACTTGAGTACAGGTACCTAGAGGGGCCAAACAAGATCAAATCCCTTGAAGCAAGAGTTATAAGTAGTTGTGGGCTGCCTCCCATGGGTGCTAGAAACTGAACTCAGGTCCTCTGCAAGAACAGCGTGCACTCCTAATGGCTAAACAGCCTCTCAAGCCTATGCAGTACAACTTTCTACAAGCAGATAATTATGTCAGCCTACAAGGACGTGTAATTCAGGTAACCATTCTCCAGAACTGAGGTCGGAGCCAGTGGGTGCTGTGAGAGTCATATTTCTCTTCTGCTTCTACCGTGTCCAAGGGGGTTGGTGACTCCTCCCAGAGCTATACACAAGACAGAGCTGTCACTTTGAGGAGAATGCTCTGTCTCCCCTGGAATTTGGTCATGACTCGTGACACCGTGGATGCCTAGATATTTGTATGGGCCCCCTTACTATGTCCTGGAGAATCCTGGGCTGCTGTACATTTAGGTCAATAAATAGGCATCAATTTATTGATACCAACAATGCAACTTCAGTGAACACCAGTCCTGAATGCCTTGGAAACGCTTGACGGACAAGGGCCAGGGTCTTTGCTCCCATATGAGTTGTTTTTTTTTTTTTTTTCTTCTGGTCTCTGGACTCCCTCTCCAGGGACCTGCATTAATTATGAAGAGAAAATATGCTGGGCAAGCAATATAAAATAAAGGGTTTATCTTAGCCTACTGTTTAAGGATTCAGTTAATCTTAGCTACAGGAATTGAGGCAGCTGGTTAGGTTGTGTCCACACTCAGGAAACAGAGAGGCAGTGCTGGTACTCTGAAACTGTTCTCCTTTTTATATAGTCCAGAACTGAACCCAGGGAATGGTGCCTGCACATTTAGGGTAGGTCTTCTTATCTCAATAAATTGACCAAGATATTCCTCACAGGCATGCCCAGAGGCTACCCTGTTCTAGACAGTCCTTCCTGGTGTGCCTTGAACTTTGTCTCCTAGTAGACTCCAGGCCCTGTCAAATTGACAACAGATACTAACAACACTGTGCCCAAGAATCCATGAATACAAACAGCAAAATTTGCATCTTTATTTTCACAGACTAAAATTTAGCATTTCCTCTCCCACTATGAATATAGCCATTTGACGATAGAATTAGCAGTGCCCTTGATAACAGGACACAGAGATATTCATATCACAGTCAGCTGTTTCAGGCCTCTCAAAATATCACCGCAGCCATCGCTGCTTCAAAGTTCACTGCACACCGCCAATCTTCAGTGAACGCGTTATAGATGCGTGCGTTACTGAATTCACAGTGTTTTGTAAACTTTTATACTCAGACTTAGCTTGTCTCCTTGATATTTACATTTATTTCATTTTTAAAAGTATTACTCCATAAAGGTCTGATGGGTCAGATCTTTTCCTATTATTTATTTATTTGGTTGGTTGGTTCAGATACAGAGTGAGGGTTTGATCATGCAATCTTCATACATGTGTTTGACTTTGTTCCCAGTCACCTCCACACCACATGGTTTGAATCTGAGCTGTCCTTTAGAGGCCTGTCAGGCCATGAGTGACAGGCTGGGCCACAAGCCATTGCTGTTATTACTCTTAGTGGAAACTAGGAGATGGGGCCCAATTGGCTTTTAGACATAAAGCAAAGAAACCAGCTTACAATTCACAATTCCAAGAACATAGACAACAATGAGGACCCTAAGAGAGACATACATGTATCTAAACTACATGAGAAGTAGAAAAAGACAAGATCTCCTGAGTAAATTGGGAGCATGAGGACCATGGGAGAGGGTAGAAAGGAAGGGGAGAGGAAGGGAGGGGAGCAGAGAAAAAATGTATAGCTCAATAAAGTCAATAAAAAAAATAAGCACACAAACCAAACATTTACAATAAGTCTTAAAGAAGTTGTTTTAAAACGATTGCTTAGTTCTATATGGAATTTTGCCGTCTGCCAAAGATAAAATCTGCATACCAATGTGTGCTGGCTATTCTTGGTTGTCAACTTGACTACATCTGGAACCAAGTAAACCCCAGGTGACAAGGTACACCTGTGTGGGAATTTGTTTTTTAATTTAGATCATTTGAGGTGGGAAGAGCCACCATAAATCTGGCCCATACCTTCTGGTGGTAGTCCTTTATCTAAGGGCACGGAAGAAGGAAGCTCTTGTTCCTGTCTGCTTGCACTCATTTCTCATGCCCAGTTCATCCCTTCACTGGCAGTAGAGCCCACTTCTTCAGTGTTGTTAGTTACCTCTCACTGATCTGGTTCTGCCGGCACAGTGCCCCTTACAGGCAGGTATGTGTCATGAAATACAAGCTGGTCCAGATCTTTTGAGAGTATATCAGGGCAGAAAGCAGAACTGCACCCAGCTCTGAGGGCAAAACCAACCAGGGAGACTGTTGTTTTGTGACATCAATATGGACCATTTCGGATCCCTACCCCTTTTCTTGACTGTGACAGAGGGACAGTCATTCAGCAAATGAATAACCACATACTGTGTAGCCGAGATCACAGACTTTCTCCAGCAAAAATACCATATCCTGCCCCTACTGGGACAATTGTGCATATGCCCTAACCTCTTATAGGGTCTGGCAAGCTTATTCCTGAGGACGAAGTCCTCCTCCCTGTTTCTGTGAGCAAGGCTTTATCAGAACATAGTCACATTTACACATGATCTATGGCTACTTTTTGTCAGTTGCTTTTCTTGTTGTGACAAAATGCGGGTGTTATGAAAATCCCTTCCCAGAGGGAGATCCACATAATGCCTATCCATTTTCTTAAGTCTCCAAAGAATCACTTTCCCAGTTGTGATAGCTAATATCAATTGCCAACCTACAATATCTAAACTAGCCAAGGAGACAAGCCTATAGGCATATCTGTGAGGAATTTTCTGGATTGGGTGGGTTGAGATTTGTGGCAGTTAGCTTCAGTTGTCAGCTTGACAAAACCCAGTGTCTCTTGGTGCTGTGAGACAGTGGTCTTGTACCCTGTAAAGATTTGTTTCTTGTACTTGTTTAATAAAATGCTAATTTGGTTAGTAGCCAGGCTGGAAGCATAGGTGGGGTGACCAGAACAGGATATTCTGGGAAGAGGAAAGACTCAGTCTGCAGTCATAACCCAGACACAGAGAAAACAAGATGAGAATGCCTCGCTGATAAAAGGTACCAAGCCACGTGGTTAACACAGACAAGAATTATGGGTTAATGTAGGAAGTAAGAGTTAATAAGAAGCCTGAGCTAATAGGCCAACTGGTTTATGATTAATATAGACCTCTGTGTGATTCTTTGGGGCTGAATGCCTGCAGGACTGGGTGGGACAGAAACCCATGTTAACACTTTGGGAAAATGGAGCCCCAACTGATGAATTTCCAAACCCAAACTGACACATAGCCATGTATAGGAGGCATTTTCTTACTTACTGATTGGCATAGGAGAGCTCAGCTTACTGTGCCATCCCTAGGCAGGTGGGCCTGGGTTGTTAAGAAAGGTAGCTGAGGAAGACAGAGGAGTAAGCCAATAAGCAGAATTCCTGTTGCTTTCTGTTCCAAGTTCCTCCCTTGAGTTCCTGCCTTGGCTTCTTTCTACAATTGACAGTAACCTACAAAGTAAAATAACCCCTCTCCTCCCCAGGTTATTTCTGGTCATGGTGTTTATCATGGCTGCAGAAAGCCAACTTTAGAGCCAAACAGAAAGCTCCACCTTAGAGACTAAATAAAAAGGAGAAGGTGAGCTGGGCATTCCTGACTCTCTGCTCCCTGACTACAGTTGACATGATCAGCAGTCTTAGGTTTCTGCTGCTGTGACTTCCCTATCATGATGGCTTTCCTCTCAGATGGCAACTCAAAATAAACCCTTCCTTCTCAAGCTGCTTCGGTTATGTATGTTGTGTATGTGTCACAGCAACCAGAAAAGAGCAGACAGTTGGTACCACGTCAAAGCACAATGGTTCCTTAACATTATCATACCCGTTGACATAATTCAGTAGCCCACTGCTGTAGAAAGTATAACCCATAAATTATAATTAGAGTTGTGAATTGGGGCTACAGAGATGGCTCAGCAGTTAAGAGCCCTGACTGATCTTTCAGGGGGCCCAGGTCCAATTCCCAGCACCCACATGGCAGCTCCCCGTTGTCTGTAATCCTGTTCCAAGGCATCCAAGCAGCAGACTGGACAATTCTGTGAACATTTAACACAGCAAGCACATACATAGATGGTACTAAGTACAATTTGACAGAATTAACTCTTTAAATCCCTCATTACGATCTAGCTGAAAAGAAAGCGTATTCTGAGAATTCAGGCTTTGTGCCTAGGCGTGGCAGAGTGGATGATAAAGAGATGGCAAACTGGGCAGTGCGATGTAAGTGTGTGTGCACACGTCTTTAAATCCTTCTGACAGACCTCCTCCCCGTGGGAAGCAAATGTTCTACCTTATCAGTTAGAGCTTGTAAGGGAAACTGCTCATTTGAGGTCTAATAGGCAGGTTCTGGAATCCGGCTGGGACGCTATGGCTCAACAGTTCCTACAAGGTTGTGATTACTTTATTAGCTTACAGTGGAGAAGTCTACCAAGATTTCACCATTGCTGTCTCTGCTTAACCACTTCCCTCTTTCACGGAAGAAGTAAGGTAACAGGAGTTCTGGGGGGGGGTCCACCTAGGGAGTGAGCCATCTTGGGGCTCAGAAAATCCATTTCCACTAGTCCAGAGTGACTTTCCCAGCTTAACTGTAGAAAAGAATTTTTTTTTTCCCTACTTAATGATCTCTACAGCAACTATTGACTGTGGAAGTAAAATTGATTTCATGATTGGCTGGAACCCTAGTTTAAAAGTTACTTTGACATTCTAGTTCTAACATTACATGTAACCCCTTCCAAGGCTCCCTAGAGTTTTTAGAAGCATACACCAGGCATTAGGAAGCAGGGCTCTGACCATATCAGAAACCCACCAGAACTGAGAAAAGCCAATGAGGGCTGTTTTCTCCTGACCAGTTTCTTCACAAGACCCTGAGGTTGTGCGCAGCTCTCAGACCATTCTGTGGCTCTTAGACCAGCTGGCATGTGGAAAATGCTCGCCCTTCCAGCAAAGACTCTGAGGTGTCTCAGCACCACATACAGCCAAGAGTGCTGGTGAACTTTTATCTCTATTAGTTTTGTTGAGGTCTAGTTTATATACCATACAGCTCACACATTTGAAAATACACTCAACAATTTCTGACGAATGTTTGGATTGTACTCCATCGCCAAAACCCAGCTGAGAGATGCTTTCCTCACCACAATGCTCTCTGGTGCCCACTTAACAGTTTTCCCCACTCCCATCCTCTGCTCTGGGCAACTGTGAATATAGTTCCAGCCCTATAAGTTTGTCATTTCTGGGCATCTTATGTGAATGGACTAACGAAGTCTGTGACTTCTTTCCCTCCGTCTCATTCTTTGAGTTCATTCATGGTGGAATAGATATGTGTATTTCCTCCTTTTTCCTGATGCACAGAATTTCACAGTGTGTACAAGCTGTCCATCCCCTCCTTCCCTGATGGACACTTTTGGGTGGTAACTGGCTGAAGACTGTTATGAACAGCAGGCTATAAACAGCCACAAGCATGTCTGTGCATGGCCATGTTTTCATTTTTGTCAAATAGAGATTTTTTAGGTATATAATTACTCCAGTGGATCTTTGTATGGTCATAGAATCCTTTAACTATGGCCACCATCTAAATCCAGAGCATTTCTGTCATTCCAAAAGGAAATCCCATCCCCATTAGCAACCACTCCCTACCGTCTCTTCTTCCCTCGCCTGGCAACCACTAAGCCACTTTCTGTCTCTATTTGGTTGCCTATTAGGGACATTTCTGGTCCTGGTAATTTTCTTGATATCCTTCTTATCCTTGTCCTTATGGGGGGATGGAAGAAACCAACCACTGTGGCCTTTTGCGGTTGACTCATTTTGTTTAGCACTATTTATTTCAAGATTTATTATGTATCGTGTAACTATACTCTTCTTAGTGTTTTAGGCATTCTCTAGTTTTTTTTAAATATTTATTTATTTATTAAGTGTACAATATTCTGTCTGCATGTATGCCTGCAGGCCAGAAGAGGACACCAGATCTCATTACAGATGGTTGTGAGCTACCATGTGGTTGCTGGGAATTGAACTCAGGACCTTTGGAAGAGCAGACAATGTTCTTAACCGCTGAGCCATCTCGCCAGCCCCCATTCTTTAGTTTTGATTTGGCCTTTTGGGTATTTTTCTGTTCTGTCTTGTTTTGTTTGATGGTCTCTTGCCCTAAGCGAGGCCAGAATTGCTATGTAGAACAGGTAAGCCTCAAACTTAGAGTGGTCCCCCTGTCTCTGCCTCCTTGACTTCCCCAGTCTCGGTGTTCCGATCAGGCAGCCTGCACTTCCTCCTTTCCAAGCTGACTGACTGATACTTAGGCAGCCACATTGACCTTGTCAATATTGCCTGTGTCTCTGGTTTTTGAGCTCCTTGAGGACGCAGCCCACTCTGTCTGTCTTGCACTCCCCACAAGGCCTAGTTATGGTACCTGTGCTACAATCTCTGTTTACTGAACAATTGTGTGGGTCCCTAAAAGTCCCATTGTTTAGGACAACACGGATTGGGTTGCATGTGGTGCCATGATACCCAAAGGTACACACCATCACACCATATGTTTTGTCCTCACCCAAACATGCCACAAGCAGCCTGGAAAGATTACTCCGTGGCTTACGAATGCGCGCTGCTCTTTTGCAGGACCCGTGCCCAGGTCCCGGCACCCATGTCAGGTAGCTTACAATTGTCCATCACTCCGGTTCCAGAGATCTGAAGCCCTTTGAGCTCCGAGAGCACCTGTATGAACATGGTACACATAAACTCACACAGGCACACATGAGTACACACAATAAGATAAACAAGTGAATCTTTATTACATTGCAAACATACACAACAAATACTTATGCCCACAGTGGGTATCCTGGGTGGTTAACTTGGGGGGGGGGGGTCCTGTTAGTTTCAATCTGTCAGGTGACCAAACATTTCCATGGACTTCTGTGTCATTCTGATTTTTCTACAAAAAGATGCTGCTTTGGAGGCTTTTCTCCTTTTCTTCCTACAACGCTCAGATCTCTCTCTCTCTTTGGATCACTACTATTGAAAGATAAGTAAGTTGTAATATCCTTATTCTTTATAAAATGTAAACTGTATATTTTTGAAGTCTTTGGATGCTACAGCTCCTTCTGGCAGCTTTCCCATTCCTCTCTTCCTGGTGGCCAAACTTGTGGGATATCTGTACCCTGTGTGGCGGTGTATGGCTATGATTGGTGAAATAAAGAGATGGACGGCCAGTAGCTAGGTCGGAGGTGTAGGCGGGACTTCTGGGCAGAGAGGGAGGAAGTAGGAAACGAATCTAGGCATGCGAGAGATGCCAGGAGAAACAGAAGAAGCAGGGTGGGCGATACAGTGACAGATGAAGAGAACTGGGTTGATTTAAGTTATAAGACTAGTTAAAAACAAGCCTAAGCTAACGCCTTGCTCTTTCATAGTTAGTAATAAGTCTCCGTGTCATTATTCGGAAGCTGGCTGGTGGGACAGGGAAAGGTTTGTTATACAAAACCTTCAAAAATAATTGTCCATGTCCCCAGGTCTAGCCCTCGTCTCCTGCTTTCCTGAATGGCTGCGAAAGGCTTTGCTCCCACCCCCACCCCCACCCCCATCCTGCCTCTGTGGGAAGGCTCTTGTGAGTGTGCACACTGGGTGTCTGCTGCCTTCTCCAGTGTCCAGCTCTTAGTTGTTGGGAGCAGTGAGACCCTAGATCCTGAATTTCTTGTAAACAACTTGTTTTCCCCTGATCTGAGTGCCTACAGCTGCTCTGAGCACGAGACCTTCAGGAGTTCCTGATGGCAGGAGAGTGGTTTCTGGTGGGTTTGGCTGGGGCGTGGCTATCTTTATATAATCTGCCCCTGAACACGAAAAAGGGGGCATTCTTGGGGAATTCAAGGATGACCCGTGTCGCTGTCTCTCTGTCTGTGTGTGTCTGCGTATTTTAACCTCCAGCCCACTTGCCCGAAGCTCGCGAACTGGGTGCCAGCGCACAGAGCGCGGACACAGGGCCCCCCGGTGTGCTGCACTTAGTTCTTATTTTATTAGGCCCACCAGCAAGATTTGACAATTATCCACTCATTCCTTCCTGGCTCAGCTCTTCCCTGGGCCTCAAGGATGTTGGCTCTCCTAGGTCCTATTTCCCATTGAAGCTAGTTTCATCTGCTTCTTGGTTCTTCACCATTGTCATGGTCACCAAACACCACAGAGCTGTTCTCAGCTTGTCCGTGAGGTCCCCAGTCCCTCAGGCGCCCTTTTTCTCACTGGCACATTCCCTTGGAAGTCTGACCATTCTCGTAGCTGTGGATGCCACCTGTGTACACTATGCCAACTTAGACCTCCTCCCTGGTCTGCAGGCTGACAGAGCTCGCTGCCAACTGGACATAGCCACCCTCATGGTGTGTTAAAAACGGCTCATTGTTACTGAAATTGCCTGGTGCGAGTGAGAAGGAAACACAGAACGCGCAACAAACTTGCTTAGGAGTTTATTGGGGGGAGGGGGTTTGTACGGGCCTGGTGAGGTCGATTTGCAGAGAGAGAATGGGGGCTGAAGATTGTGCATCCAACTTTTAAAGGCTGCCTAGCACATGTGCACAGGGGGGATGTGGCTACGTCGAACGCAGATGAAAGAGCTCACGCACGCACGCAAGGGCTCGTGCAGCTGCGTCATACGTAGATGATGCAGCCATGGCCCCCGTGGGTCACGAGGGGCCCTTTAAGATCCCTGGGGCCATTAGGCACTGCTGCCTGAGGGCTTGTCCACACATGCGTGGCCCGAGAACCCAGAAGTGTCAGCTACGGTGTGGCCGAATCATAACAGTTACTTGCTCAAACTGAGCTGTCTGTGATATAAATGACTTATTTGACCTATTATTGGATTCACGTATCAATAACTTTGCCTCTTTCTTTTGTTCATCTCACTCCATCACCCACTGCTGTGCTGTCTTAAATTCACTTATTACCTCGGAGCCTTTGCTAGTTCCGTTCCCTCCTCCGGAAACACGATTTTACCTCCACATGGCCGGCTTCCTCATCTTCCTCTGAAGCTTGCTCAATTTATCCATGTTTAGTCAGCTTCTCCTAAGCACCTTTCAGGAGCAGCAAGCCAGCCTCCGTCCTTCCCCTCCTGTCTTACCCTCTGCAGCGCCTGGCACCGCTTCACAGGCTATGATTTGTGTGTTATCCATTGCGCCTCACTAGCTTTGAAGAGGCAGGATTTTAATTCATTTTATTGATTGTTTATTCCCTGACACATACCAGACATTTCTGTGAGCAGGGTTTGAATGTACAGATCCAGAGTATTTGATTCCCGGGTAACTCAGGGTCAATATCTAGCTGGTCTTTCTCCACCCCAGTATCCACCCCATCAGCAATCTGCTGGAGCACTGGGGGGCAGGGCAGTGCCCCAGGACTACAGGATCTCCTTGTCATAGGGCAGCACAGGACGTCCAGGAAGGTCTCAGTGAGGATCCAGTGTCGATAATGTAGCAGAGGCCTGTGCCTTCAACCAGACAATAGTTCTCTGTGAAGAACGCCTGCATGTAAAATGTTCAGATAAAGGGGTTTGCTGCGTCACGCTGCAGTTTCCTTCATGAGATTTGTTCCTTTTTCCTTTTTTTATCTTAAATTTTATTTTGTTTTATTGAGTGGGGAGTTGCAGGGGCAGATGGGTGGGATCGGGATGCATGATGTGAAAGACACAAAGAATAAATAAAAACAGGAAGTTTAGCAAGAGGAAGAGAAGAGTTGCATCATCTGCTGGGAAACAATGCAGCGAGAAGAGACTGAGTACACGGAACAAATGCCACGCTTTCTCTCCTTTGCCGTTCCTAGACTTTTATATAAACACATAAAATCTCATATGAATATATTTCATAAAAGTGAAAGTGAAACCATCTAGGGGAACCGGACTAGGTCCCTAGTTCTAGGAGGGGGAGGCTGAAAGGAAGGCAGAGAACATGAGGAAATGTGCTCAGCATACAACACATACTTGTAAAACACTTTACAAATCAATAATTTTGAATCTGTAGATTGCTTTTGGTAAGATTACCATTTTTACCATGTTAATTCTACCCACCAAAGAGCATGGGAGACCTTTCCACTTTCTGGTGTCTTCTTTAATTTCTTTCTTCAAAGATTTAAAGTTCTTGTCATGCAAGTCTTCCACTTGTTTGGTTAGAGTTACTTTGAGATATTTTATGCTAGATGTTGCTCTGATTTCTTTCTCAGGCCATTTATCATCTGTGTACAGGAGGGCTACTGATTTTTTTTTTTAGTTAATCTTGTATCCTACTACATTACTGAAAGTGTTTATGAGTTGTAGAAGTTTCTTGGTAGAATTTTTGGGGTCACTTATGTAAACTGTCCTATCATCAGCAAATAGTGAGAGTTTGACTTCTTCTTTTCCGATTTGTATCCCCTTAATCTCCTTTTGGTGTCTTATTGCTCTAGCTAGGACCTCAAGAACTATGTTGAATAGATATGGAGAGAGTGAACAACTTTGTCTTGTTTCTGATTTCAGTGGGATCGCTGTGAGTTTTTCTCCATTTAGTTTGATATTGGCTGTTGGCTTGCTGTATATTGCCTTTATTATGTTTAGGTATGTTCCTTGTATCCCTGCTCTCTCCAAGACCTTTATAATGAAGGGATGTTGTACTTTGTGGAACGCTTTTTCAGCATCTAATGAAATGATCATGTAGTTTCAGTTTGTTTATATGGTGGATTACGTTGACAATGGCTGAAAAAAACTTAAGGAAATGCTCACCATCCTTAGCCATTAGAGAAATGCAAATCAAAACAACCCTGAGATTCCATCTTACACCTGTAAGAATGGCCAAGATCATAAACACATGACAACTTATTCTAGAAAGGTTGTGGGGTAAAGGGAACTCTCCTGCATTGCTGGTGGGAGTGCAGGTGGTACAGCCCCTTTGGATATCAGTACAGAGATTTCTCAGAAAATTAGAAAACAACTTCCTCAAAATCCAGCAATACCACTTTTGGGTATATACCTAAAGGATGCTCAATTGTATCACAAGAACATGTGTTCAACTATGTTCATAGCAGCATTGTTTGTTATAGCCAGAACCTAAAAACAACCTAAATGGCCCTTGACCAAAGAATGGATAAGGAAAATGTAGTATACTTACACAATGGAGTACTACACAGCAGAAAAAAATAATGACATCTTGAAATTTGCAGGCAAATGGATGGAGCTAGAAAACATCATAGTGAGTGAGGAAACCCAGACCCAGAAAGACAATTATCACATGTACTCACTTATACATGATTTTACAGCAAGTGTTCTTCGCTCCTCAGCCATCTCTCCAGCTCCCTCAAGTCTTTTCCTTTTTAACGGGAAAGGAGTTTTGATGACTCCTTGCTGGTCGTTGGTACCCTAAAATATTCTTTGGGTCCCCCTCATCCAAAGTACCAATGGCAAATATGAGATGATACCAGACTGCGGGACTCCCCCAAATCCACCCAGGTGAGCCATGGATCTTGTAACCAGAAGCAGCTGTGAGGAGCTTCTGACCCGGGAAACGAAGTAGCAACAGACAGAGGCGTGTATCCCAGCGAGGTGCAGCCTTGCTGCCTAAACGGGCCTCTCGTACAAGGTCCTGACTTCGGTGAGGGAGTGTGGGTTTGATTCATGGACACACTTAATGTCTTGCCTAAGATGTGAACGTGCACACGTGACCCCTGGCTACCCATCAACTTTCAGATAGAAATAAACTATGGACCGTTTCTTTCTTTGGAAGCTTGTTTATGCTGCCGTGAATGGAGCCATAAATTTCTGTGGGAGATGAAAATCCCACAGCAGGTCCTTGTTACCATGTCATCAGAGTGCATCTTCCTCGGGACAAATACGGTCAATTTTGTTTATGGGGACAGTAGGAAAGGCAACCTTTCTCTCAGAGAATTTGGCTCACTAAGCAAAAGGAAAACAACCAAAAGAAAAAAAAAAAAAAAACAGCATCTCCAGAATCTGAACTAGAAACAATATCAAAGTCTAGCAAGGGTAGGTTGGGAGAGGGGAGCGAAAGAATCTTCCTCCTTGGAGATAGTTCCTTTTTATGCAGGAATGCTACAATTTAGAGGGCCAACCGCTACTCTTTCTGGAAAACTGATCTCGGATTCTGGAGTCACCAAAATCCTCTTCTGGATACAAAGAAAAGAGGATGGTGGAAGGTTTTTTTTTAGTGAAAGTAGCATCTAGTACATCCGATGTTTGATAAGAAGCACATGCGACTGTGAACGACAGATAATGTACCACATTTTAAACTGTCCTGCCGATGTTATTTAAATCCTCATCTCCTTTGTCTCCTAGCCCTGGCACAGATGTCATTATTTGGCCAGCAGGAGTTATATGTATTCTTCTGTTATAATTATTAGTCCCAGAGAACCCTAGGTTATTAGTCGCAGAGTCGCTATCTTAGCCAGATGGCCTAAGAGTTGTTCACAGCTCTGCTGAGTGGGAGAACTGGTGAGTCACCGTGTGATTTTACCCATTTGTGTGGGTAGAGAATTGCTTAACTTGAACCTAACACAGGCAATTAAAGAGACCACTCTGGAAGCTCAACAGATCCTGGAGTTCTCTGAGATTATAAAATGGTTACAGGAATTGGATTACGGAAGCATTCGTTTGGTTCCTGGTAAACTCTGTCCTCTGAACTGTACCACTCATTGGTGATGATGGTTGGATAGTTCATGCTGATCAATTTTGAAAGTCCATGTAGGACCCTAGCAGGAGGATGCAGGAAACAGCACAATTCTTGGTTATTTTTTTTTAATCTAGAAGGAATTCTGAGGGTCTCACCTCTATAGCTAGTAATAATCATAAAACTTTATGTTCTATGAAAGTATTTTTTGTAATTTAGTAATGGTTTTAAAGAGCAAGTAAAAAACAAACTTTATTTATAATTTGTTTATAGTATATAAACTATAAATTTAAACCAACTTGATTTAAAGTCTTGATAATCATGTTTACAACATGGATGGACCTTGAGAACATCATTCTAAGTGAAATACGTAAGTCAAAAACTAAATACTGTATAGTATTCATTTTTAAGAATGCGTGTGTGTGTGTGTGCGTGCATACACGTGTGTCCACACAACACAGCACCTGTGTGGAAGTCAGAGAACAACTTTTGGGGGTGCTCTCCATCCGTCCATCATGGTTCTGGAGAGAGAACTTGGGTCATTGAGCAACAACACTATTACCTGCTGAGCCCTCCCACCAGCTCGCTCCATTTGTATTGAGTTTGTAAAATGGCTGAAGTCTCAGAAAGGGCGAGTAGAAGTGATTGCCAGAGGCTGCAGAGGTCTAGGGGTGATGGACCCAGAGTTCCAGCTTCACACCCTGAAAGAGTTCCGGGGAGCTTATGACATCACAAGGCACACTCAGTTAACACCACTTGATCACATTCTTAAAGGGTTTGAGACAGTAAGGCTTATGTTTTTATCATAATACTTCTTCATAATCACAGACTCCTTTTAATTTTTAACAGGATATTTTTAAACAATCTCCAGAATTGAAAAGAAGAAAAAAGAGTTTTCATTTTACTCTTAGTAGAACCTCAGGTTCTCTGAGGCTTACGGTCCTGTCTCAGCAGCATCAGAGACTTAGGATCTGCCTGGCTTTGCAACAGACAGCCAACGTCTCTGGGTTGGCCAGGGGTGGAGGATGCAAGTTCTTAGCTCAGTAAACTTCCCTGGTGATAATATCAAATTATATGCATGTATAAAGCACTAGACTAGGGCACAGTGTGCACCAAGAACCCAACAGGTATATTTTTTTATATAATTTATTTTTATTTTACGTGTATTAGTGCTTTGCTTACATGTATGTCTGTGTGAAAGTGTTGGATCCCCTAAAACTGGAGTTACAGACAGTTGTGAACTGCCATGTTTGTGCTGGGAATTGAACCTGGATTCCCTGAGGGAGCAGTCAGTGTTCTTAACTGCTGAACCATCTCTTAGCCCAACAGATATTTTTTACAATGACAATTTTTCTTTTTCTTTATTTTTTGTTTGTTTTTGTTTTTGTTTTGTTTTGTTTTTGAGACAGGGTTTCTCTATGCAGCCCTGGCTGACCTGGAACTCTCTCTAGACCAGGCTGGCCTTGAACTCATAGAGCCACCTGCCTCTGCCACCACCCAGCCAATGATCATTTATTTATCCATATAAACTTGATCTCCTCTGAAGTTTATTATTCTTCTAAGCCTAGCTGGCCTTGTAAAATGTGTTTATTATGAATGTGTTCAATAGATCAGCTTAAAACTTGTCAATGAAAACGAAACAAGTTCAAAGATCATGCTGTAACCATGCAAAGTCACCCTGGCATCTGAAGAGAGGCTGCTGGGATTGCTAGTGTGTTTTGTGTTGTGGCTCTACATCTCCTGTGCAGCTTTTGAAGTGATTCTTCTAAAGGGCGTGAATGGAGTCTCTTCTTCATGCCTACTCCTGAAATATGCTACAGATGCTCGGAGGAAGTAAGAACAAGGAGGTGGGAGGCGATGTTCCTAGATGAGCGAGATCTGACACCGCTTCATAGTGGCGTCACCGCAGTTCTAGGCTTGTGCTCTTATGTTTCCACGCCTTGTGCACAGTGCTAACACTCTGAAGCTCGTTCCACGGCTGCTGAAAAGAGAAATGATTATTGTCTGATACCCCATGCTGCCTGCTTTGATTTTTTTTTCTGATTATTTGCTTACAAAGGTCAAGAAGACAGAAGACCTGAAACCCTCATATCCCTTTGGAGTTCAAATTGGTTTTATCAACAGGGTTAGCGTTCTGATACTCTAAGAAATACCTGTGAGAAAATCAACTTAGAGGGATTAAAGTCTGGGCTGGGGACAGTGACAGTCAGGGACAGAGCACTTGCTGGAAGTTCTCCCAGTATGGGGAGAGTTGTTCTGATTTAGGACTTTAAATGTTTGGGGTCTGTGGTGATACAGTATATCACAGTAAGAGTGTCTATCAGGATGTGTGCCTTCTGGTGGCCAGGCAACAGAGGGACAACAAGAAGCCAGAGTCTCAATATTTCCTTCAGGGGCATACCCCCAATAGCCCAATTTGTCTTCATACAGACCCACCTAATAAAGTCTCCACCATTTCCAGGTAGTACCCTAATCTGGTATTGAACCTTCAGCTGTTGGGCCTTTGGGGATCATTTGAGATCTGAACTATAACTAACAGGGAGCCTTGAATATTCAGGAGTCTTGAATAAAAGCTAAAAGGATGGAACAAAATTCTGCCTGGTCTGTTTAGACCTGCTAACTTTATGCCTTCTCTCTGGCCAGTCTTCCCAGGTGCTGAATGCCACATTCCAACCATCCACATCTGCCCTTCTCTTCCTTCAAATGTACACCTAGGAGAGCAAGGCTGTGAGACACACAAGGCGGGTCTACTTTCTCCTCCACTGTCTCTGGGTTCTGGAGTCATAAGTGAGAAACCCTTCACTCCCCGGCACTGGATGTTTCTAGAGAGACCATTCCCCCAGATGAGAGGGTCTTTTCCCAGGAAGTCATCCGGTAACCATCCCCATTAAAAGGTAGCTAGAAATCCTTCGGAAACAAAGGAACCCAATGCAACATTCTCTAATGCTCAACAGTGGCAGGTGCGCCCCTGGGTTCGTACAACACATCATGGCTCCCGAAACAGGTGCCCTTAGCCTCATTCAGACTCGGTCGGCAGCATAGGCTGGGGTCCCAGACTGTCTAAGAAGGAGAAAACTAGCTGAGTATTGGGGCTCACCCAATGTTCTGTCCTCAGGATTCCAAATCTTTCCCCTTCTGCAATTGTTGTATTACTTATGGGTCATGTGCTTCCAAGGGTGATGCCCTTGGAATGAAACATGAGTGTGAGGTGACTCAGCTGGCAAAGAAGTGATGAGGACAGAAGCAGGCAGTCCTACCCGAGACACTTCTGGAGGGAACCAAGATTATACACAATACTCAGCCATCTTAGGATGATTAGGGTGTCCAAGCTGTCATTTTCATCGTTCTTGCTTTGAAGTTTGAGAGAGAACTTGATAGCACCCTGCTATAACCCTGTGATTTTAATTTAAAAGCTTGTCTCTCTCACTCAAACTCCTACTCAAGACTCAAAATGTTCCCAGGCTAGAAATCAACGAACGTTGCAATGGCCAACAGACTTACGTGCATAGGCTATGCATTTTCAAAGTTATGCAGCTGCTTATAATATGAGCAGCTTCAGACACATCATATGGGATTTTCTTCTCATGCCCTACAGCCATGCTTAGCCCATAACATCTGTTTCTATTCTCTTTCTGCCGTTACAGCTAACCCGACTTCTGCTTTGCACCCAATTCAAGCCTGACCTCATGTCACCAGACCGGCAGTAGAGAGGGGACTTGTGATCATCTAGATGGATTGTTAACTTAATGAGCTCTAGAATCACCCTGGAAACAAATATTTGGGCATGGTTGTTCAGCATTTTCTAGATTATGCTAACTTAAGTAGGAAACCCTGCTCTAAAAGCGGATGGCACAACACCATAGGCTGGGGTCCCAGACTGTCTAAGAAGGAGAAAACTAGCTGAGTATTGGGGCTCACCCTCTTTTTGCTCCCCAAACTTGGATGCAGTTTCAGTATCTGCTTCCCATTGCTGTCTTCCTGCTATCCCTGCAGTGATGGCGTGTGTCTCTAACTGTGAGCCAATGCTATCCCTGCAGTGATGGCGTGTGTCTCTAACTGTGAGCCAATGCTATCCCTGCAGTGATGGCGTGTGTCTCTAACTGTGAGCCAACACAGGTCCTTCCTCCAGTAAATTTCTGGTTGGATATTTTGTCTCAGCAATGATGGGAAAGGAACATCTAGAAACTGATGTACCAAGAAGTGGGACCATTGCTTTGATCAACCTGACCACATGGTTGTGAGGGCTTTGGTACCTTTGTGGGGGAGGAATGTGGAACAGTTTGGAAACCCTCCTGTACTGTAAATTGAGCTAATGGACCATTCCTGTGGGAGCCTGGAAGGAAAAAACGCTGAGAGAAATGCAGACGGGGGATATCGGGCAGAAAAGGGACTCAAGCTGCTTGATCTCACTTTCCCAGAAATGGTAAGGGGGGCTGAATCTCTAAAGAAGCCAGTGTCGACCCCCTGTGTTCCAACCTCGATCAGGAAAGGACCTTCAAGACAACCAACCTGCTTCGTGTTCTGGTTTTCTGTTCTTCAGACCCTTTCTCCCATAAACTCCTCTGTTTGGCTGTTTGAAATATGACGTTTTACAGAATATTCACAGCCACAGGTACGTTATGGACAAGTGTCTATCTGCCTTACTTGGTCCCTTAGCGACCCCTTCATGGCATCTGCTCATGTAAAGTCCTCTTTGATCAATCTGTTTGGGAGGGTTTCTTCATTGTTCTATACTCGCTGTGTTCTGTGTGTGTGTGTGTGTGTGTGTGTGTGTGTGTGTGTGTGTGTACATGCATGTGTCCACAACCTCGGGTGTCCTTGACTGCACTGGACCACATCTGTTGATGCAGCGTCTCTCATTCAATCCGGAACTCACTAATTTGGCTAGACTGGCAGCTCAGGAAGTGCTGGGGTCTTCCTGTCCTGCTTCCCCAGTGCCCCATTACAGACCACGCCCATCTTTTTACTTGAGCGCTTAGGGAACCAAATGCAGACCTTTCTCAACTGAACCGCACCATGGGCCTCTAACACACTTGTGGTGTTCTGTCTTCTGACAGCCTGCGCTGCAGACTTGTTTAAAGCTCTTCACATTAATCCTGCAGGGCCAGTACGACCTGCCCTCAGCTTTCAGTTGCTTTGCCACAGCTGAGAAGCTGAATGCACACACATTAGGGAGTGTCTTTATCTACCCAGCATGCACGCGGAGTACAAGGGGAGCCTGATTAGGAGCCTTGAGCTTTGACAGCATTTCCTGTGGCTTCAGATTTGGTGACCTTGTTTCAGAGTTAGCGACAGGTATTAACTTCTAGGGAAATCAAGACGAGAACCCCGGATGACGGCGCAGCACTGACTCCGGCCTAGTCTGCAGCCTTAAAGACCGTGTTTAGGGTGGCAAGATGTGCCTTAGAGCTTCTGGGTCTTTCTGTTCGCCAAATGCCCACTCTTAGAATGTGTCTTAGCTCAGTAGAAACAAAAGCTTCCCACTCCAAAGGAAATTATTTCTAAGTTTCTTACTGGAGCCTTGGGAATTGGCTTTGAAACCCTGCAGCCCCTGCCCCCGGAATTCTGGGCACCGCTAGGTCACCTAGGCCTTAGGTGACAATCCCTGCCTAACCCGTGGAAATCTCCGTGGTCTCAGCGGTAGCTGTGAGAGTCAGGTATCCTCTAACGTGTTTTCTGAGCGTTTATGTCTATGGCTGAGAGGGCTGTGAGAAGGTCGCCTTCTGATGCCGGCTCTCTCTTCTCATCTAACATGAGGCATAACAGCTGGGTTCTGTGAAGTAAGCAACTTCCCAAACAACGGCTCTTACTCATCATTAAGAGTTTTCACAGGGAGGTTTAAAATAAAAAGCACTCCCTTTGTAGTTAAAAATGGGTTAACCAAATCTGCAGACCATCCATTTTGGCATATGGTATTATTATGTAATCCAAAAGGCAGGAAGGCACAGACTAATGGCTTACAGAGAAGACTACAAGAATTTCCTCACAGGTTGAAGATTTTTCTAATGAGTTACAAAATCAATTTCGCTCACAGCGGCGAACCTGTCTCATAAGACTGAATGCATTGTTTAAAAAGTTATTATTTTTAAGGCCCAGTTACTTCATGCACAATAGTTTTGACATTTTATCGGCATGCAATTAAAGATCTTTTGTCTAAAGTTCTACTCTAAAGTCTCGAGCAGTTGGAAGCTCAAAAAGAACCATGCGAGGCTTTGCAGAAAGAGATTCGTGTGACAACCGCGGCAGCCCACGCAGGAGGAGCGAGCAGTGCGGTGCTGCCCTCTGTTGGAGTACTGCAGAAATGCACGCGTGCAAAGCCGATCCAGGAACTTTCTCCAATGGCGTCCCTGGGAACAATCTATAGCAGTCTGTTAAAACAGAGACTTTTTACAGAAGAGCAAGCGAAACACAACAAGCTAAGCAACAGAGGGGAAAGGTAGAGATTAAATTTGCTGACACTCACTTGGTGGATGCCATGGACGGAATAGCTAGGTCCGCCCAAAACTTGTGTGTTGACATAAATCCCAGAAATGATGACATTTGAAAGTGGAGCCAAGGGAGGGAATTGAGTTGTGAAAGCGGAGCCTCATGCGCAGGATTAGTGTCCCAATAAGAAGACGTGAAAAAGGAAACCTAAGCTGCAGAAAATCCTTCCCAGAGCCCATGGGACAGTACCTAACCTAAGTACTGGACCAGAGCTACAAAAAATCCTTCCCAGAGCCTATGGGACAGTACCTAACCTAAGTACTGGATGTCCTGACCAGTGTTCTGCTCTAATGTCCTCATTGATGATTCCAAGGTGTGAAGTCTGTCCAGTAGAGATAATGTCTCATCCTTGGACATAATTTTTATAGTATGCATATTACCTTCCTGGAGAGACGTTCTGTCAGTTAATCCATCACAACCCTTCGACAGAGTCCGATTAATACATTCAACAGTACAGATTCTCTCAGACAATATCTCAGTACCCTCTGTCATTGACTGGGTTTTGTTTGTCAAATTGGTTGTATCCTTCTCCAGAATGTTGTATTTTCCTTTTAGTAGATTATTACCAGTCTCTAAAGACTGTATCATTTCTAAAAGTGCCTCATTCTTGGCCCTATTATCAAACCATGTTTTTAAGGAGAACATATAAAGGACAAAGCTGATCCCCAGAATCAAATAGAGGGATGTAGGAGGGAAATCATCCAAACCTTGCACGACACCATACATAGTATAAGTAAAAAAGCTAGTGAATTCCTGGATTGTTAAATTGTCCGTAATTTTTCCCTTTTAAATTATAAATTTATAATTTATATTTCAAGTTATAAATCTTACCTGTGGTTGATTTTGAGCTGAAGTAGGTGCAATAACCGTTACCTGCCAGTAGGTGTTGCGACACACTTGTAGCCTCATGGCTGGTTTGAATCTGATTTAGCATTAAATGCTGTAAGATATGCTTAGATTAAAAACAGTTATTTCATGTAAATCACAGACTAGCCGGGCGGTGGTGGCGCACGCCTTTAATCCCAGCACTCAGGAGGCAGAGGCAGGAGGATCTCTGTGAGTTCGAGGCCAGCCTGGTCTACAAGATCTAGTTCCAGGATAGGCACCAAAAACTACAGAGAAACCCTGTCTCGAAAATAAAAAAAAAAAAAAAAAAATCACAGACTATGCTCCACGGAGGTCCATGACTGGTTGGCAGCCACATAAGCACTAGAATAGCAAGGTAGCAATGCCAAACAGAAGCTTCTGGGAAAGTCGGGGGAAGGCCGCATCTCGCCTGAGTTTCTCCAGTGCAGAAAAACTGCGTCCGGAGTGGCTCCAAGTCCTCAGTCACCTTGGCCCTCTGCAACTGTACAGCTCTGAGATGTTTAATGGGGAACTATGAAGGATCTCAGCTAGCGGCTGGCTACTCAGGGAACTATGAAGGACCTCAGCTAGTGGCTACTCAGGGCCGCCGCGCGGGAATTCTTTACCCAAAACGAACAGCATGGAGCCTGACCACAGCTGGTCAGAGACTCTGGAGACTCTAGCGCCACCATCCGGGTACCGACTGTAGAAATTAGCTCAATTTGGGAAATAACCAGGCTAGCTGAAGGATAAAACAATTATATTTTTATTTGTTATAAGGGGAAAACTCATGAGACAGGAACGAGAAGTCCAAGCTCAGCTGTGCCCCGCGGGAATCACACAGAGAAAGCGCACCAGTCTCAGAAAGCCAAGCCTTAACTTGGATCCACCTCTTAAAGATAACTGGCCAACAAGGTTTCCCCATCAGATGCAAAGAATTCTGATGACCTCACTTCAGTTGACTTCAAGTCAATGATAGGAAAGCAGTACTGATCGTCTATTCCACCAACAGCTGTGTTTCATTATGTTTATTTTGCATTTTCCCTCTGTGTGCCACAGCTGGGGTTATTAGGCCTGGTCATTGTTTTGAATCAGCAGAGAAACACTGCTCTTACTTGTTTATATGAGATCATTTGGAAGACAAGACCGGCCACTGGAAATAAAGACTTTGCTTTATTTCCTGGACAGCAGTGCTAGGATCCTTGGAGCAGAACCATGCCTAAGGTAGGATGGGCCAAGACGTTTCTCTCTCTAATGCATAAGAGCTGCATAAGAGGAAAGTTCCGTGTGTCTGTCCATCCCTTTCTGCCTACCCAGGGCTGCCCGCTCATCCCTTCTGCTTACCCAGGACTTCCTGCTTTTCTTTGGGGCTGAGCTGCCTACACCTGGCAGTCACTCTATAGCCACATTCTCCTAACTCTGCCAGTGATGACTGTTTTGCCATGGCCGCTTCCGGAAGGGCCTGGTTCTAAACTTCTTGCTCCTTCGAGTGGCGGTCTCTGCTGCTGCAGTCTAAAATGTAGTCGCAGGTGACGCTCCTATACACTAGTCCCTGGGGAAGTGTTCGAATTTGGCCATCCTGTCTTTATTTGAGACACCCCAAGGAATCAATTTCATAAAACCTAAGGTTGCGTACAAGCGATGTGCATTCCAGCCTGAAGCAGGCTGAAGGGTGCACAAGCCGTCCACCTGAAATAAATAGAAGAAAATTAATTTCCTCGTGTCTTCAAGTCAGAGATTCCTACTGGAGAGACCCATTAAAGTCATCCTTTTCTAACTCACCTGGGTTTTGGTGAAAGACTAGCTTCCTGTCCTTATTTACATGAGCCCATGTGTTATCTGAGATAGCGAATGTTAAAATGGGGTCAAAAGGAATAGAATTATAGGATCTGGGAGTAGGTAGGAATCTTGGGGATCACCTAGTGGCAAACCTTCATTTTACACTTGAAAACGTGGGCTGGAGGTGTAGCTGGGTGGGTCAGTACATGCCTAGCACACACACAAGGCTCTGGGTACAGGCCTAGCACACATAAGGCTCTGGGCACATGCCCAGTATACATACACAAGGCTCTGGGCAATGCCCAGCACACACAAGGCTCTGGGCACACCCCTAGCACAACGAGCAAATAAAAACCAAACTGAGGCTGAAGATTTTACCCAGATCATGGGTTGCTATTTTAGAACCAGAATCCCAGGACTTTCGCCCAGCTAATTCCCCAGCCTGCTACCTCAAATTAACTACAAGATGAATCCCCTCCCAGTGGTTCCAGGTCTCACACACGGGTCCTCATGTATGCTATGGTAGGCAAGGGCCCTACGCTAAGCTATGTCCACCCAAAGAGCACATCTTCAAAACGTGGAGGGGCCGTGCCACAACTCCTCCAGCTGGGTCTGCAGTCTGAGGGCTGGGAGCTCCATCAGATCTGCAAGTGTTCTCCCAGCAATGGCGATGGAGGGCGGGAAGAGCCCATGGGCGCTGGAGGGAGCAGCCCTGGCCGCCAGCTTCAGGGGTTCCCTGACTCCATCCCTACCCTTGCCCTCTGCCTGCTGAAGGACACTTCCTCTCTCCTTCCCGCCTACCTTCGACACATTTGTCTCGAACACGAGTCTCTTCCGTGGATGTCACGTGTGCTTCACACTCATTACGGAAAGTTATTTTTGAGAATTATATAATAAGTCACTGCTACAGACGTTTATTAAGGTTCCAGGGGCATTATTTCTATAGAGTCTTCAAATAAAAGTGTTTCTCAAAATATCGGGTTTCATTATTCTGAAAGAGTCCCACACTTTTGTGAGGCATTTAAAGATCTATAAGGAAATATGTGCACCATTTAGAGAAGTTTTTTTTTTAAATAAAAAAATATCCATTGCGATGCCAACGGGGGTTCATTTCTGATTTAGACATGGAGTTTCTAACTTTTAAAGGCACACATTCATACTGATTGTGTAACTTGTTTTTGCAGAGACACCTACCTACACAACCCTATTACAAACATGTCCAAGGCCAGTTCCTGGACAGGTAAATGTTTTCCCGCCTCCGCTGGTTAAATTGAAACCCGAGAACATGTCGATCAGACATATACCCTCCATCCTGCTTGTTTGGGGTCATTTTAGCAAATGCCTCCTTGACAATGTGTATACCAGGAATGACGATCTATCTGTAGACCCCCCACTTCCTATCAAGACAGCTGTAATCAGAGGCTCTATTTCATTAAGAGACTTGTCAGCTGGTGTGCCAGGATTGTGGTTCTGCCTTGGTTCTTAATTGCTTTGTGTCGTATCTCTTCGGTCTTATTCATAATCAGCACCATCAAGTGACTACGAACGAGATCACAGCCAGCAGAAGTAGGGTCTCCCATCTCCACTGTCTTCCTGTGGGAGAATATCCCCTGCTTGCTCTGAAATTGCCAAGGCATCTCTAGCGCATGCGCGGTGGTCAAGGCCCGTCACACAGTTACATAAGGCGGTGAGGCCATCCTTTCTCTGTGGGGCAAGTGGAGGGGCTGAACTGAGCACCGCCCCACACTCATCCCTACCCTGCAGGTGTGGACCCCAGCTGTGGATATGGAAGTTTTGCCCACAGAGACCCTGCTACGGTCTCTTCTAGAGCGATAGTCCCAGAAGTCCGTGTCTGGAGGAAGCTGTGTAGCAAGGGCTTCTCTCGGATTCTGACTTCTCCACTTTCAGCTCAAGGGAAATCTGTACAGTTGGCCCTTCGGGTGCAAAGGTTCGAGGTCCTCGGATTAAGCCAAGTGTGGAAGAAAGCGTTCTGACAACAACCGTGTATGCTGGCATGTACTGGTCTTTCTCTTGTCACAATACACGGTTTACATTGTACTAGGAATTACGAAGAATGTAAAGATGACTCAGAACAGATGAGAGGCCATGTGCCGGTTGTCTACAAATTTTACCAGTTTACATGAGGGACTTGAGCATCCAAGGGTTTGATGTTCTCTGGGGCCCTGGAATCAATCCCCAGTGGAGATGTATTAGTGATGTGGTATTATTCAATCTCCTACTTATGCTAATGATACATGTTTTATTTACTTATTTATTTTTTAGTTTCTGTCCCTGGCAGCCGTCTTATACTTTTTCCAGAGGGTGGGCATGTTGGAGAGGTTTCAGTTCAGGTGGTTGTAATTATTAGTAGATGGGAAACAGCAGGTGTTTCGTTGGTTTTCTGGTTTCTTTGTTCTGCCCCTCTAAGTGAGGACCAGAACAGCCAAAGCTGAGCCTGGGGAGCTGGAGACAAGGGAGAAGGCAGTGTGACGCATAGGGGCCCTGCGGCGCTACTGGAGGTTTGTAGGAATAAGATTAAAATAAAAGCTCGTCATCGTGGTGGTGCGCTTTCCTCTGGCTGAGTTCAGCTGCTTCCTGCTGGGGTTCTGCTCCGCGAGAACAGAAAAAAAAAGTGCAAAACCCACACAAAGAGGAGTCTGATTCCAGTGGTAACACGCAGAATGGGCTGCGTGAGAGGACGAGGGATTGCCGTGCATAGAGATCTACTTATACGTGAGAATGTGCAGGAACTCGCTGAAAAGGCAGCGTAAAGGGCCAAAGATATGAACTGGTTGTTGGGAGAAGAAAAGCATAATTTAAAAGGTGGTCCTAACCAGACATGATGGTGCGCGCCTTTACTCCCAGCACCTGGGAGGCAACGGCAGGCAGATCTTTGAGTTCAAGGCTAACTCGGTCTACAGAGTGAATTATAGGACACCCAGGGCTACGCAGAGAAACCCTTTCTCAAGAAACCATGACCCTTAAATATCTGGAAAGCTGGTTAATCCTGATTTTGTTTCTAGGACAGTGAATTGAAGCTATCTTGAACGTCTCTAATAGGCAGAACTCAAAACTGTTTGCTGATGCTCTACGCTGGGGAGGCTGTGGCAGGCAAGCTGTACCACCGCTGGTAAGAAAACGCCAGGCACAAGCTCAGCGAGTTCAGTCAGGAACTCAAAAATGAAATCAGATTTGCCTGTACCTCCTGACGTGATACCGCCGCGGCTGCCCTTCCTTGCAAATGGGAGATTATCTGAGCAAGAAGGCTTTCGCTGTGCCTCCTGAATGCTGGGATTAGAGGCGTGCGCCGGGTGCTCACCCGCTTTTCCGCCGCTGTGTCGAAGTCATGTGCAGTGCAAACTGCGAAAGAACCAGGTTTTGGTTGGTGGTGGCTTGACATTTTTTGTTGGTTTGTTTGGGTTTTTTTTGGGGGGAGGTGGTTTTTTTTTTCTGTTTGTTTGTTTTTTGGATTTTCGAGAGAGGGTTTCTCCGTAGCTTTTTGGTTCCTGTCCTGGAACTAGCTCTTGTAGACCAGGCTGGCCTCGAACTCACAGAGATCCACCTGCCTCTGCCTCCCGAGTGCTGGGATTAAAGCACCACGACCGCCCAGCTGTTGTTTTGTTTTTTTTTTAAGCAAGTTTATTTTGACTCATGCCAATATCAAAATCCCTGAAAGAATAAGCGTTGGAAATGAGTAAAAGTGGCTTCCAGGAGGGGAATAAGATGGGGAGACAGACCCTGAAGTGACATTTCATTAAATACATCGATTAGTGTTGGTGCTCGGTAGATTTAGAGACGAATAATAAAGTGGAGTAGGAAAAGAGCCAGTACTGACACTGGAAACTGTCACGAGCCATTTCCCCCTAAAAATCATTACAGGAACCATCACCCTGGGGAGTCTGCAGGGAACCCCACACCCATAATTATGTTCTATTGACAGAACCTGCCCCACACCCAATTAACTTATCTGTTAGCGGAATGCGCCTCACATTCCAGCTATCCAGGGAACCAGGTGTGGCAACTTGTGACTTCTGGCCTACCTTCTGGCCTACGTGACCTGGAACAAGAGGCAAGAGTCCAGTTTCCCTACCCTTCAGGGGCTATATAAACAGCAACCATGATCCTAATAAAGGGGGCTTTGACAAATCTGCTTGGCCTCATTCTTCTGTCCTAGCTCATTCCCTTCCAGGTAGCGCCCCTTCAAGACCCTGGAATAACTGATTGCAGGGTGGGTTACAAACCCCTAGACTGAGTAACCCACCAAACACAATCAACAGGAAACATCTATGTTTGAAGAGAATAGCAAACCACAGTATCGCAGGCCTCCTATTGCTCCTCCACCTTGAATTTCCACCGTACGGCCCCTCTTCATAGCCCAGCCATGCGAGAGTATGGAATATGCATGGCTCATCTCAGTTATATTTGTGGTCTCCTGTGTCTTCTCCCACTAAACAGCTCCACACAGCATGATTCTTTGTTTTGTTCATGGAGCTATCCATACGGCCCGCACAACGTCTGGAACATAGGTACTCAAAAGATACGTGTTGCGTGAAGGAGACACCCGTGGGCAATACGCTGTCCTTTTTAGGTCTTTGTTTGACTAG